>NC_092226.1:73741540-74105290 GCF_036320965.1 Panulirus ornatus | reverse complement strand
CAGTTGAAATAGAATCGATGTTTTGCCTTAAACGGTGAGCCAGCAGTGAAATAAGAGTCATCTGTCTTCTTAACAAGTGACCCAGCAGTGAAGCAAGTGTGACATTTCACCATGAACAGTGACTTAGCAGTGACAGGAGGACGATCTTTCGCCTGGAACAGTGACTCACCAGTGACAAGAAAGTAAACTTTCGCCTTGAGCAGTAACTCAGCAGTGAAAAGAGAAATCACCCTTTCGCCTTAAACAGTCGTAACTCAGCGGTGACAAGAGAACAAGACATTTCGCCTTGAACAGTGACCGACCCAGCAGTGACACACAACAGGAACCCCCCGTAGCGTGAGAAATGTCTTTCGTCTTAATTTGGATTCCAACCCACAACTCCAGGGTGGGTGGGGCGCGTGTGTCTGTGGGGCTCCAGTTCTGCTGTCGTCTCGCTTGAGTACTGGTGTGGACATCACCTGCTCTGGTAGTGGTACGCTCTGGTGCTGCTGTACCTGCTCTCCCCACCGGTACTCTCTAGCCATAATGTACCTTCCCTCCACAGGTACACTCTAGCGATAGTGTACCTTCCCTCCACAGGTACACTCTAGCCATAGTGTACCTTCCCTCCACAGGTACACTCTAGCGATAGTGTACCTTCCCTCCACAGGTACACTCTAGCCATAGTGTACCTTCCCTCCACAGGTACACTCTAGCCATAGTGTACCTTCCCTCCACAGGTACACTCTAGCCATAGTGTACCTTCCCTCCACAGGTACACTCTAGCCATAGTGTACCTTCCCTCCACAGGTACACTCTAGCCATAGTGTACCTTCCCTCCACAGGTACACTCTAGCCATAGTGTACCTTCCCTCCACAGGTACACTCTAGCCATAGTGTACCTTCCCTCCACAGGTACACTCTAGCCATAGTGTACCTTCCCTCCACAGGTACACTCTAGCCATAGTGTACCTTCCCTCCACAGGTACACTCTAGCCATAGTGTACCTTCCCTCCACAGGTACACTCTAGCCATAGTGTACCTTCCCTCCACAGATACACTGTAGTATTAAAGCCCTTCCACTGACGAGTATATGTCGGCTGTTCCAGTGGCGAGTACCGCTGTTGCTTCGCCAGTGGGGAAAGGAGACACTTAGGGATTCCATTAATCACGGAATGACCTTTATCAGTGGTGCAATTGATCGAGGAGCACTGTAATATAGATTCATCATGTCATGATTATTGTGGTGAAGTGAGGGAGGGAAGGAGGTTTACACAGGGGGCGGCAAGAGATGAAGTGAGTGAGGGAGGGAGGTATACACAGGGGGCGGCAAGAGATGAAGTGAGTGAGGGAGGGAGGTATACACTAGGGGCGGCAAGAGGTGAAGTGAGTGAGGGAGGGAGGTATAGACTGGAGGCGGCAAGAGGTGAAGTGAGTGAGGGAGGGAGGTATACACTGGGGGAGGCAAGAGGCCCTCCGGTCTATGGGGAGGGTGACCTGCCAGAGGATGGAGATGAAGGACATTAACATCCTACTTCGCATTGTAGACACAGACGCAGGAAAAGTAAATCAGAAGGGTATAACTCTCTCTCTCTCTCTCTCTCTCTCTCTCTCTCTCTCTCTCTCTCTCTCTCTCTCTCTCTCTCTCTCTCTCTCTCTCCCGGCGACGTCAGCAGGCTGGAAGATGACTTAAAAGTGCTGTGTGTTGTAAAAGAGGATATACTGCCACGGACATTTTATTGGAAAGGGCGGATGGGGAAAAAAAAAAAAAAAACGTTTCTCATTCTAGTGCAGAAAACGGGATAATTTGGAGAGAAAGTTCAGACCTGAAAAGAGAAGAATATGTGGTTAGGTTACGTGTATATCACAATGGTCTTGTTAAACATGTTTATTTAAGTTAGATTACGTGTATATCACAATGGTCTTGTTAAACATGTTTATTTAAGTTAGATTACGTGTATATCTCAAAGTTCTTGTTAAACATGTTTATTTACTGATGAACAATATCATTATTAGTTCCCTTGTGATTTGAGTGGACTGATCATCTCCAACTAGATTACGTGTGGTAGCATTTCATTAATATAGATCGTGATTGTAACGATTTAAAAAAAGAAATGTTTTTTCCTCAGTCTCCTTCCCTTTCATTTCGTACTATTGTTTCTGTCATTTAATTATTTAGTATCTTAAGTACTTTCATCAGGCTGCCGTCGAGTCTGTGTTTTCTCTAAATAGAAAAATTAATCTTAGATTCCTGAAGCTTTTTCTTCATAACTCTTATCTTTGAGCGGTGAAATTTGAGGGAGGGAGCATCTGGTAGTGAGGGAGGGGAGGTCTGGTCGTGAGGGAGGGGAGGTCTGGTAGTGAGGGAGGGGAGGTCTGGTCGTGAGGGAGGGAGAATCTGGTAGTGAGGGAGAGAGAATCTGGTAGTGAGGGAGGGAGAATCTGGTAGTGAGGGAGGGGAGGTCTGGTAGTGAGGGAGGGGAGGTCTGGTCGTGAGGGAGGGGAGGTCTGGTAGTGAGGGAGGGGAGGTCTGGTCGTGAGGGAGGGGAGGTCTGGTCGTGAGGGAGAGAGAATCTGGTAGTGAGGGAGGGGAGATCTGGTAGTGAGGGAGGGGAGGTCTGGTAGTGAGGGAGGGGAGGTCTGGTCGTGAGGGAGGGGAGGTCTGGTAGTGAGGGAGGGGAGGTCTGGTCGTGAGGGAGGGAGAATCTGGTAGTGAGGGAGGGGAGGTCTGGTCGTGAGGGAGGGGAGGTCTGGTCGTGAGGGAGGGGAGGTCTGGTAGTGAGGGAGGGGAGGTCTGGTCGTGAGGGAGGGAGAATCTGGTAGTGAGGAGAGAGAATCTGGTAGTGAGGGAGGGAGAATCTGGTAGTGAGGGAGGGGAGGTCTGGTAGTGAGGGAGGGGAGGTCTGGTAGTGAGGGAGGGGAGGTCTGGTAGTGAGGGAGGGGAGGTCTGGTAGTGAGGGAGGGGAGATCTGGTCGTGAGGGAGGGGAGATCTGGTCGTGAGGGAGGGAGAATCTGGTAGTGAGGGAGGGGAGATCTGGTAGTGAGGGAGGGGAGGTCTGGTAGTGAGGGAGGGGAGGTCTGGTAGTGAGGGAGGGGAGATCTGGTCGTGAGGGAGGGAGAATCTGGTAGTGAGGGAGGGGAGATCTGGTAGTGAGGGAGGGGAGGTCTGGTAGTGAGGGAGGGGAGATCTGGTAGTGAGGGAGGGGAGGTCTGGTAGTGAGGGAGGGGAGATCTGGTAGTGAGGGAGGGGAGGTCTGGTAGTGAGGGAGGGGAGGTCTGGTAGTGAGGGAGGGGAGGTCTGGTAGTGAGGGAGGGGAGGTCTGGTAGTGAGGGAGGGGAGATCTGGTCGTGAGGGAGGGGAGATCTGGTCGTGAGGGAGGGAGAATCTGGTAGTGAGGGAGGGGAGATCTGGTAGTGAGGGAGGGGAGGTCTGGTAGTGAGGGAGGGGAGGTCTGGTAGTGAGGGAGGGGAGATCTGGTCGTGAGGGAGGGAGAATCTGGTAGTGAGGGAGGGGAGATCTGGTAGTGAGGGAGGGGAGGTCTGGTAGTGAGGGAGGGGGAGATCTGGTAGTGAGGGAGGGGAGGTCTGGTAGTGAGGGAGGGGAGATCTGGTAGTGAGGGAGGGGAGGTCTGGTCGTGAGGGAGGGAGAATCTGGTAGTGAGGGAGAGAGAATCTGGTAGTGAGGGAGGGGAGATCTGGTAGTGAGGGAGGGGAGGTCTGGTAGTGAGGGAGGGGAGGTCTGGTAGTGAGGGAGGGGAGATCTGGTAGTGAGGGAGGGGAGGTCTGGTAGTGAGGGAGGGAGAATCTGGTAGTGAGGGAGGGGAGATCTGGTAGTGAGGGGAGGGGAGGTCTGGTAGTGAGGGGAGGGGAGATCTGGTAGTGAGGGAGGGGAGGTCTGGTAGTGAGGGAGGGGAGGTCTGGTAGTGAGGGAGGGGAGATCTGGTCGTGAGGGAGGGAGAATCTGGTAGTGAGGGAGAGAGAATCTGGTAGTGAGGGAGGGGAGATCTGGTCGTGAGGGAGGGGGAATCTGGTAGTGAGGGAGGGGAGATCTGGTAGTGAGGGAGGGGAGATCTGGTAGTGAGGGAGGGGAGATCTGGTCGTGAGGGAGGGAGAATCTGGTAGTGAGGGAGGGGAGATCTGGTCGTGAGGGAGGGGAGACCTGACCTGATAGATGAGCAAGACCTGGTAATTGGGAGAGGGAAGACCTGGTATTAAGGGAGGGGAGGCCTGGTAATGAGGGAAGGAAGGTGTGTGGGGGAGAGATAACGTGGCAGGGGAGGTGGGTTGGGGTTGGCGGAGAGCAGCAAGCAGCTGGAGTCACCGCAAGTCAGGAAATGCTCCCCTACCACAGACGCTCCTCCACCACATGACGGGAAAACACGACTGTCCTCAGCTCAGGACACAGACTTTTCTTAGCTCAGGACAAAGAGTAAGCCTAGCTCAAGACAGAGAGTGTTCTCAGCTCATAAAAAGAGATTAATCTCAGGACAAACACATCGATCGTCTGAGGATAATAGGGTGCTCTGATCTCAGGACAATGTGGGCTGAGCTCAGGACAAAGTGTGTGATTAACTCACGACAAACTTCACCTCACCCCAGGTTCTCCATTCACCGACCAACACCGAGGGAAGGATGAACAGCTAAGTTGACTGTGGGTCGACTGCCTAGTCCAAGACTCGAACTCTGGCCCCGCGAGATTCCATGAGCCACGACCCTAACCCTTATTCCAGTAGAGGCCCGACAGGAAGACAGAAAGACGAACGCACAGACTGATAGATCAGTACATAAACAGAAACAGACAGGCGGACAGACGATTACAGATATATCAACAATATTACTTCTGTAACTTTTCTTATCCATTACTTCATAACTTGTTCAGGCCACTGTAGTCAGTGAGGCTTGCCCGTAACGCTCGAAGGGGAGCAAGACAAGGACACCCTGACTATAATGAGTAAGTTGAGGAAATCCGTTTAATGTTGTATTCTCCTTGTGTTCGTAGTAACTCTACCTTGACGCTCCGGGAGTGCTGTGCACTGGCAGTAATATCACCCAGCACTCCGTTCGCTGGCAGGGTTCCGTCGGTGCGCTAATATGTCGTCGTCTGGCGAAGCGACGATCCAGAGTATAAATATAAGATCGTCTGTGTTCGTTCTTTCTTGAGTAATAAGGTGACTAACGCAAGTCCTGCCGGGAGATTAAGGCTAGACTTATTTCAGTTGGTGATGCTTTTTTGCATTGATCAAGCAAGGTGGACTCAGGTAATTAAGGAGGTAGAACCCGTGTCTTAAGAGGTCTTGATTCCTTTATAGTGCAGTCCTGTGCTATGTTGTGAGTCGCTCCTGAACCTCTAACGCCTCAACTCTCACCACCAGAACCCTCTCGAACCCCCTCACTGACTCCCCAACCTCCACCACCTAACTATAAACTTAATGAGCTTCCCAGTTTCTACACTTCTGTCTCCTCAAACCACAGCTTTCCCAAATTTGACCTCTCCCACCACAGCTTCTGAACCTCAGCTTGAACCAGGAGAATCTAAACCCATAGCCTGTGTGTTCTCAGACTCCTGAACCTTCAGTTTCAGAACCCCCATCTCTCTTTATCCTCACTACACGAACCCCTACATCCTGAGACCTGCCTCACCTTCACCTAAGCTTCTTTAGATTCAGACATGGACGACCTCCTTCAGGTGAATTCAAGGCTCCTGAAACCCATCTTCTGAAACCCTCACCCCTTATGGGTTTCAGCTACTGAAACGTGGCCTCTCCGATGGACCGAAGACCAGAATTTGAACTCTCAGATCCTGAAGACAAGGTATTGAACTCCAAAGATTCTGAATACCAAATCCTGAACCCTAGATTTAGTGCTCCAGATTTTGAACCCCGGGCCCTGAACCCTCTTATCCTTGTCCCCAGATCCAAAACCCCAGATCTTGACCCCAGATCCCATACCCCAGATCCCATACCCTATATCCCGTATCCCAAATCCATACCACCCAGAGCAAAGGATCCGAAGCTTCATCTCCTGGAGCTCTACCTCCTGAACACCATCTGCGACCTCAACCAAACCCTCATTAACTCTCCTCCTCATGACCCTTCACAACCCTCATGACTCTCTTCCTCATGACCCTTCACAGCCCTCATGACTCTCCTCCTCATGACCCTTCGCAACCCTCGCGATTTTCTTCCTCATGACCCTTCACAACCCTCATGACTCTCCTCCTCATGACCCTTCACAACCCTCATAACTCTCTTCCTCATGACCCTTCACAACCCTCATGACTCTCTTCCTCATGACCCTTCACAACCCTCATAACTCTCTTCCTCATGACCCTTCACAGCCCTCATGACTCTCCTCCTCATGACCCTTCGCAACCCTCGCGATTTTCTTCCTCATGACCCTTCACAACCCTCATGACTCTCTTCCTCATGACCCTTCACAACCCTCATGACTCTCCTCCTCATGACCCTTCACAACCCTCATAACTCTCTTCCTCATGACCCTTCACAACCCTCATGACTCTCTTCCTCATGACCCTTCACAACCCTCATAACTCTCTTCCTCATGACCCTTCACAACCCTCATGACTCTCCTCCTCATGACCCTTCACAACCCTCATGACTCTCCTCCTCATGACCCTTCACAACCCTCATAACTCTCTTCCTCATGACCCTTCACAACCCTCATGACTCTCCTCCTCATGACCCTTCACAACCCTCATGACTCTCCTCCTCATGACCCTTCACAACCCTCATAACTCTCTTCCTCATGACCCTTCACAACCCTCATGACTCTCCTCCTCATGACCCTTCACAACCCTCATAACTCTCTTCCTCATGACCCTTCACAACCCTCATAACTCTCTTCCTCATGACCCTTCACAACCCTCATGACTCTCCTCCTCATGACCCTTCACAACCCTCATAACTCTCTTCCTCATGACCCTTCACAACCCTCATAACTCTCCTCCTCATGACCCTTAACCAGATCACTTCACAATCACCACCAATTTTTCAAACCTCATCTTCTACTCTCTACTTGAACCTCCGTTTCCTTCATTGCCGTCTTTTGAACCCCCCTGTGTGCACGACAAGATCCTGAACCTTCTCTCTTCTTTTTCTGCTTTCCCTCATTCTTACTCATTCTTGGTCATGAGGTACCCTACACGTCCAAGCTAAGAAGGAGTGAACCTCCAACCCTGAACGCCCACTGGTTGACCAATGACTTCATGGCCTTCCTTAGGGACCCATTACCTTCCAAAGGCTCCTTAACCTGCGACCCTGAAGCTGCTGAAGACAGAGCCCTTAACTCCTCGAAGGCCCTGACCTGCGTCCCTGAAGCTGCTGAAGACAGAGCCCTTAACTTCTCGATGGCCCTGACCTGCGTCCCTGAAGCTGCTGAAGACAGAGCCCTTAACTTCTCGATGGCCCTGACCTGCGTCCCTGAAGCTGCTGAAGACAGAGCCCTTAACTTCTCGAGGGCCCTGACCTGCGACCCTGAAGACAAAGTCGTTAAACAACACCTTCGAAGACAGCCGGCCTCCTCTTCTGACCCTCACTGTCTAATGGGGTGGTTCGCAGACGATTGAGCCAGCGAACAACCTCTGACCCCCTGAACGAGCCGGGGAGAGTTTCGGGTCATTAACGAGAGACAATTGCTGCCTGGGCAGATGGTCCGGTGATGTGTGCAGTGACGTCATGGGTCGATCAATACCATGAGGGCGGCTTGGAAAATTAATTTAATTGTTTTTTAGTGATTTTTCACTGCTTGTTGGAAGGTGGGGGAGGGGAGGAGTCATGTTGGGGGGGAGGGGGTTTAATGCCATCGCCCCTTGCAATGGATCGACCAGGTTTAGCGTCCATGTACCTATTTGTCTATCTATCTATCTATCTATCTATCTATCTATCTATCTATCTATCTATCTATCTTTATCTATCCATCATCTAACGTCTTATAAGCAGCGTTACCATCTACCTCAACACGTGTGAAGGTTTGTGAGGAGATATATCCAGCGTTGTCAACCACCGCCAGTGTATCATCACTGTGTATATACACATGACCACTGACTATCACCACACGCCTCGTCACCAGCTATCACCAGCTGCTATCATCTCCAGCTATCACCAAACGTCTCGTCTTCAGTAATCACCAGCTGCTATCATCTCCAGCTATGACTACACGCCTCGTCTCCAGCTATCACCAGCTGCTATCATCTCCAGCTATCACCACACGCGCCTCGTCTCCAGCAACCACCAGCTGCTCTCACCACCAGTTATCGCCACTTGCGTCATGATGATGATCATGATAATGACCAGCGCCATCAACGGTTGTAGTGTGTAAGATCACGAGCCATGACGAGGATCACATCCGCTACAGTTAGCGTGATTACCGCCAGTGTTGTCCACGCGTTACCCACAGCTTGATAACCCACCCACGTTTTCTACACCCTACTGACACGAAGGGTAGAATAGTAGACTACTTCCCCTGGGCGGCTGATATCTACAATCTACTGACACGGAGGGTGTAAGATGGTTCCGGCCATCACTTCAACACTCGTAAGTCTGGAAGGTTGTACTTCCCTGGGCTGCTGATGCTGTGTACAACCTAACCGTTCTAACTCTCCCACCCTCTGTGTACAGCAATAACTGGCTGACCTTTAACGTAACATCGAAAGCCATTCCAGGAAAAAAAAAGGGACGTTTTGTAAGGCTGAGGTGACGAACGTGATTCTGTTGTGTGAAAGTTAAGACTGGGTTCCTCTGGTCACTATCGCTAGAATGTAATGACGTAGCTTTGTTAAGATTTATCTAAGCTTTTTTTTTTTTTTTTTACTAGACTTGCTATTCTGTCAAAAGTAATATTCGTCTAAAAGGACCAGACATATTGTGAATAACCCGCCTTCCATAACATCAGAGTAATACTAATTCGATGTCCCTCGACGTCCTTCGTTAACTTTCGACGTACTTCGATGTCCCTAGACGTACTTCGATGTCCTTAGACGCACTTCGATGTTCCTAGACGCACTTCAGTGTCCCTAGACGTACTTCGATGTCCTTAGACGTACTTCGATGTCCCTAGACGCACTTCGATGTCCTAGACGTACTTCGATGTCCATAGACGTACTTCGATATCTCTCGAAGGGTATATCACAATCACTCCCATATCTTCCTCACCATCTCTCACATCCTTATTCACTGTTATAACATAAAGGGCCTAAGAAGACACAGGCCATAAGACTCATGTTCTGGAAAAAGACAAAACCATAAACCATCGATTTTGTCACCACATAATGAGGAACTCATTACCCAACCCGCCTCACAACCTCGGCATTACAAACACCCGGAATCCCCAAGCACACGATCCACGAACTCATTGTCGCCACATCTTACATACCGACCGTTCGTGATCGAGAGTCTTACCGTGTCTTTCCAGTCTATAAAAATGTCGTCTTGTGGTGGTGCCTCCTCAAACAACCGTGACCACAGCTTCTCCCAAAACCAACACAGCAGAAGAACGTACCCAGCGATGGATCAACGTAATCTAGAAGCAAACAGAAAAGAAACATGATATTCACAGGGAAGGAGAGAGAGAGAGAGAGAGAGAGAGAGAGAGAGAGAGAGAGAGAGAGAGAGAGAGAGAGAGAGAGAGAGAGAGAGATTCCTTCTTTGTAACGTGAGATCAAGACTATAAAGTCTTCTCTGTTTGGTTCATGTTCCATAGTGGCAGCTGTCGACGCCAGGTCCCCCAGGTAAACCTAAGGTCACCTCCCCCCCCCCCCCCCAACTCAAGCTGATGGTAAGCTTGCGTCCGGCTTTGGATGGAGGGAGTATTGCTGGTCTCTCGCCAACGCCCTCAAAGATGTACGACTTTGTATTGGGGTGAAACACTCTCCCTTGGGCCATCCCAAAGTATAGAGACCAGCGTCTTCCTTAGACATATCCTCATCTTTGATGCCCCCCTCATTACCATACATCTCATACAACATGCCCATGGATGGTATTACTCATGCCAATTACTGTATGTCAGCCATCATAGACCACATACCTCTCATTATACACATCATAAAGTATATCTCCAACCACGATATACTAATACATATGACTTGTACCAAGTGTCACCCATGCATGTCATCCGCCACCCACTGTACACCAACCAACGTATGCCACCCACTGTAAATCTTCTGTGCCACCCGCCTCATACCACCTAAAAGAAAAATATTCTTCTACCACATCATACCCCAATATGTCATCTCCCACGATATACCATCCCATACCACATCCCACCCAACACAGACCACTCATCCCACGAACCATACCAATCCCCTCCATCAAGTTGCATCCCTCACACGTAACCTGCCTCACGTGATACACACACTATGATGATCTCTTACCTTCCTACAGCCCCAGTGCCTGCAGGAGGCCGCCACATTAGTCGCTGGCGTGGAAGACTAGAAAGAGGCCAGTGAGCGGTTTGAGCGAGCAGACTCCCCCACCAAACTTTTTTCCATTTTCCTCCCTCGTTGATCAGTAACCCAAGGAAGAAGCGTCTCATCTTCTTAACAGTCACTTCCGCCGCCATCTGTCCAAGACTCCTCCTCCACCTTGACGCCATCTGCCTCCCACCCTTACCACTTCCACCTCACCACACCTCCCTCCCAACACCCACTCAGTCAGTGAGTGAATTTGAAATCCTCAGACAGTTACGTAGCCTCTAGCTAAAGCCTCCCCCCAACAGCCCACGACACTCAGTAACTCACCTATCAAACTATACCAAAAACAAAAAAGTTCTTTCCCTGAGCTGGCCATAGACTTGTGTTCCATCGTCAGGTCTTGCCATCAGTCGTTCAAAATGATCCACTAATTGGAAAACCCTCAGGTGCTTTCCCAATACTGAAGTTAACAAGTTCACAAAGTTCAGTGAGTTGCGCGCACCCATGACCAACACACACTCGTCCACAACTCAACGAAAAGTCTGACCTATAACTGGGTTCACAGAAACAACTGCCATTCCCACAGTCCCTCAGCAGTTTGGTAATACGTAGACGTCCTCTACCACCTCAAGCCTGGTAAGCTTCCTTATCTGTCGTAACCTGGTGAGGCGCAAGACCTCTGTGGCTCTCACCTTTCTCTGAATATACCCAACAAACTAATAAACTTCATCAACCGTATCATCCTACAAGGCTGGACCACCACCAACAACTTCACCATCAACCAAACCAACGTTGTACTTGTGTCCACAACCACATAGCCTCACCTCCAGTCATAACCCACCCCACAACTACCTCGCTAGTCCCCACCGCAGCCTCCTCTACGACACTCGGTTCGCCAGGCTTGTCAGTCTTTCTCTGGACGATAAACACAACTGGAAGGAAGACATATATCGCATCAACACATCTTCCATCATTGCTTTGCGCTTCGTCAATTCAAGACACTTGGACTTCCTCAGACAACTCATCCACACAGCTTTTCATTCTCTCCCGAACTCACCACTGCCTTCCTCCTCCTGACTGGTCTTCTTCCTAGCCCACCTCTCAACAGGGGCAACTGGAAAAGTTGCAGAAAACGGCATACGAGATCATCATCCTCCATAACCAACGAAAAGGTGCTCTGGTTCTCCTAATCCCTCTCTAACCATCACCTACACCTCATCTCACACATCGGGACAAAACTACCACACCATCCTCGCCCACCGTTACTTCCTGCTACCTGAGATCCCCCTCTCCTGTCGTCCCCAAGTTGCAGTTCGGCACCACAGTTGCCTCGAGCCCCACCCGATGTGGTACAAACCGCTGCAAGGGCAGGCCGTCACCTCATCCCCGACCACCACAATAATCAGGAGAGACTGCCTCCCTCACTGCACGTGTGATCACTCAGTCTTCACCGTCTGAGCCGTATTGTTTTATCCCCATTACCTGTGTTGTGTGTACTTAGTAAATGATCAGCTATTATTAGTATCATTATTGTTATTATCATTATTATAATTATTATTATTATTATCATTATTATTATTATTATCATTATTATTATTATTATTATTATTATTATTATTATTATTATTATTATTATTATTATTGTCATGATTATTATTATTATTATTATTATTATTATTATTATTATTATTATTATTATTATTATTGTCATGATTATTATTATTATCATTATTATTATTATTATTATTATTATCATTATTATTATTATTATTATTATTATTATTATTATTGTCATGATTATTATTATTATCATTATTATTATTATTATTATTATTATTATCATTATTATTATTATTATTATTATTATTATTATTATTATTATTGTCATGATTATTATTATTATTATTATTATTATTATTATTATTATTATTATTATTATTGTTATGATTAATAGTTGTAGTAGTAGTAGTAGTTAGTTGTTGTAGGCCCTCGTAGTAGTAACAATAGTAGTAGTAGCAGTGGTGGTATGCAGACCCTCACTTTACATACATACATACATACATACATACATACATACATACATACATACATATATACAGGCCAGGATACGTTATCACGATATACCAGCCATCCTCACCACCGCTGCCCCCCACACGACCACTTACTGGCCATCATGTGGCACACGCCTGCCGCTCCCGAGCACAGCCAGCGCACGTCCCTCCCAGCGCACTGCACGCGGCGGCAGCAGCAGCACCTGGCAGGCACCAGCACCGTCAGGAGTGAAAGTCATCCCCTGACGGCATGATCTTCCCCGGGAGGAGGAGGAGGAGGAGGAGGAGGGTGGTACTACTTCTTCCCTCTCCCCTCCCTCCTCCTCCTCCCCCCTCCTCCTCCTCCCCCGTCCCCCTCCTCCCCCTGGTGCGTCAGTCTGCAGGCGGTCCGGCCCGGGCCTTGGGAGGGAGGGAGGGAGGGAGGGGAGGCGTACCACCGAGGTACCCACATGAGGGCGCGTGCCACCCCACCTCCACCTCCTCCTCCTCCTACCCACTCCCCCCCCCTACCCAGTATGCCCCCCCCCCCCTCTCTCCCTCCCTCCCAGTTCTCCCGCAAGTCTTCGCTCAGCCACTGTGGGCCGAGTGAGCGGGGCGTCAAGGGAGTGATAGGTCCCGGGGAGAGGAGGAGGAGGAGGGGAGAGGAGGAGGAGGAGGAAGGGAGAGGAGGAGGAGGAGGGGAGAGGAGGAGGAGGAGGAAGGGAGAGGAGGAGGAGGAGGAGGGGAGAGGAGGAGGAGGAGGAGGAGGAGGAGGAGGAGGAGGAGGGAGAAGAGGAGGAGGGGAGAGGAGGAGGAGGAGGAGGAGGAGGGGAGAGGGTAGCAGGGAGGCAGGCCGGTAGGTAGTTGACGGGGTTAGTGGGGAGGGGGAGAGAGAGGAGGGGGGGGATGGGGGGGTTAGCAGAGGCGGTGGGGGGAGGGGGTAATTTGGATGGCCGCTCATCACCTGTTGTTTTGTCTGCAGCAGTGTTGCCAAGGCTCTCTCTCTCTCTCTCTCTCTCTCTCTCTCTCTCTCTCTCTCTCTCTCTCTCTCTCTCTCTCTCTCTCTCTCTCTCTCTCTCTCTCTCTCCCAGAGCGCTCGGGCGCGCACGCGGGCGCCCTGCCCCTAGCCGCCGCCACCACCACCACCACAGACTCGGTGGATACGTATCTATATAGATTTATATAGATGTAGATAGGTGTGTGTATAGGTGATATGGGGTGTCGGGATATGTATGGAAATGAGCGAGTGGCTGGGGGTAGGAGGAGGGGCGAGAGAGAGGGAGGGAGGGAGTGAGGGAGGGAGGGAGTGAGGGAGGGAGGAGCCATTAAGACAATAATGAAGGGCAGGTGAGATGCGGGTGAGACAGGGTTGCTAAGGGGCGTCATCTGGTAAGCCTGGGGCGAGCCGCGCACGTGGTACCCCGGGGCATGCACCACACGGGCGGGCCCTCCCCTCCTTCTGCTGGCGACCCACTACCACCACCACACGGGCGGGCCCTCCTCCTTCTGCTGGCGACCCACTACCACCACCACACGGGCGGGCCCTCCCCGGGCCCTCCCCTCCTTCTGCTGGCGACCCACTACCACCACCACACGGGCGGGCCCTCCCCCTCCTTCTGCTGGCGACCCACTACCACCACCACACGGGCGGGCCCTCCCCGGGCCCTCCCCTCCTTCTGCTGGCGACCCACTACCACCACCACACGGGCGGACCCTCCTCCTTCTCCTGCTGGCGACCCACTACCACCACCACACGGGCGGGCCCTCCCCCTCCTATCCTGTTGGTGACCCACTACCACCACCACACGGGTGGGCCCTCCTCCTCCTCCTGCTGGCAACCCACTACCACCACCACACGGGCGGGCCCTCCTCCTTCTCCTGCTGGCGACCCACTACCACCACCACACGGGCGGGCCCTCCCCTCCTATCCTGTTGGTGACCCACTACCACCACCACACGGGTGGGCCCTCCTCCTCCTCCTGCGGGCGACCCACTATCACCACCACACGGGCGGGCTCTCCTCTCCTCCTGCTGGCGACCCACTACCACCACCACACGGGCCCTCGTCTCCTGCTGGGGGCCACTAACTGGGGCCCTCAACCCCACATGACCTTCTGCCACCCAGTGCCCACTCTTCTTTTACCTGTTACATGTCACTTTTGAACTCCGCTTTTGTGACTGTTAAAGCCCTACACATCTGTTACAGCCTCCACACATGTGTTACAGCCCCCACACATTTGTAACAGCCCCTGCACATCTGTAACAGCCTCCACACATCTGCTACAGCCCCCACACATCTGTAACAGCCCCCACACATCTGTAACAGCCCCTGCACATCTGTAACAGCCTCCACACATCTGCTACAGCCCCCACACATCTGTAACAGCCCCCACACATCTGTAACAGCCCCACACATCTGTAACAGCCCCTACACATCTGTAATAACCTTCGTATATCTGTAACAGCCCCTACTCAAATGTAACAACCCTCACACATCTGTAACAGTCCCCCACTCATCTGTAACAACCCTACATCTGTTACAGGACCCCACACCTCCGTTACAGGACACCACACATCCGTTACAGTCCACGTATGTCACTGTTACAGACCTCATGTGTTTGCATCAGGACCCACACCCCTCAGTGTTACACTCCACATATGTTGATCTTTGGAAGCGAAAATATCACTTACACTTCACATATGTTTTTATTATAACCCTCACATATCACTGTTTCACTCCACAAATGTTGGTATTTGGTGCTCCACATATTCATACTCCACATACGTTGCCATTAGAAGTCACACATAATCACGAATGCTATTAAGAGCCCTACATATTGCCACTGAGACTCCACAAATGTTACCATTGAGTCCTTCCTCCCAATATAGTACTGTTCCAGCCCACAAGGCATGTCACAACCCCTACCTTTGTCCATGCCCGTCATAACCTTTTTGTTCCCTCTCAAAAGCTCCCTACACCCCACTCATTCTCGTTACGTCCCCCACTCACCACAGCCAATCCATAGCTGGTCCCACCCCACTCCCAAACGCCCCTTTTCCCCATTAACTCCAATGTGAGGTGCCACTATTACAGAGCAGTGACAATAAAGCCAGGCAGCTGAAGGCATTGCTAATAAGAACTTCTCCAGTCGTCCTAAAGTTGTAGTAGAATTTTGAACTGAAGTATCATGACGAACTGTAGAATATAGAGACCCTGTCATTACACGTTCGAGATGAGAAACAGTTATACATGCAAACACTTCTGTCATCTACTGCTTGAAGACAAGGAAATAAAAGAAGATGAAGCTGGACCACCTAATGCTAGCTTATCGTAGATGGGCGTGATAACAGGGCCTAAAGGTAATTATCAAAATGTACAAAAGTCGATTAGAAATACCTACTTGACCATGCAAATACCGAAAGACAGGTCAACAAAGAGTCCAAACCCCAGGAACACCACATTCATTCAATACACTCTGGGGATTCATTCACCCAGAGAACTGTAAATGAATGGAATTCCTTGCCCGATAGTCTCGTATGAGCCGAGACCGCTCTTAAGTGCTCACCAGAGGCCCAGACAGACGCCAGGAGCATCATCTGCTGCAGCACAAACAACAACAACAACAACAGCAGCCAACACTCCTACCAGCCAACACAATAATAGTCTAAATAAAAAAGGATATGAAGATGAAGTATTGCACTCTGTCAAGCCTCTCAACCCGAGGATGATATTTCAAATTTGAATTGTTTATCAACTTTACTCTCCGTCCTCGTTGCTCACAATGAACGCCTAAGACTGAACGCAAATATGAGTTAATTTGAGCCACCATTCGTCAAATTTATTGCCCTACCTCCACCTCCTCCTGCTGCCAGGGATGACGATGATATCGCCTTACCCGTTCGTTCCTCCTGCTGGTGTAGGAACCGTCCACCGTTACCTTGTCTTCCTCCCCCAGGCACACCAATACGTCTCCCCGTGGCTGCCTTCCCTCACCCAGCCTTCAGGACTCGTTCTCACGCAGGCGACGCCGAAGGTTAGGTTAGGGTTTGATGTGGTTTTGCCTCCGTATCCACACCAGGTGTTCTTTTTACCTCTCACACCCAGCAGTAGGTCCCTCTGAGTTCCTCCCCTGGCGCTTATTACAGGGGTGCGACATGGTCGCCGTGGTATTACCATGTCTAACTGAACACCTGGTACAAGGAGGTCGACCTCGCTGACGCCGTCCCCAGCAGTACCAATGCCATTTTTCCCCCAACTTTTCAAAGCCGTTGGAAGCCTTTTGCTGAACTGTCGTAATTCCATCAATATCATAAAATTTTTAAGTTACTGTTACTGTCCTCCAACAGATAAAACCTCGTCATAGACCATCAGGTCTTCTGTTATCTGGCCTTCCCATGTACCTCGTCATGGACCATCAGGTCTTCTGCTGTCTGGCTTTCCCATAGACACTCAAAACACGACGTCAACATATCCTCGACGAAGTTCCCTGTCCGTTAGCACAGTAGCATAGAGATCCTCCACCTAGTGACTGACGGAGGCGCCGACGAAGGCGCTGTCAAAGTCATCCCCCCTCGCCCCTCGCCCGCCCCGTCGCATTACCTCCCAAAGACAAGACGTCCTTCATCAAATGACACAACGACCATATTATTCCTCCCTCCTCCTCCCCCCCGCGCATTCCCTCCCGTCACACTGCTACCCATCCCTCCTCCCCTCCTCACGCACCCCTCCACACACACACACACACACACACACACACACACACACACACACACACACGTCCCCCTCCTGTCCCACCCGACCAACCACAGCTGCTGACTACCTGCCTGGGGTTAATTGGCCACTTGGAGCAGAGGTGAGCCCAGTTCCGCCCCAGGTACCCGTGACTCTCGCCTTCCGGAGCCAGACAACAATAAACCACGTCCGCAAGGATGACGCAAGGAAGGCACGTGCTCAGGGACGCGGGCAAGGAAGGCACGTGCTCAGGGACGTGGGCAAGGAAGACACGTGCTCAGGGACGTGGGCAAGGAAGACACGTGCTCAGGGACGTGGGCAAGGAAGACACGTGCTCAGGGACGTGGGCAAGGAAGACACGTGCTCAGGGACGTGGGCAAGGAAGACACGTGCTCAGGGACGTGGTCTGCTGGTGTCCGGGGTAGTCTTGCTTCGTGACGTGGTTGTGGGGGGTCTTACTCCTCCCTCCCCCCCACCCCCCATGACGTGGTTCTAGGATGTGAGGTTTACCCCATGATATGGTTTAAGGTACCCCCTACCCTACCCCCGCCACCCCCCCCTGTGGCACAGATATGGATGATGGGGTACTCCGGAGGCGCGCGTCGTAGTGGTGTCGGGGGTGATAAAGTGCTATACAACCCACTGGCCGGGGGGAGGGGGGGGTGGGGGTAGCTGTACACTGAGGCTTGATGGAAAAAATTGGGGGGTGAACCAGAGTGTGGTGCTGGGGGGGGGTACATTAGGGTTACATGACATGACACACATATAGGAAGGATGACATGGTATATATATATATATATATATATATATATATATATATATATATATATATATATATATATATATATATATATATATATATATATATATATATATGTGAGAAATGTATGTGAGAAATACTTAGAAAAGCAAATGGATTTGTATGTAGCATTTATGGATCTGGAGAAGGCATATGATAGAGTTGATAGAGATGCTCTGTGGAAGGTATTAAGAATATATGGTGTGGGAGGCAAGTTGTTAGAAGCAGTGAAAAGTTTTTATCGAGGATGTAAGGCATGTGTATGTGTAGGAAGAGAGGAAAGTGATTGGTTCTCAGTGAATGTAGGTTTGCGGCAGGGGTGTGTGATGTCTCCATGGTTGTTTAATTTGTTTATGGATGGGGTTGTTAGGGAGGTAAATGCAAGAGTCCTGGAAAGAGGGGCAAGTATGAAGTCTGTTGGGGATGAGAGAGCTTGGGAAGTGAGTCAGTTGTTGTTCGCTGATGATACAGCGCTGGTGGCTGATTCATGTGAGAAACTGCAGAAGCTGGTGACTGAGTTGGTAAAGTGTGTGGAAGAAGAAAGTTAAGAGTAAATGTGAATAAGAGCAAGGTTATTAGGTACAGTAGGGGTGAGGGTCAAGTCAATTGGGAGGTGAGTTTGAATGGAGAAAAACTGGAGGAAGTGAAGTGTTTTAGATATCTGGGAGTGGATCTGTCAGCGGATGGAACCATGGAAGCGGAAGTGGATCATAGGGTGGGGGAGGGGGCGAAAATTTTGGGAGCCTTGAAAAATGTGTGGAAGTCGAGAACATTATCTCGGAAAGCAAAAATGGGTATGTTTGAAGGAATAGTGGTTCCAGCAATGTTGTATGGTTGCGAGGCGTGGGCTATGGATAGAGATGTGCGCAGGAGGATGGATGTGCTGGAAATGAGATGTTTGAGGAAAATGTGTGGTGTGAGGTGGTTTGATCGAGTAAGTAACGTAAGGGTAAGAGAGATGTGTGGAAATAAAAAGAGCGTGGTTGAGAGAGCAGAAGAGGGTGTTTTGAAATGGTTTGGGCACATGGAGAGAATGAGTGAGGAAAGATTGACCAAGAGGATATATGTGTCGGAGGTGGAGGGAACGAGGAGAAGAGGGAGACCAAATTGGAGGTGGAAAGATGGAGTGAAAAAGATTTTGTGTGATCGGGGCCTGAACATGCAGGAAGGTGAAAGGAGGGCAAGGAATAGAGTGAATTGGAGCGATGTGGTATACAGGGGTTGACGTGCTGTCAGTGGATTGAATCAAGGCATGTGAAGCGTCTGGGGTAAACCATGGAAAGCTGTGTAGGTATGTATATTTGCGTGTGTGGACGTGTGTATGTACATGTGTATGGGGGGGGGGGGCCATTTCTTTCGTCTGTTTCCTTGCGCTACCTCGCAAACGCGGGAGACAGCGACAAAGTATAAAAAAAAAAAAAAAAAAAAATATATATATATATATATATATAAGGCTTTACTGTTTTTCACCATTGTCAGTCTCTCAGTAAGCTTAAGCCTTCCAGTTGACGTGAGGTATATCAAGCTTATCCTCATTTGTAAAAATATTCCAAGTCAAGCTTGACTTTAAAAAGTCTTAGTGTGAATCACTTTAAAGCTTTTCTTAGTCATCAGATTTAGAATACTGTAAGCTTGACCATGAGAGCAGAAATAGAGAAACGTACCATATTCATCAACATTCAAAGCTTAACCTTGAAAGCCGATGCATATTTAAGCCAGGTAAAGCTTGACCTTAAAAAGCAGATTATATACAAGTCAGTTAAAGCTTAACTTTAAAAGCACCGTGTGTAGACGCCATTTAAGGCTTGGTCTTAAAGACAGAATTGTGTTCAAGCCAATTTAAGCTTGACCTTAAGAGCTACCTGTCTTCAGTCCAAGCTTGATCCATAATAACTGTTTACAGCCACAAGCTTCATAAACGTTCCAAGCTTGACGATAGACATAAACCTCCAAGGATGTAAACTGAGGATCAAACGGATATTCATTCAAGCTTGACCTTATCAGCAGACGAAGGTTGCGTTAAGCTTGACATAAGCAATAGACAAAGCAATTCCGAGCTTACCTTAACTGGCAGACAAGCTCACTCAAAGCTTGACCTGAACAACATACAAATATCATCTCAAGCTTGACTTAAACAGCAATCAACATTCCAAGCTTGACACAAACGGTAAGTAACAATCACTTTAAGTTCGACCTAAACAGCGAACAGGGATCAGTTCAAGCTTGACCTAAACAGCAGACTAAGATCACTTCAAGCTTGACATTATTAACAAACAAGAATCATTTCAAGCTTGCTCTATCAAGCTTGACTTTCAGAGCAAAGAGGACTTCAAGCTTGACCTAAGCAGCAGACTAAGATCACTTCAAGCTTGACCTAAGCAGCAGACTAAGATCATTTCAAGCTTGACATTATTAACAAACAAGAATCATTTCAAGCTTGCCCTATCAAGCTTGACTTTCAGAGCAAAGAGGACTTCAAGCTTGACTTTAAGAAAAGACATAGGCCGCTACATTCGCCCCGCTAAGCTTAACAAACACAAAATCAATGATCAGCTTGATTCTTGTACTAAACAGTACCCTTAAAAAAGATCCAATTGAACTTACGTAAGTTCAACCTCACCAGGAAACCTTTCCTGTAGAATACACCTCATTCTAGAAAGGTGGCTTAGAATAAGTGGAACTTTTCTAAGACCCTCAGTCTCTTCAAAGTCTAATTCTAACGATTGCTATCTAATTCTAATGAGAGTAATGCCTTAAGAGACGAGGCCAAATGATGATACTGCCCTGAAACATGGTCAGGTGGTCTTGTGCTCATATTCAGGTGGTCTTGGGCTCATATTCAGGTAGTCTTGTGCTCATATTCAGGTGGTCTTGTGCTCATATTCAGGTGGTCTTGTGCTCATATTCAGGTGGTCTTGTGCTCATATTCAGGAGGTGTTGTGCTAGGCAGCAGACATGGTGTGCTCAGCAGCAGACATGGTGTGCTCAGGAGCAGACGTATGGTATGCGTAGCAGCAGACGTGCGGTGTACTCCAGCAGCAGACATGGTGTGCTCAGCAGCAGACGTGTGGTGTGCTCAGCAGCAGACGTGTGGTGTACTCAGCAGCAGACGTGTGGTGTACTCAGCAGCAGACGTTTGGTGTGCTGGAGTGATCATAATCAACATATTAACCTCACGTTAACTAGTGTCAGTCAGCTCAGACCTCCTGACTACTACGAGGCAGCTACAGCGGTGTTGTGGCATGATAACAAGACGAGTCGTGTGCAGCAGCAGCAGCAGTATTATCATGGTTGTTGTTGTCTTTGTGTATCATGGTTGTTGTCTTTGTGTACAGGTATGACTTGTATCGTGGATCGGTGTCGATCAACGCCCAGCAGGAGCCCCTGGACTTAGTATAGGGTCGGCCAAGTTCGTTGTTGACAACAGCCTTGATCTTTCATCAAAGACAGCTTAACTATCCCGAGACAGCAGGATAAGTTCGAAGCAGAGAGAGAGAGAGAGAGAGAGAGAGAGAGAGAGAGAGAGAGAGAGAACAAGTTTTTTTGGCAGCGAGTCTTTAGGGAAGCAGTGTTGCCATCTTGCTGGTTTGTATATTTTCTGTGACTCCTGTTTGATTGGCTGTAGTTTTCCTATTTGTTTGTTTACTTGTATTTCCCATCATCGTCCGTCTGTTTGTTTACTAGTTTTTTGTTGTTGTTGTTTGTTTCTAATTTGATGTATTTAGTTTGTTTGTTTCCTTAAGTTTATTGTTCAGTTTCTTTATTGTCTTTTGTCAATGTTGATCCAGCCATCATGAGTGATGGAGTCCACCTCTTTGTTGGTTTACGTCTCTTCCTTATCTTGCTGGTTTGTTCCTACAGCAACTCACTGTTACTTGTACTTGGTTAGTTACTTTATTTTTTGCTACGTCAGTCCTTTAATTTTCTCACGTGTTTTTTACGTAAATATCCACCTGGATCTGTACACTACTTTAAATGGCTTTAATTACTCCAATCTTTTTTGTATGTCAGGGGAAGGAAAGAGTATTGTTTACTGTATTTCTTGTATTTCTGTATACGTAAGATTTTTTTTTTCATTGGCGTTTGAAGTATAAACTTGAGAATCTTCTTATAATACTACTTGATGATATGTGTTGGGGGAGTTTGAATACCATTTCTGTGTGACATACGATCGTCATGATATTCACGTACGCGTCCCTGGCTTGTCTGGGGTCCTTAGATGCCTTCATCTTCTAGAGAGGATGATAGACTATGGTGGATGATAGACAATGGTGGATGATAGGCAATGGTGGATGATAGACTATGGTGGATGATAGACTATGGAGGATGATAGACTATGGAGGATGATAGACTATGGTGGATGATAGACAATGGTGGATGATAGACTATGGGTCTTGTTCACTTGTGTGTGGTCACCTTACTTCTCTCCTGGCGGATGTGTTGACCTTGAGTGCCTGATTCCCCCCATCCCCAATGTGTCTCGTGTCTCTCCAGTCTCGATCTCTGGCGTGAGTGTGTGTGTGTGTTTGTGTGTGTGTGTGTGTGTGTGTGTGTGTGTGTGTGTGTGTGTGTGTACCTTGGTGTCCACACACGTGTGGCCTCTGTGTTTGTATATGTGGTCCCTCAGTGGTTTTCCCGTCGCCTCGTAACCAGCAGGTGATTCCAATGGGGTTCCATGAAGTTCTGTGAGGGTGCTTATCTGCCAGGCTTTAGCTGTTGGCTTTGAGGTCATCTGGTTTTCGCTTGAGGTCGCCTGGTCTTCATTTGAGGTCACCTGGTCTTCGTTTGAGGTCACCTGGTCTTTGTTTAAGGGAACTTGGTCGATGTGTCTGATATAATGGTCTTTTGTCTAAGGTCACCCGGTCTTTGTTTGAGGGAAGCTGGTCTTTTGTTTGAGGGGACCTGGTCTATGTGTCAAGGAAGTTAGGCTTTTATTTAGGGGAAGCTAGTCTTTGTTTAAGGGAAGCTGGTCTTTATTTAGGGGAAACTGGTCTTTTGTTTGGGGACAGTTAGTCTATTTTCTCAAATAACTTGTTTCCTGTATGAAGGCATGGAATCTCTGCTTGAAAGCATCTGGTTCTTTTTTGAAAGCACCTGTTTCTCGTCTGGGGTGACCTTACGCTTGTAAGGGCACTTGACCCTTCTGTGACGTGACCTAATCTTATCAGGAGGCACTTTCTCCTTACTTAAGGTGACCTTATCTTGTCTTGAGGAATTTGGTCTTGATTAAGGTGACTTATCTTGTTTAGAGGAACTTGGTCTTGTTTAATGTGACCTTATCTTGTTTAAAAGCACTACTAGGTCATTGTTAGTGGTCAAAACGCACCCTGTGCTTGTCCGTGATGACTGCATAGGTCGTCACGTCTTTCGGTTCGTGTTAGGCACTTCTGCACTCACTACAAGTTCCTTCGAACGCGCTAGTCTGTGTTTTTTTGCCAGCGACTGGATAGCTTGTGGGTGTGTGGGGGAGTCGGTCTGTGTACACTGGCATATCCTGGCGACGTATCCTGTCACCGCTCAACAGCAACTGATGGATGGGAGACTTCCAGAGATAATCCCGTCATACAGATAGTCTACACCGCCTCCAGATATTCCGGTCGGCTCAACTACAACAGCTGAAGCTGTGGCTACCACACCACCGGGTTATGATGCCATCGATTGTGATACAAAGAGTTGTAAATCTTTAATGTCTTCAGTTTATCGTTTAGGCGTTAGCCAAGGGGCGGGGAGGGGAGGGATGTTTCGTCTCTCCTTACCCCAGCATCATGAGCTTCGTACGGTCGCGTCCACGAAGATTGGTGAGGAAGTGAACTGCAGGACTTTCACAAACGAATCAGTTCGTGCGCGGGAATCCCAGGCGACCAAAGCAGATCACACTGGTAATAATCAACACGAATCAAAAAAAAGAGAGAAAAAAAAAAAGATATGAGGATCATTTGGCTTCCGTGATCCCCTGTTCCCGCCTGGCCAGAGGGAACTGAAGAGGATTGGAAGCGATCAGCCAACACCGAGAAAGATCTTCGATCTCACGTATTACATGCAAGGGGTGAGGCATGGTGGATGAGCTCCCTCACATCACCCAGCGGGTCCTCCTTCCTCGCCCCCTAACACTCACTTCCAGTTGCAGGGGCGACAGCTGGTTCCTCCTCTTCCCCCCGACACACACACAGCATATGTATAGCCTCGCTACCGCGTGGCCGCTTCGTGGACAGCAGAAAGAGGAATAGCAGCAGGTACATCAGCAGTGGAAACAACAACAACAGCAGTAGCAGCAGCAGCAGCAGCAGCGATTACCCGGCCACCAGAAGCATCTGTTGCCTTGGTGAGGACGCCACCAGGCTGACCAAGCTACCCCCTCCAGGCCAGGCAGATAAGAACGGTTGGTCTGCCACCACCACCACCACCACCACTGCCGTCCGACCCCTTCCCCACCACACCACCTCCTCCTCCTCCTCCTCCTCCACCGTGTGACCCCTTCCCCACCACTACCAACACCACCTCCTCCTCTACCATCATCTCATGCCACCCCTTCCCCACCACCACCTCCTCCTCCACCATCAACTCATGCCACCCCTTCTCCACCACCACCATGATCTACCACCACAACCATTGCCCCCTCCCACGCCCACTCCCCCACCAACCACTGCCACCCACTCCTGCTACAGCAGTGTCTGCCACGCCTCCTCCCCTTGGCCCTCTACTGACGAAGGACATTCATCCTACAGCAGGTCAGGAGATCCTGTAGTGCCACTTCCATCTTCCATCTTCCTCTCTCAGAAGAGGCAATACCCAGAGACTCGAACTCAGAAGTAAATCACTCAACGAACGCCACAGGAGTCAACATGTCTCACAGAGAATTCTCTCATATATCATCCTAAGATATCAAGTGGTCACGTGTACTGGGAGGTAGATGGCACAAACATCTTTTCTAACCACAGTGGTATACTCGTCCCAGTGGCTGTACCCTGGACCTTGGTACCACACTACCACCACCATGGTATGGTTCCTCCATCATGGTACTTATAACCAGGCCTACCATCCAACCCTCGCAACCTCCACCAACACTAAGTGGCCTACACCAAACCCACTTCTTTTTAGCACCTTTATTATCTTGTGAAGATGTTGATACTGAGACATCTCTCGAGCGGATACCTTCTTCCTTAACGCTAGGAGGAGGAGAGGGAGTCCTGCTGGGTCCTGGGGAGGACAAGCCACCCACCTGGCCCAGCCATGGACGTATCCTGTGGAAGACTTCATTCAAGATGACAGCAAGATGCAACAACGTGTTGTGTGGCCAGGTGATTACCTTCCTGTCGCTCGTCTTCATATATATATATATATATATATATATATATATATATATATATATATATATATATATATATATATATATATGTGTGTGTGTGTGTGTGTGTGTGTGTGTGTGTGAGTAATCGAGCGAGATGAGAGACTAAATCAAGCCAAATCTGTCGCTTCTTGTCAGCTTATAATTCTGAACTAAACGAAGCAGTAGAAACTAAATTCCACCACAATATATCAAACTATAACTCTTTCATCGAGCGAAAGTTTTGCACAATCCTCAGGTCAGCTATCATCATGTAGACTGCTGTAGTTAGCGATGTTAGGGGGCCATCCTTGGAGTAGCACGTCAACTGTAGCGGTTCAAGCAGAGAGGCGGTGATGGAGCGCTCGTCCAGCAGCGCTCGTGTTGGCAACGCTGCTCGGCCGCCGAGCCACGGTGGGAATTTGCAATGTTTTTGCATCCCCGTCACCTGTAGGTAGGGGGTGATTAACGCTTACCTGCCTCGGCGCAGGCGGAAATAGCGAGATCCCAGGGGTCCGTCAGGGCTCCGATGTCCTCAGCGAAGTCACCTGGAGAGAGGAATTTCCATCATATGGAAATGAGTGTCAGGTGAGGAAGACGTAATGTTATGTATCAGCTTAGCGAGACGGTGATCTTCGTACCCGCTATGTTGTGATGCTTGCAATCCTTGAGCGCACGACGGTACGGGCGTTGAGCACGACGGTACGGCTATCGCGCGCGAAGGTACGGCTATTGAGCACGAGGGTACGATCCTTTGGTATGATGACCCTGGCATTTAACATGACCAGAATCGTACCGTTATGCCCAGGGTCCTATCCTCGTGCTCCAGGATCGTACCGTCGTGCTCAAGGGACGGTACATTCGTGCTCAGAGACTGTACTCTAGTGCTCAAGGATTGTACCGTGGCCTTCAAAGACCCATAATTCGTTCTCAAGGACCGTACCTTCGTTCTCAAGGATCGTACCTTCGTTCTAAAGGATCGTACCGTCGTACCTAAGGGCTTAAACGAGTACATGGATGTCAGAGAGGGAGGTACACACACACACACACACACACACACACACACACACAAGCGCGCGTGGGCTGGTCGGGAGTCACAGAAAACGAGGGATTAAATACCTGGCTTTTCTGGAGTAGTGTGGGCGGCTCACCCCCAAGACGCCAAGCCCCCAGCTTAAGCCAGGAGCGATGCGCGTTCCTCGGGTCAAGAGGGGTGTACACCCTGGGCTCGCCGGAAGGGCGGGAGTCCCGTGGTTCACGCTGGTCGTCATGGGTCTAAGGGAGGGGCGGAGGCGATCGCCCGCCCCGGGGTGTGGGGGACGAGCGTCAGTTGGGGAGAAACACATGGTTCTCGGGGACTCGGTCGCCCGGCCTGCACCTGGCACCCCAGCCCCTCAGCGCCACCCCTGTCTTCCCCCAGCGTCACCCACCGCCGCCCACCTTCTGTCCCCCAGCTACACCCACCCCTCACCCACCCACCCTGTCTTCTCCCAGGTACACCCATCCCTCACCCACACGCCCTGTCTTCTCCAAGCTACACCCACCCCTCACCCGCACACCATGTGTTCCCCCGTCCACACCCGCCGCCACTCACCCACCCTGTGTCCTTCAGGAGCACCCACCGTCACCCACCCTGTGTTCTTCCGTCTTTACCCACCACTCGCCCACCCTGTGTCCTTCAGGAACACCCACCGTCAGCCACCCTGTGTTCTCCCGTCCATACCCACCACTCACCCACCCTGTCTCCTTCAGGAGCACCCACGATCACCCACCCTATGTTTCCCCGTCCACACACCCACCATCGCCCACCCTCTGTCCTACAGGAGCACCCACCGTCACCCACCCTGTGTTCCCCCGGCCACACACCCACCACCACCCACACCTGACCTCTGACCTGTGTCACAGCTGACCACCCTAGTCTGCTGGAGAGGGAGGGCAGAAGACA
Organism: Panulirus ornatus; assembly: GCF_036320965.1. Classification (NCBI taxonomy): domain Eukaryota; kingdom Metazoa; phylum Arthropoda; class Malacostraca; order Decapoda; family Palinuridae; genus Panulirus; species Panulirus ornatus. The sequence goes on along the minus strand of NC_092226.1, from coordinate 74,078,054 downwards.
CCAGGAACTCTGAGGCCGTGAAAAATACCTGATTTGTTTAGATAAGATATCTGGTTTGTGTAGATAAGATACCTGGTTCGTTAAGACAAAGGTACCTGGTTTGTGTAGATAAGATATCTGGTTTGTTTAGATAAGATACCTGGTTTGTTTAGATAAGATACCTGGTTTGTTTAGATAAGATACCTGGTTTGTTTAGATAAGATACCTGGTTTGTTTAGATAAGATACCTGGTTTGTTTAGATAAGATACCTGGTTTGTTTAGATAAGATACCTGGTTTGTTTAGATAAGATACCTGGTTTGTTTAGATAAGATTCCTGGTTTGTTTAGAAAAGCTGTTAACTAAATCCGGATAACTCCTATTGTGTACCTGTCATATTTACATATAACTTGTTCATACATAAGACACCTTTAGATTTGCGCGAGTATATAAATCAAGTTTTATATATTTATTATCACACTAGCCTCGTCTTCTTTATTTATGTGCTGTGTTCCCAAATTATTTGTTTATTTCTGTAGCTCAGCTCTGAGTGCTTTGCGTTCGTGCGTGCGTGTATGCGTGGGGGGGGATGCGTTTGTTAATTGGAGGGATGGGGGATGGGGGAGGGGTTAATTAGGGTAGTCATCAACAGCTGGGAGCCAGTCTGGAGAGATGTTGTGGCAATGTTGATCAGTGAATATTAAGAGCAGGTCACGGTGGGGGAGGAAGGGTGTGGGAAGAAAACCTTGCATGTGGTATTTCTTTTTGTATTGATTATCTTTTATTAATCATTTTTTTATTAGTTATTTTTTTCGGAAGCTCGAATAGGGAAGATAGGCTTAGGCTCTCCCAACACACACACACACACACACACACACACACACACACACACACACACACACACACACACACACACACACACCTCCTGCAAAAAGTATATATTATTATTCTATATTTCAAATCGACGGCTTCGATCATGGGCCAAATGGACCATATCAATGACCTCTCGTTGGGAAGGTCTCTCACTGACTTATCAAACCCTCTGACGAAGAAGAAGAAGAAGGAGGAGGAGGAGGAGGAGAAGAAGAAGAAGAAGAAGAAGAAGAAGAAGAAGAAGAAGAAGAAGGAGGAGGAGGAGGAGGAGGAGAAGAAAAAAGAAGAAGAAGAGGAAGAAGAAGAAGAAGAAGAAGAAGAAGAAGAAGAAGAGGAAAGAAGAAGAAGAAGAAGAAGAAGAAGAAGAAGAAGAAGAAGAAGAAGAAGAAGAAGAAGAAGAAGGGAAAGAAGAAGAAGAAGAAGAAGAAGAAGAAGAAGAAGAAGAAGAAGGTCTTTGTGAACCAGGGATGTGTCGAAGGAGCTCCGTGCCAGACGGAGGATAACGGTATGTATCATCACTCGTACATACGTATATCTCCCTCTCTACGTTACGTTGTCCGGGGTAAATACTTCTAGATTAACGGGACACTAATTCGCCACCACAACCTCTCCCCCATTGGGTTAACCTCCACCGTAATTAGTGCACATGGGTTAAGAAACTACTAATGAATCAGGGGAGGTGGGGTAGTCTGCGTGAACTCCTTCTTATATGGCCAGGGATTTTCTAGCGTTAGGGACAGGTTGTTAACAAAGCCTAGATGATACGAGTATCCTTCCTTCCTTATCTGAGTAGGACTTTTGTGTTATCAAGACGAACGTCCCGTTTATCTACTCATTTGGAAAAGTAAATATGGGGTGAGTTGTGAGGGGGGGGAAAAGGGGGGTGTTTTGTCTTCCTCCTCCTCCTTCTTCAGTTCAGTTCCAGTCGCAGAACTTTATAATCTCCTTATTTGACGTGTTTTGGACACTTGTACTTTGTATAGTTTAATAGAAAATGATAAACTACTCCTATACATCGGACACTCAGAGACTAAACCACTCAAATGTGGCAATACAGAGAGGCATCATAATCTCTCTCGACACGAACCAAATACTGGAATAAAGACATCTAAACCAACATATAATTCTACAACTTTTATTTCTTCTTAATTGTAGATAAAGAGAGATTTTCTGGGGAGTCTTTTCCTCTTGATCTTATCACTGCCCTTATGTTGAGAGCATCACATATCGACGGCCGCTTATCCAAAGGCAGATCATGTCTACAGTAATCCATACTGACGGTAAAGACATGACAAATAGATATTTCGCCCATCATCTGTCATCTTGTTTTCCCTTCGTTTTCCCTACGCTTCTTCAGTACGATCGGATCTGACTCGAGAAATATATTCCTTCCTCGAATGTCTTCCGGAGATAATGCAACGTAACGTCGTCATGTTATCTATAACATCACCCCGTCTGTCAGGTGTCATATGGACACTGGTGGTGGTGGTGGTTGTGTCATATGGACACTGTTGGTGGTGGTGGAGGTGTCATATGGACACTGGTGGTGGTGGTGGTGGAGGTGTCATATGGACACTGGTGGTGGTGGAGGTGGTGGAGGTGTCATATGGACACTGGTGGTGGTGGTGGAGGTGTCATATGGACACTGGTGGTGGTGGTGGTGGAGGTGTCATATGGACACTGGTGGTGGTGGTGATGTCATATGCCACCCGACACCGTCGTGTCATAATGTCACCGGCGGCAGCAGCAGCAGCAGCAGTGTACGTGGTGATGAGTGAGTGAATTGGTGAGGGCAATATTGCCTCACGGGTCTCATGATGGCCACCCCAGCGGCCCGCGGGCCATTGCTTTCCGGACCAGTTGCTAGTGTGGGGAGGGAGGGAGGGAGGGAGGGATGGTCTGCACGTCAGCAGGCCACCGCAGACCTGGAGAAGGTTATAAGAAGATTTGACTCCAAATTTGTAGGAAATTCTCTCGTCTCCCACCCCACCCCTCCACACCCCAGCCAGGTCGACTGTGGCCAGACGGATACTGTGTGGTAGATATGTTTCTGAATGATGTGAGGGCGGCAGGTGGGTGGTGTGGGGTGGTGATGAGGGGCGGCAGGTGGGTGGTGTGGGGTGGTGATGAGGGGCGGCAGGTGGGTGGTGTGGGGTGGTGATGAGGGGCAGCAAGTGGGTGGTGATGAGGGGTGGCAAGTGGGTGGTGATGAGGGGTGGCAAGTGGTGTGGGGGTGGTAGTTATAGTGGGCGGGTTACCGGGTGGCAGGTACATTGGGCGGGGTGCTAGGTGGCCGGGCAAAGTGGGCGGGGTTCTGGGTGGCAGAGCACAGTGGGCGGGGTACTGAGCGGGCAGGATCCAGGGCTGCATAGCGGCCGAGAGAGAGAGAGAGAGAGAGAGAGAGAGAGAGAGAGAGAGAGAGAGAGAGAGAGAGAGAGAGAGAGAGAAGTAATTAAGTCTTCCGGCAAGACTGGTTGTCGGGGGGGAGCCTTGGGGGAAGGTCGAGAAGTGGGAGGCGACGTGGAATGTTGAGGTGGGGGCCAGGTGGTGCTGGGGCACCGTGGGAAACTCTCCACCCCTCCACCAGCTGGCGGGCTGGTGGCCTCCAACACACACACACACACACACACACACACACACACACACACACACACAGCTGGTGGGCTGGTTCAGGGAGATAACACGAGGGGGTGGGGGACACCACCAGGGTTTAAGAGGGGGGAGGGGTGGACAGCAGGGGGAGCAGGTGGATGGTGGCAAAAGCGGACGACGGTGATGATCGGCAGGGGTGGATCAGTGGGTGGGTGACACACGGCAGGGAGTAGAGATGGAGGGAGGACTGGTGGCAGCAGAGAGGGGGACTAGTGGCAGCAGGGGAGTCAGGGGGGCTAAATTGATAATTTAGTGTTAGAAGAAAATCTGTGTAGTTCACAAGTTGGCAGGGGGGGGGGGTAGAGTAGGGGTGTCAGGGAGCAACAGGTGGGAGGAAGATCAGCAGGAGGGGAGGTGGAAGGGTGGCACGATGAGAAAGGTGGCACCAAATGAGGGCAGAGGATGAAGGGAAATGACAAAGAATATGTTGAAGGATGAATTGTAGGGAGGGAGAGTTTGGGATAAAATCCTGCTGGGTGTTGGCAGGGTGGTAAAAGGGGGTGGTTCGAGGGTGGCAAGAGAGGAGAAGAGGCGGGGATGTGTGGGGGGGGGGGGGTCGAGATGGAATGCAATGGAAGGGGGGTAGAGAGTAGCAGGAAAGGAAGTGTGAGGGGAGGTGTGAGTAACGACCACAGAGAACAGCAGGTTAGTGGAAGAGGAGGCAGGGGTGGGTGGGGGGTTGAGGCTGGTGGGACAGTGGCAGGGGAGGAGGGCGTGTGTTTATGGCGGTGGCAGGGAGATAGGGTGATGGTGGGGTAAGCATGAAGGTGGTGTGAGGGTGGCAGGGAAGCAGGGTGGATAGAGGCAGTGACAGAGGACGGGAGACTTGATGCCTCATCTGTCAGGGAAGAATAGTCATAAGCTTGACCTCCTCATCTCATCAGAGGCAAAAGGCACCTCCTCCCCACCTCGCCCTCCGGCTCAATAGTCGACGAGAAAAAAAAGAATAGCCAAGAAGGAACGTCCAGAAACACAGGAGAGAACGCACTCATATAGAACTCTTACTTTAAGAAAGATTATAAGGGGGAAAATTCTTCAATTTCAAAATACCACATCGGGATATTGTAGAAGTAAGAGATTCAACTCTAAAACACAAGAAAAAGGTTGAAATTTTCTTTTCTATAAAAGTTAAACAATGTTATTTTCCCTCATTGCTGGCACGTTTAAACTTAGCATTGTTTTCATGCATGTCAGTAAGGTTCCTATGGTAACCCTAAGTTCTCAGAGGTCATGACACCTTTATTGATATCTAATAAAACGACCTCAGTCATCATTTCTTGGCTGTGTCACCCACTCCGTTTTCCATCACTCAAGTTGTACAACCACCACAACCACCACCACCACCACAAGCTGGGATTAGCCTCATAGCACCTTGACCCAAGTTGGTAATACATAGTTACGTAGTTGTGTAGATCTGTTGTATATTGCCAAGTTGTGTTCTCGTTATCTATGGGTGACTTTGTGACTGTTTCCACAATATAGGTGGCAGTGTATCTTCGTTTCCACAATATAGGTGGCAATCTATCATCTCTTTCCACAATATAGGTGGCAATATATCTCCTTTACCACAATATAGGTGGCAATTTACCATCTTTTTCCACAATATAAGTAGTAATATATCACCTTTTCCACAATATAGGTGGCAGTATATCTTCGTTTCCACAATATAGGTGGCAATATATCTCCTTTTCCACAATATAGGTGGCAATTCATCTCCTTTTCCACAATATAGGTGGTAATATATCACCTTTCATAATCTTTTTTTCATCTTTCTATAGATGTTAAGATGGGTTAGGCATTTTCTGAAGATTATATTCCAAATACTCAGACCCATTCTCAGTTTTCGTCGACCCGAAGTCACTCTGGAGAAGGAAGTGAATGGAGCCTTGTGGCTCCATGGAATGTGTTGGAACAAGTTTATTTACCGAGAGTCACTGTCATTAACACATGTGTTGAGTCATGATATAAAGGTATTGATAACCTCCTCCTCCTCCTCCTCCTCCTCCTCCTCCTCCTCCTCCTCGTTGTGACAACACCATCTAATGGTGGTTCAATCCTCTGTTGTACAACCCAACAGCAGGGAAACATATGCCCACATTGATACCACATCACTTTTATCTCATGCCATTACGTCTGTCTGTTGATTTTCAGTCCAATGGGGAGACATTTTTCACGTCCTGTCGTCGAAATAATGTCTCACTGAAGAACTTCTGTGCTCTAAATATAAAGTTATAATAATAATATCATAACTCTAAATCTTTCTTCTTGAGGTTTGCTTTTCATTGGAGGAATTAGTACTGTCCATCTTCTTTGCATTTGTTCTGATTTTTCTTCCTATTTCTCCAACTTTGGTGACCAGTACTGAAATACGTAGTCTGGACAAGGTCTGACTCCGGCGTTGTAATGGTTATGCATTGCATCCTTTTAAAATGAGCTAAGTCATAGTTAGTGAGGAAGATATGAGAGGGGAAAGACTTCCAAAGCTTCGAGAAATGGTTATCAAAATGGCACACCCTTCAGTTGCCAACGGCCACACAGTAATCACATGACGCAGCAGTTTGCCCAGTAGTGTGTGGTCTAGCTGGTGGTGGTGGTGGGGGGCACACAGGCAGCCAGCTCTCGGGAGCAAAAACCAAAATAATACCCACAGAAGAGTGAACCAACATTGCGGTGCAGAGCAAGCGAGGTCACGTTTGGAAGTTAGCCTGAGAGAGATTTGTTTGGAAAGTGATGCTTATTTAGGGGGGGGGGGGACCACTTTCTAAACAGTTTACTAAAATCATGGTGTATTAAATAACCGTTGTTATTAATATCCGTCAGTAAAAAAAAAGTTTAGTAGCGTATCTACCAATGGAGTGCAATGACTGTTAAACTGTGCTTTTAATACGTGATTTGTAGTGGAATAGACAACAATCATTGACCTATTAGATAGATTATAATTCTATCTATTTGACCTTTCTACTGTCGTTCTGTAGGATGTATGTCCACAATATAGTGGAAATAGTATTTGCCACTTTCCAGTATTCCAACATTACACAGTAATTCACCATGACTGAGCGAAACGCAGCGGTGGGGGGTGTTGTAAAGTCTCTGATAATGATCTTAATTATGCAATTATTTTATCTTGATTATGCGATCATTTTTACATGTAAATGCCCCTCGTTGGACATTTCGTGGACAATGCGCTCTACGATTAATGGAGCTTTCTGGTAATTACGGGGGGAAAAAGGGGGTAGTTAGACGCCGAGAAGAAAATTCAGGCTATTTCGATAAAACCATACATCTCCACATACACGCACTCACCTCGTATCACTTTCACACTTTATCCACCTTAACTAAACCACACTCCTAGCACACTTGACGCCCACACATCAGCCAACCACACTCGCAATTCCAAACATACCTCGACCATTCATGAGACCCCGGTCGTCCAATACTAAACCTTTGGTTTCCTGGTGGAGTGTTGTGTGTGTGTGGGTCTTACCCCAAGATGTGTGGTGTGAATGACCTGGGGCCTGGTTGCGGGTGAGGTGTGTGGTAAACATACCCTTGGTCACTATACTATTGCTGATGGTACGACCATCATCCCCGTACCTGTGTTGCCGCTATACATCACGTCACGGGAAGTGGCAAGGTGTGTATGAGGATGAATGGTATGTGTGAGTGTGGCATGAGTGCGTGTAGTGTGTTACAGGAGTGCGTGTGGTGTGTTGCATGATACGTGCAGTGTGTTGCATGGTATGGCCATTGTTCCATGTCACATGCAATGTGTTGCATGGTACTTTCTTTGACATAATGATACGTAAATACGTGTTCTTTGGTGTTATAAAACATTAAGAAACTCGTGAAATGTTTGATATTCCAAGGCTAGTAACACATTCAAATTTTGGTGTCATGTTTGGTAACACGAATGACACTTTGTGTCATAATGCTGGTGTCATAAATGATATTCTGTTTCACAAATTTCGTAACGTAAGAAAATTCATTATCAATTTTCGTAAACGAACGGATTTTGGGTAAAACGTGTACGAATTTCTTAAAAGCCGTTAGTCTGGTAAACAGTATTTGATTTGCTGTAATAATTAATGATGCTAGGAGACGCTTGGAGGCATATGGTGCTTTGGGAAGAACCAGAACCCACCGATATCAGACAACGGTAAAATTAGTGATACTTGAAATTGGTTCACTTCGAGAGATGGTTCGGTTGCTGAAGTGGTCAGCTGTTTCGATCATTCACTCGAAACGAGTGAGATTTTATTTATGTTCTTTCCTACTATATGCAAGTAGTTCATAATCAAATGAATCAGTTCAAACCCTAAGCCTGCCGAAAAGGATTCACAAATCAATTTCAGGTGCTCTTCATAACCAAACGAACCTTTGAAGCTCCCACTTTTCCTGAAAATGACTCATGATTCAAATATAGTAAGTGGTTCATGTTTAACGAACCTGTCCGAACGGTTCCTCGGAAACTGGTAATGCTTGTCTGTTGTTGTGAATTATCAAGAAGTTATCTGTGAATGATCTGCAATAATGTTAGACAATGTTTCAGTTGATCAGTTAAAGTAATTATTTACGTGTCAAGATAGGTGGTGATGAACCTATTGCATATGTGTGTATATATATATATATATATATATATATATATATATATATATATATATATATATATATATATTCATACTATTCACCCCTTTCCGCGTTTGCGATGTAGCGTTAAGAACAGAGGACTGAGCCTTTGAGGGAATATCCTCACTTGGCCCCATTCTCTGTTCCTTCTTTTGGAAAACTAAAAACGGGAGGGGAGGATTTCCCAGCCCCCCGCCCTTATATATATATATATATATATATATATATATATATATATATATATATATATATATATGACTTTCCAACCATCAAGAAATGGTCATATTCATCTCATTATCACCTTCCCTGGTCATTATCACCTTCCCTGGTCATTATCACCTTCCCTGGTCATTATCACCTTCCCTGGTCATTATCACCTTCCCTGGTCATTATCACCTTCAGCCGCTTCTGAATCCACCCAGCCAGCTGGAGGTGTGCTGGTGAGCCGGATTCACTCTCGTTGTGTGGTTGATGATGACATCATCAGTGGTAATCCTCCATCAACCTAATTATCAAAGAACCAAAATATCCCGTTTTCTCCACAGTGACGTTTGTCCTTTCTTTTATAGGATGTGTTGTCAGGTTTTCCTTTATGCATACACACACACACACACACTCACACAGAGAGAGAGAGAGAGAGAGAGAGAGAGAGAGAGAGAGAGAGAGAGAAGATCACCACTGGCCAGGTGGTAGGGTTCTGGGGCAGGTGTACTCCTTGTTCGGCATTCGATCATTGCACGTAACAACTAACTTTCCAAAAAGCTGTTTTGCTCGTCCAAAACCTCCTCCCTGTCACCCCCCCCCCCCAGCCGCGCCCCCCAACACATAGCGTGACCAACCACAGCAAAGCTTTATCATTCTCTCTCTCTCTCTCTCTCTCTCTCTCTCTCTCTCTCTGGTCCTCTTGAGTGATGAGGACGTTCCCTGTCTCAGGGGAGGGGCGTGCCACTCCTGGTGGAGGAGAACACGGGCAACGAACACTGCAGGAGGTGATCCAACTTCTTTTCCTTTATTTAAGAATAAAGGAAATATATATCGTGATCATATGTGCCCTCACTTTGCGCTTCTCTGCAGCAGGGAAGTGCAGCTTCCTTGCCCTGGCGTCGTCTGCCACTTCTATCATACCTGGTGTTGGTTTTTGTCACCCTTCTCTGTACACTGTCAAAGGAAGTTACATCTGTTCTATAATACAGTAGCCAAAACTGGATTAGGTAGACTAAGTGAAGTTTACTGTTGGGTTTATATCTCTGATGGTCCAGGTTTACAACCGGAAGCTTCCCGTCATAAATGAAAATAATTGTGACTGAATTCTCGTATTTATGAATATTGGACAATAAAATATCTCACGTGTATTTCTCCATGTTAGGGTCAAACCCTTAATTCGTGATCCATTCACCTCAATTAACTTACTGGTTATAGTCAGATTGTAGATGTTACATGGTACATAGAAAGAGAGGAAGATGTTAATGGTACGACGCTAACAAAACGTCTGGGGACCATAACCTTTGTGGACAGAAACAATATTCGAGTTATGATTGATTCATTTAATCATCATTATGATATTGATACCGAAGTGGCTTCAAGGGAAGAATACCCATGAAATTTTAGCGAATATGATAAAGGGTGAGTAATTACCCCTTAGTATTTTATGGGAATATAATAAGGGGAATATGTACCCCTTGGTATTTGGGGGAATATAACATAGGGAGAATAAGTACCGCATAGTATTATAGGGAGTATGATAAGGAGAGAGTAAGAAACTTATGGTGTTTGAAGGAATGTAAAAAAGGTAGAGTTCGTTCACGAGTTGGTTACCTCTATGTGATAATTGTCAAGATCTACGCAGGCCCCAAAACCCAGCCTTGCTGTACGCCAGTCAGTTCGAAGGTTTGATGACAGAAGCGTGTCACATCCACCTAGGTCGTCCACTGCAGCACATCTAGGTCGTCCACTGCAGCACAACCAGGTCGTCCACTGCATAACACCGCTTCTTATTAGTGGACGACCCTCTCCTCCTCCTCTTCCTTCTCCTCCTCCTCCTCCTCCTCCTCCTCCTCCTCCTCCTCCTCCACCTCCTCCTCCCCCACTATGTTCACCACAGTGGCAGGCGAGCACCACAGTCATCCCCCCGCCACGCCCTTCCACTCGCAGAAGGACGACCCTCAGGTCGAGGACATCCTTGGGTTGCGTCAAGGATATCATCAATTTGCCTCCTGCTTCCCGTCCCACATCCTTAAGACAACATCCTGCTCTGGAGGTGGGTCACATCTCCACACCCCAGGACCCGTCTCCCCCTTCACACACACACACACACACACACACACACACACGAGGCTCTGAGCTGGGGTCCCGCAGCCCAGGACGCCGAAACAAAATGGCGGGTTTTAACGGGGCGTCCGTCGACCGTGGATGCGACGAGTGCGTCACGCTCGGGGGGGAGGGGGGGGGGGTCGTGCGGACACCATGACCCCTCTCTCTCTCTCTCTCTCTCTCTCTCTCTCTCTCTCTCTCTCTCTCTCTCTCTCTCTCTCACAGCGACGGAACGACCTTCTTGATCAGACCGGCGTCGCTGGAGGCACGACCCCCCTGGCGTGACGTCACTGTTTTGACGTCACCTGCACGCAGTGACGTCGATGTGGATGGTACGACATCACTTGTACGGAGTGACGTCATCACCCGAATGGCTTGACGTCATTCGATATAAGTTTACATCAAGACGTCTTCCTAAAACTCAGGTTAGGTCAGAACAGGCTAGGTCAAGTAAGGGCATAGATTTCATGTCTTATCTGATATGATATCATCAACTCTGTTCCCTGTAGCTTTAAGATGATAAACATGATCATAACATAGAATTGTGGCATATTTATGCTCCATCATGCTTGCAACACATTACTGTGGCACGTCTATGCTCCATAGTGCTTGCAACACATTTCTTTAGCACGTCTATGCTCCCACGTGCTTCTTCTAAATCTTCTAAACCAATTGTTTGAGAAAGATTAGAAAGTTGTAATGATTCTGTGCCTTCCTATGTCTCTGTAGAATTTCACAGGATCAAGTTTTCCTATTGGACAGGAAAAGAATATTTAAGTCTCCCTTTTTTTCTGCGTAGAAAGGTTAGAAGAGGTCAATGTAGTTATGGCAACATTTAAGTTAACTGCTCAGAACGCGTTGGAGTGGTGTGTTTGTGTTCGACGCCGCGACCAAACGCCTTTGGTCTTCCCAGCTCACAGCTGAGGGTGTAAGAGTCGGGGTCAAAGTAGGATGAGGGTTCGAACCCGGTAGCCACAGGGTAAGGAGTGACTGCCAGAAAAAGGTGATTACAGGGAGAGACAGTCAACATACCGATCCTCCTTCAAATTTCCAGCTATATAACCTGGACCTCATCAGGCAATGTGGATTAAGCGTACAGCACCATTTCCACCAACGTCACCACCTTACCATCTTGAGTGAGATCCCTCTTCCCCGAGTTGCAGTTCGACACCATAACTGCTTCGAACACCGTACGTGATCGTTATCATTATTATTATCATTATCATCATCATCATCATTATCAAGCAATTTCACGACCATTTATTAACGATTACCTGTTAGAAAGATTATGTCCCTCTATGTAACTTCGTAAGCTATTGAGGATACTTCCCTCCTTATAGTTTCCCTCCATAAAGACTCCCTCCCCTTAGACTCCTTTCTTATGAGCCCCCCTCCCCCTCCCTGTATATTCCCTCCTCACACATTCCCTCCTACAAACTACCACGCTACGGCCTCCCTCCCTATAGGCTCCCTCCCGGTGTACTCCCTCTTCACTATACTCCCTCTCTGTAGCCCCCAGCAACAGTCAAAGCAAAACAAGGTAAATGGTATCAGGTTGAGCACTCTGCACTCCAGGGGCTTCTCTCGCCCTCCTCCTCCTCCTCCTCTCTCCTCCGTTCCCGGGTCTTCATGCAGAGTGATGGCGCTGCCTTCAATGAATGAATGAAAGATCCCTTTAGGCGAGAATCCCAGCGCCGGCGAAATCAAGGTCATTCATCAGTGCTTTCATCACAGGGCATTCATGAGACTCATGAAAGTTTTCGAGCATTATTTTTCAAAAGCTTTTTTTCTTTTTTTCTTTTTCTGGTCATCAGGAGAGATTTTTCAACCTTTGGGTACTATCATTAAGATGCGCCTTTGAACGAACCGGTACAACACCTTGAGCACAACTATATGACCCTTGAGCATGACGGTACGACCCTTGAGCACGACGGTATGACCCTTGAGCACGACGGTACGACCCTTGAGCACGACGGTGCGACCCTTGAGCACAACGGTATGACCCTTGAGCACAAAGGTATGACCCTTGAGCACAAAGGTATGACCCTTGAGCACGACGGTACGACCCTTGAGCACGACGGTACGACCCTTGAGCACGACGGTACGACCCTTGAGCACAACGGTACGACCCTTCAACACTGTGACACGACCTTTGAGCACGACTATAAGACCCTTGATGGCCTGGTCTTGGAACTGGCTGTTACTTAGAGATCAGGTCGTACTTAAGTCCTATACTTTTTTCTTAGCCAAATCCCAAGGTTTGAGAACGCTCGGTAAGGAAATGTTCGTCATGTTAATTCAAGGCACCGAAAAAAAATATATCAAAAAATGTTATATACAAAAGGCAAGCGTCTGTTGGAGCTTGACAAGAACGGAGAGGAAACGGAATTCAATTCAGATAAATATAATCGGGAATCAAATGTCGGAAATATATAACTAGAAAGTCTGGGGCAAATGTCGCCCCCTCCCCCGTTCTGCCACACCCCTCTACCCCCCCAACATCCAGCCACACCCCTCCCCCGCCCGGTGATTCTAACACTGTTGGGTAATGAGGCGCGCACGCCGACCCACGCTGCGTCCGCATCGTCGCCCTGACCTCGACTTCGTCATAGTCATGCTGGTGAGTGAATATGGACGTGGTTACTCATACAGCTAAAGGTGAACGTTACTCTTTCATATATATATATATATTTTTTTTTTTTCATACTATTCGCCATTTCCCGCGATAGCGAGGTAGCGTTAAGAACAGAGGACTGGGCCTTTGAGGGAATATCTTCACCTGGCACCCTTCTCTGTTCCTTCTATATATATATATATATATATATATATATATATATATATATATATATATATATATATATATATATCAGGACAGCTGAGAAGTAGGCATTCAATATCTTCAGTGTGAAGGCTGAATTTTGAGCATGAAGGATCTTGTGTTACGGTGTGTCGACGTTTGTATTATTGGAGAGATGGTGGGGCGCGGCGCGGGGCGTCCAGAGTACAGACGAGAAAGTCTAGCTCGTGCGTGTCTGGGGGGTTGCAGTTTTGGTTCGCATATGTATGCGCCTGATGGAGTCAGAAAAAAAGAAATATATATGTGTGAAATATATATATATTTATATATATGTGTGTGTGTGTGTGTGTGTGTGTGTGTGTGTGTGTGTGTGTGTACCGTTGTGCTCAAGAATCTTACCGTCGTGGTACTTAAATCATAGCGCACCTCTGCTACGGTTTGTTAGGTGTTACCAGGTCTTGGGGCGAGGGTCTACTGCCCGTGTGGAACATAAACACACACACACACACACACACTTGACGCTGATATATTCCCTTCCCTACTGTGCGAACCTAGATTGTCTGTGGCACAGAACAATAGCCATCTGGTATCAATACCATGTCACCTTCGCTGTGGCCCTCCCGGTACGTGAGCAGGGTCCACGCCAGACCTAACCAGGTTAACGATCGTTGAGGAGTCAGTCTCTTTCTCGAAGTGTTAACCAGAGTCGTTTAGGTCAAGTCAGAACCCAGGTCGTCATACCAAATGGTCGTCCCCTCGAGTTCAGCCTTCCTCAGCCAAATTAAGAACGTTTCGACCCATCGACCTCAGCTTCAAGAAAACTTTGCAAGGTTCTGGTCAACAAAATGACCAGTTCATCAAACAGAAGCCAAAATTTTCTATAATTCATAATAATGATAATCCTTCATTTATTTACGAATATCAAACCACATTAGGATATTCAGATACAAATTTGTCGGCAATGTTATGGACTGAGAGAGACTGGTTCAGAGTCATTCGCTGTTTCGACTCAATACACCGTACCAGTTTCATTACAATGTATTTCTAACCCATCACATCGATGCAACCTTTCCCTTGATTCGACCAGAACTGGCTAAAGTGTTGCAGCAAGTGATCAGGGCGTTGTCCATCAACGATTCATATACATAATCCAATTCGATAATGAGCAACGCATCCATCTCCCGTTCAATAAACCCCTAATACGAACGGACTCGATTCACCCGCTCGAAGCAGTTGACTTATACATACGTCCGCTGCTGATACGTTAGAAACCCACACCAACGAGAGTCAATCAAACTCTTGAGGCACCAACACATAACATGCACCTTGAGGTACACCACACACACAGTCTGTGCGAAACCAATTTGACACAAATTACCCTCGCGTGTGTACATGTAACAAGCTAATCTACTTAGGAAAATGAGAAGTAATCGCAGTTAATGTGTGTTCTTTATATATATATATATATATATATATATATATATATATATATATATATATATATATATATATATATATATATATATTCAGAGAAGGAAAAAAATGAGCTTCTGAATGCAAATTTTTGTTCCCAGACAAATGGGTTGTAAAACTGTACAAATTGTCAAAAAAGAAAGAGAGATGAGTTGGCAAGCGGAGTGAATTGGCTGTACAGGAAATGTGATAATAATCCTTTTGTTCACATTCTACATCTGTCATGTCGGCGGTGATGAATAGTAATGAAGACACGAGCCACCAAATCTAAATAGATAGATTTACCGATAGATGTAAATGTAACTGAAATCAACCATCCGCGTTCGCTTCCCTGCACACACGTCAAGACGAAATACAAATTTTTTTTTTTTCTTCGTTATTTATGACGGGTCGTTAGCGATGGTTACACCCTAATTGTCATCCCCCCACACACCCCGCCCTTCAAAAGCCTTGAAGAATTTAGAGATCGTCCTGCGTCAGCGCTGTGTAGAGATAGATAAATAGATAGAGGCTACTTCATCATCACAGATCACCCCCCACACACAACCACCTCCCCCCTCCCCTAAATGCGCGCGCTCTGGCAACTGCGACGCACACGTGCGCACGCGCCGTCTCCCCCCTACCCACCACCAGCGCTACCGTAACGGTCACGCCGACGCGCGCGCCCGCTCACTGGCCAATCACCGCCGGGGCGCCCTCGGCCAATCAGGAGCCGCGGGAAGGCTCTAGTTACAGCTCACGTTTGTCCGATTCCGTGCGAGTGGCGTCGTGGACAGAATACAGACGAGGGTTACTTGCTAATGTTCGTTCTCTTCAATGCTACAATTATCACTGATATATATATATACTATTCAGCACTTCCCGCGTTAGCGAGGTAGCGTTAAGAACAGAGGACTGGGCCTTTGAGGGAATATCCTCACCTGGCCCCCTTCTCTGTTCCTCCTTTTGGAAAATTAAAAAAAAAAAAAGGGGGGGATTTCCAGCCCCCCGCTCCTTCCCCTTTTGCTCGCCTTCTACGACACGCAGGGAATACGTGCGAAGTATTTTTTCTCCCCTATCCCCAGAGATAATATATATATATATATAAACTTGGGTAATAATAGTTAACTTATATTCACCTCTCTGTTATAATGATGATAATAGTAAGTGATAATTTACACTTATACAAACCTCTTTCCCTCATTTTCTTCCATTATTTGAATTAACATGTTTTATTCATGAGTTTGTAAGACAAATAAGATCATCAATAACTTATGAATAAATCGCAATAGAAATACATTGTGGCATAGCAGTGTTTAAGAAAAAAAGAAAATGGCATAGTTTCGTTTTCCTTTCTTGGTCAATAGTGACCAACCACACCGCCTGGGGTCTCTCGAGACGAGACATGATCTCAGAGTCAAGAAAAACGAGACGAGGAGAGACATGATATGTGGATGGACATTCTTGTCTGTCTCGTGTGCCTTAAAGATGATCATTCATCCATGTTGTGGATGTGATGTTGTGATGTGTAGCGGATGTGGAGAGTCGAGTGTGGAGGATGTTGAATGAGGAGGGTTGTAGAGAGTGTGTTAAGACAGTAGAGTGTGGTGGGGTGTCGAATGTGGAATGTGTAGGATACAGATAATGTTATAATGATAATGATAATTATCTTAGTTGAGCAGATGGTGTTGTAATGATAATGATAATTATCTTAGTTTCGTATCACTGTTATAACTGACATTAATTTCTCGTGTCACATTTCTTATCTATATTATTTCTTATATATACATCTCCATTTCCCATCATTTCGTATCGTTCACGATAATGAGAGTCGTTCACATCTTCCTCCCTATTAAGTGAGACATATTGTTTATGCGATATTCATCATTTCGTATTTTCCTATTTCTTGTTCTCGACATTTTGCTTCGTTTCCTAATTTTCTTAGGGGCGCCGAGCCGATTGATTTGAAACCTGGTAATGATTCTCGTGTGTGTCGTAGATGGTGGGGGGAGACGATGGATATCCTCCCCTCCTGTATTACTTTCCAAAAGAAGGAACGGAGGAAAGAGCCATATGAGGATCTTTCAACTTTTAAAACTCAGTCATCTGTCCTCTGGACACTACCTCGCTCGTACGGGAAACAGAGAACGTTCTGGTATCACTTGCATCACCATGAGAACCTGCAAAAGAAAACGATCGTATGGTCCACCAGTATCCACAAACTGCCCAATTTCCAAACGACCTCCCTAAACAACACGTGTGATCACGCCCTGGACAGTGACCAACCAGCGTCGTCCGCGTGCTTGTACTCTGTGTTGTCCAGTGGTTCTGGAGACAGCGAAGTGTTCAGTGTTTACCTGGCGTCCTTGTGGAACTCATCCAACCTAGGCGACGATGGAGGTATGTACGGTGTTCCCGTTTTCTTTTCTTCGTCAAGTTTTATCATATTTACGTAAGGAGTGTCAAGTGTATATTCTACTGTTGGGATATTCAAACTGTAAACCGTAAGATTAGAATTCTAGCTAATGTTGCTTCTATCAGTTTTCCCAAATACACCGTTTAGGTTAAATGTATTCTATTTTAGGTACGATGTTCACTGAACTGTATTCAATATTCCTATGAATATTTGTTCTATATTTTTATATCATTTATTATACGTTAGATTTTTAGGATAATTTGTAATCGTTACGTTTTTAGATTTGATAGAATTATGTGTTCAAACATTGTTGTGTGACAGATTGTGTGTAATACCCTACACAACAACCCTTCCACCACCCCCCCACCTCGCCTCACCTCACCTCACCTCTCTCCTTTAACCACAAAGCACACACCTCACCCCCAACCTCAAACGGTCAGGCCAGTGGACACCCTGGCATGGCGGTAACTGGGTACACAAACAAGCCATGGTCTTGGTGTTGGTGATGATGAATTTTTTTTTGAAAGTTTGTGATTGGTGTACCCATGATGAGGTGGGTTGTCTCCATGAGACTTGTCATGTAGGATGAAGCGTCAATGTATCGTCTGAACCACCAAATTGCAAATTACCCTTCATACGAAACCACCACGGATTAGTGTTATCGTCATTACCATATATATATATATATATATATATATATATATATATATATATTCATTTTGCTTTGTCGCTGTCTCCCGCGTTAGCGAGGTAGCGCAAGGAAACAGACGAAAGAATGGCCCAACCCACCCACATACACATGTATATGCATACACGTCCACACACGCAAATATACATACGTATACAACTCAACATATACATATATATACACACACAGACATATACATATATACACATTTACATAATTCATACTATCTGCCTTTATTCATTCCCATCGCCACCCCGCCACACATGAAATAACCCCCCCCCTCCCCCTCATGTGCGCGAGGTAGCACTAGGAAAAGACAACAAAGGCCACATTCGTTCACACTCAGTCTCTAGCTGTCATGTATAATGCACTGAAACCACAGCTCCCTTTCCACATCCAGGCCCTACAGAACTTTCCATGGTTTACCCCAGACGCTTCACACACCCTGGTTCAATCCATTGACAGCACGTCGACCCCAGTATACCACATCGTTCCAATTCACTCTGTTCCTTGCGCGCCTTTCACCCTCCTGCATGTTTAGGCCCCGATCACTCAAAATCTTTTTCACTCCATCTTTCCACCCCCAATTTGGTCTCCCACTTCTCGTTCCCACCACCTCTGACACATATATCCTCTTGGTCAATCTTTCCTCACTCATTCTCTCCATGAGACCAAACCATTTCAAAACGCCCTCTTCTGCTTTTTTAACCACACTCTTTTATTACCACACATCTCTCTTACCCTATTATTACTTACTCGATCAAACCACCTCACACCACATATTGTCCTCAAACATCTCATTTCCAGCACATCCATCCTCCTACGCACAACTCCATCCATAGCCCACGCCTCGCAACCATACAACATTGTTGGAACCACTATTCCTTCAAACATATATATAATATGCATTCTCACGCCGCCTATTGACCCGACAACAAGCGTGTTGTCCTCACATTTACAATAACCTCAGTACGTCGACCCCCGACACCGACGTGTCGTAATTCAACTTCTACGTCCGAGAGATCACGCAATACAAGGCTAGGGTGGAGGGGCTACGACGAGAACGTATAATGGTTATTACGTTCAGCAGGTGGTGTTGTACACGTTCGTATAGGAAGACGTTGTTGGATGGATTTTTGAATGACGGATTTTGTAACGATCGTGGCCGAGGTAAATGATATTCTCTCTCTCTCTCTCTCTCTCTCTCTCTCTCTCTCTCTCTCTCTCTCTCTCTCTCTCTCTCTCTCTCTCTCTCTCTCTCTCTACGGATATTGCGAGGCAACTTGTGTGTCGCAGCGTAAGGCTAGCGAAAGAAAATAAGGTTAGGTTAGGTTAGGCTAGTAAACTTAGGTCTGGTTACATTAGGCTAGTTTATGTTAGGATGTGCTAGGTTTAGCTATGTTAGGTTATCTTCGATGTTTTTGCTCTTGTTGTTGTTACTGTTGTTGTTGTTTCTGTTGTTGTTGTTGTCGTTGTTACTGTTGTTGTCGTCGTTGTTGTTGTTGTTACTGTTGTTGTTGTTCTTGTTTTGTTGATATTGTGTGGTGTCGTCAAATTGATGGCAAAACCAAGTGGTCTATGCGCCACGTACTGCTCGTTTGAGAACACACACACACCATCATCCCGTAGCCCTGCTGGTACAGATATCACCCTTGACCTGTAACTACGGCCTATTATAACCTGCAAAACACTCATTACAAACTATGGCGATGATCCCATTTTACGTGAGTCTGCGCTGGTCACTCATGATCCGTTTTCTATTATTCACGAACCGTGATACATTTTCTTTAAAAGTCAGCCAGACCCATTCCTAGCCATGTATGATTAAGTGAATAAATATGTAAAGTTAAAAAAGCATATTTGCACCTGATATCAGAAATCTTTATCATTTCATTTGAATTTCCTTCACGTTCCTTCCTCTTAGCTTCCCTTCATTCATCCTCTCCTCATTCATTCTTTATTCCTTCATTTACCATTATAGCATGTTCGTCAGTTTCATGTTGCCCACAAACAGTCTCAAAAAACATCCCCTCCAGCTACATGAATTCCATAACTGCTTCGAATTCATCTCTCCTGAAATTTGTTTCACATTGACAGCCCACCATTAATTAATCAAAAGCCTTCCTTCTTGACCCAACTTGCACTTAACCTCCTTTTCCTACATACACATCAACATTGGACAGTCTGGACCAATGACTGTGTGTATGTTGGTGAAAGATGGTGGTCGCCAGTTCTATGTTCGCCAGACCTTGTGTTCCTTGCTCAGCTCCCAGTGGCTCATCTCGGTACATGATTCGGTCAGGAACCGGGTTCGTTGCTCAGCTCCCAGTGGCTCATCTCAGTACGTGGGTCGCCAACGTTCTCACACTGTGATTTTTTAAAGCCATCAGTCTCATTTTCGGCAACTGTAGCACAAAAGGCAACCGAGACTTCGAGAGTGTATTTACAGGCCGTTTAAAGACAATGGTTTCGAACCAGTTTGAGGCCTGGCAAGTATATTTCAATAGCAAAAATAGCTGAGTGCTTTTGAAAAAGAAATAAGCACACTTGAGGTTGTTGAAGTTATAGCTAAATTATTAGAAAATGGTAGTGAGCATTGTGTAAGAGAAATGATTCAACAATTTGTTTGGGGGGACTTTGATAGAAATGCTGGCCCTCTAAGTCATAGATAGATAGATACTTTGTCAACCTTTCGTAAGTTGTTTTGCAGTTACATGTCAGGAAACCTTGATGAATTTGCATTTCTATAAACTCTGTTCAAGACATTTCTATACATAAAATTCAGCTGGTGTAGACACGGTCTCACAGACACATGATGACGGCTAGAAATTGGTGTGAATAGATTCCCGCATCTGGGATCCTACATATTGGTCCCCAAGCCCCAGGACACCAGGAATATGCACTCAGATCGTCTTCATCGCCACAGATCTCTAGATCGATCTTTGTAATATATTTTGTCCACCGGTAGACCCCAGTGGGACTGGAAAAGAACGAGACAGTCCCACAGCTGCCGCTCCGGGGCAGTAACCAGCCCCCGGATCATATCAGAACAGTCCCATATCCACGACTTACTCTGTATAGAAACCTGGATTGAACGAGAGGCTACAGCTGGCGGGGGTAGTGTCGCCAGGGGGCCCGTGTCGTCTGCTTCATCTCCTCCCACTCGTAGACGTCGGCTCTGGGAGAATGAGATCACACGACAGCATCAACACGACGTTAGCCAAGAAGGATTCAGCTCTGCGATGACCGAGTCCATTTCATCACCCGGTGTTAAACTACAGTACTACCAGTAGCCTTGTTAGTAAGTCCCCTGGGTTAAACTACCTAACAACACCTGGCGCTTTGCATCCCCCCGCCTCAACCATTGAACAACTGGGGTACCATTTTGCTTCAGCGAAGCGGCCACCTTCCCTCCCTCCTCCTCCCTACATGGTCGTATGTTCAGGCATTATGGTGGCATGGCAACGATCACGTGACGACCGACCGTTCTAGTACATTATCATCCGAAATAAGAGCCGGTCAGCATCGCTCACGTTACAGGCCCTGCTCCCTCACGCCTCCCTCCCTCCCTCCCTCCTCCCTCCCTCCCTCCCTCCCTCAGGGATTCATAAGCGTCGTCTGAGGCAAAACAGGACAAGATAAGGTCACGATATTCTCATAATCCTTCCTCCCATAATGTACACATACGACATAAGAAAAAATACAGAATGACGCACATATTAGAAACACATCCAATTTTTTTTTTTTTTCAATCCTCTTCTAAGAACTTCAGGCCTTAGATGAAAAGAAAGGGGTGTGATTGGAACTAGTTCGACAGGTAAATAAATTTAAAAGAGAAACGAAGAAATGCCGCCACGATTTCATTCACCATCTCGCCTGTCATTAGAGAGGAGTTATAGACCAGAGGGTTATTATTGTCTGGACCCGACCGCCTATAGCTTTTCTTTTTTTTTGGAATTCGTTCGCACGAAGTACCCTCGGGGCTGCAGATAGCAGCGTTCACAACCTTACTCCCAGGCTCAATGTTGCGTCTGAACAGGACGAGAAAAAAAGATATGAATAGAGTGAGAAGAAAGTTTTTGTTGTACCCGTGAGAGGATGTGACCACCCTTCCCTAAAGTGATGCAAGTATGTGATGTGTTCAAGACTCCAGGCAAGAGGATGCGGCACAGAGGCTGCTCTATGAAGCGACGCTGCACAGCGGCTGGCTGGTTGGAGCGACGCTGCACGTCGCCTGGTTAGTAGGAGCGACGCTGCACAGCGGCTGCTGGTTAGAGGGACGCTGCACAGCGGCTGGGTGGTTAGAGCAGCGTTGCACAGCAGTTCTGGCCGGAGCGGACGCGGCACAGACGCCTGACTACTTCTAAAGACCAAAGGTTCAAGGTGATTACCTTAATGTTTTACGTGACAACAATGGCTTGCACGCCTCACCCGCCTGCTTGGAGATTGAGCCTTACTCATATACGACACAGAGATCATCTTCCATGACGAGGGGATATTTACTCAGCCTTTCTTAAACTGTCGTAATAGCGAGGAACTCTGGGTTCGGGTGTGTCGTAATGCGGGAACAACACATGAGGATATTATGACTTTTAAAAAACGCTGGTCTTCACCTGAAGCAGATAAAGGTTAGCGATTTTTCCGCTAACCTTCTCGTGTAAACATTGATCTACGAAAGTTTCTAATGAGATGAAGATAAAGATCTGGTTCCCCTTTTACGTTCCTTCGTTCGTTGATCACACACACACACACACACACACACACACACACACACACACACACACACACCCACGGGTGCAGACCCGAGGGCGTGTGAGGAGGGTCAGATTAGTGCATCGAAGATGGTGGTGGTGATGGCGGAATTGTTGGCGGAAGTGGTGGTGGGTGGTGGTGGGTGTTGGTGGTGATTGCAGCAGACAACCCCGAGCTGATCCTGGGCCCTGCGAAATGACTTTGCATAAACGAGTAGGCACAAAAAAAAGAAAAAGAAAGACGAAAGGAACTGAAAAAAGACTTTATTGTGAGTCAGTGCATGACGGTGAAGGATCGTGGAAAATCAGTCGTGTGAGTGATTAGTTCATGGGAAAGAGATGACATATACTGTCCCTAGTCCAGGTGGTGTTCTTGGTTTCACATACACTGTCCCTGGTCCATGTACCCTGTTTCTGGTTCACACGCACCGTCCCTGGGCCACATACACTGTCCCTGGTCCATGTACACTGTCCCTAATCCACATACACTGTCCCTGGACCACATACACTGTCCCTGGTCCACATACACTGTCCCCGGACTGAGTGATGCCGCTGGACCACGCACACGCCATCTCCGGTCCACACCATCTGGTCCACACTGGCTTCTCTCGAGTCATACACACCGTCTCGTCCAGTATTACAATTGTCCCCAACCCACAACGTAGCAACACTGACCGGTCCACTAATCCACACGGAACCTCTTGTGGTTCTTACTGTCTGGTTCCGGTCCACAGGAGGCCGTTCTCCTGGCCCTTTGTCACAATCGGGTGGGTGGTTGCGGGTTCAATAGGGCTGTATATGGTAGAGGAAGTGAGGGAGGGAACTACCACTTCTTCCTTGGGCGAGGTGGTATATGGAGGACGACCCCATAGCTTGTAACTAAGCTTCGTTTCTGGTTAACTGATTCGGCCACAGATGGAAACTCCCGCGTCAGTAACAGTGCTAAGATCACTTATCGTATCCTTGTACTGACAGTGCTAGGAGTCTGCAGTGACCATGCTAGGGCCTGCAGTGACCAAGCTAGGGCCCACATATACTGTACCTCACCCATCCACACACTGTCCCTAGTCCACATGCGCTATCTTTGGTCCAAATGGCGCTCCTGGGGCTACTGTTGCTGCTATTGCAAGACTTGGAAATGGGGTGAGGTTAAGTGAGCTGAGGTACGGCTGGTTTCCTGTTGTGTAGTGCAGGCGAGAGAAAGACGTTCCGTGGGATAAGTGCGGAGGTAGCGGGTCTCGCGGAGCTTCTGTAGGAGGGAGAGACATTGCTGAAGTCCCGAGGGTCGTGAGTTGTTAATGAAGATACATGGTTTTTGCTCTTGAAGGAAGCATTGTGAGAGAAGTGGATGTCAGTTACCCTTAATATATGCAGCCATCCTTTCCCATCTTAAATGTAACCTGGTAGAGTAAGAAGAGCTGTAGCATCAAGAGCTTGATTTACATGCATTTTTATTACACAAACACTCATAATTCTTATCAGAGATAACATGATAATTCTGAGGGTCCTCTTTTATTTTCAAGGAGCCCACAGTATCAGTTTTTGTAGGGTCTTTGTGTGCATGGGCGTCCTAATTCAAACTGAAAAGATAATGATGTACTTTCCACGCAGCATTATTGTTTTTGTTTTCAACTATCAGGGTGTGGCACAGCCTTCCCCCACGACCACACGGGGCGGAGCATTAGGGAACCACCTTGAGGCACTTGTGTCGTACCTTTCAGCCCATCTTGCAGACGCGGAGGGTCCTAAACTCACCTCTGAAGCCTGTAGAAGAATCGCTCCTCAAGCATTCGATTCCCAATTGTGTTGTTTCTTCCACTCCCACTCACCTGTAGGTGGAAGGATGGGAGTTTGTCATCCTCTGGGCTCGGCGATGGTCAGCTTGGTTGGTCTGTGGTTGTCCTCGTGCTGTGCTGGGGGGAGGGGAATCCAGTCTTCCAGGAATCTGAGTGAAGATCTGGTCGCAGACTCTGTTGACACGCGCCTCGCTGCATGTGAGGTCGTACAGACAAGGTCACACTACGCTTCGGTGACTTTAGCCAGTCTTCTGTGGACTCTGGCGAAGTTCCCACAACACACACACACACACACACACACACACACACACACACACACACACACACACACACACACACACACAGAAGAAGCTGGTGTGACATCGTTGTGGTGTCAAAGTGTCATGCTCAGTCTTCTTTCTAACATCTCTGAAGACTGACACTGTGTCATACCACATGAATGCATAGAACACTGGCAAAATGACACTCCTATCATGCCCCAGAACCCTGGCCCATTGTGTCAGCTGTTGGGATCCAAAGGAGTTCCTCCCAGCTCGAGAGGCAATCCAACACTCTTGGATGTTGACGCACTAAGTTGTTCTCCTCTCGGACCAACCACATTCGTGTTACCTCCTTGGATCGTCCTCACAATACGTGGTCGACGTGTCACCTTCCTTATGGCAGAGTGGAGCAAGACCCGACACGTCTTCTGGGTTCACATCCAGCATATTAGAGTGATGTGTGCTGACGACTTGCTCAATGGTGCCCATGGTCCTCCCTCCAGTGCCTAAGAATGAGAACAGCCCCACTTCGATGTCATGAGTTCGAAGTACCTCACTCCAGTGTTCGACTCCACCCGTCCCCGAGCTCCTCCCTCACTTCGCTACATTCACCTGACCTCAGACTCTCTGGCAGGTACTCATCCCAAACGACATCTCCCCAGCTTGATACACCACGATAAGTGTTTGTGGGATATTAGGGCATTACCTAGAATGTCTCTAGAACAAATTCTGTATTGTATATATATATATATATATATATATATATATATATATATATATATATATATATATATATATATATATTCCTAGAAGCCTTGTATGGGTCAAGAGAGCGGGCCGAATTTACATATATATCCTACCTGGGCTAGTGTTTCTCTTCAGTCTGTACATTCTATGTATTTTGGCTACGAATAACACCGCAGACGAATCCGTTGATGTGAAACATCGCATGCGAAGAATCTGGTGAAGGTTGAAACCTGGATTGGTCGAGATACGAACCCATAAACATATGCACCAAGAGCGAACACTTTACCATTGAGCCACTTTACCATCGAGTTTAGGCCAATACAACAAGATGGCGGCCGCTAGTGATGTTATGGAGGAGGTCAACGTTGGCCCCATAGCTCAGAAAATATATCCGGGCCTTTCCCTCAAACTTAGCAATTTCCATCCTTGTATAATCCAAGTCATAACACCATAAGAAAAGGTTCCACATATTCGTTTTGTTTATTCCAAGCCAACAGCAGCGATGCTCTTTGGTTCCGCTCTGTAATCGAGCACTTGTTTGTACGTCTATACAATATTCATAGACATACGAGGAAAATTTCCTCAGCAAATCCCGTTCGCACTCTCGAGACATTTTCAGAACCACTTTAGATGGTGTGTGTATGACCAGAGAGATCACACACTCGGCCTCGCAACAGGTGTGGATATTTGCGACGCACATCGAAGAGGATTCCTGCCATGGTGTTGGGTAGTGGGTGGATACGAAGAGGCGAACTCGTTTTTCCCCTCCCTCATCCTACCAAGGTCCACATCACACAAACAATGGTCATCTGTCAGCCAGAAGACGACGACTTTTAAGATACAGAACAGAAGTCTAATCTGATATTTATGATCATGAACGTACACAGTTCATAATTGTTTCTACTCATTTATGTTAAAGATTCTGACATCACATATTATATACGATTCATGCAACTTGACCTTGCACACTCAATGGCTCTGTACACCAGACGAACCTGACGGAGATGTTGCTTGTAATGAGACGTTTGTGTTGGTGTTGTGGTGAGTGGAAATCATAGGTAAATTCTCTCCTGGTGTACATGGGGCACCAGCAGTAAGTTGAGGATCGGAGCTGACGTAACGCCTTGTGGTTACCTAGTGTGGTGGTAGGTTGTAGGTGTTGTGGTTCATTCAGTGAAGTAATGTGATGGTCGTTTGGGAACTCGTGTGATTAGATGTGATGGTAGTTAAGGTACAGCAGTAGTAGATGAGTCGTTTGACTTTAACAATAGAGGCAGTATGTTGTTGTTGTTGTTGTGATGGTTGTAGTTGTTGTTGTTGTTGTTGTTGTCAGTTGTAAGGCGTGTCCTGACAGTTCACTAGTTTGATGGTAGTTGTGGGAAGTACTATTGTCGTGGTAACAACAGTTAAATGGCAAAATAGCAGCAGAAATAGTAAAATAGCTGCAGTAGGAACACGAGAGAGAGAGAGAGAGAGAGAGAGAGAGAGAGAGAGAGAGAGAGAGAGAGAGAGAGAGAGAGTTGAGTGGTAGGTTGCGAATCGTAGTTAGCAAGAGTAGTGACTGCCAATACAAGGCCCTAACTAGAGTAAGGCCAAGATAAGGGCCCGTATCAGGCTAAGGCTTGATGAACCTTCAGCAGCAAACGACTTGTCCAAATGGTAGTTTAGTAAGCAGTACGATGTTGTACAGGAGGTGAGTTATAAAACCACTTGCGGTTGTAATGATGATAGTCAGAAGGGAGGACACCTGATAGTGTTATCACTGCAGTTCAAAATGTCCTTGAGTTTAGGTACTGGTTGCCCCTCACAATCCTTTCCAAGGCTGCCACACCCACTACCAAAAACTGTCGTGGATTCTCCCCTTGTGGGGTTCTGGTACGTGAAAAACTACGACCAGTTTGCTTCCAGAGTTATGTCAGCCATCCCTGGATGGGCAGATCTTATCTTTACAGCCATCTGTGAGCTGTTGGGGCTAATTTTCACATCATTTGGGTAAGAATTCTTTGACTGGAAATTCAGCATTGTATATATATATATATATATATATATATATATATATATATATATATATATATATATATATATATATAGAAGGGTAGTAAGATGTATCTTATGGTAGTTTAAGTAGTCAAAGATACATTCCATTGCTCTTACTTTGAATTAACTTTGTTCGTTCAACGTCTCAATTAACGAGGAAATTGATATCTATGTATCAAAATCTAAGGTTACTTTGATAACTCTGTAAAATCAAGAAGATCCGATATGTGAAAAGGGCTATGTTTTAAGCATAGAAACAATCAAATGCGTAAATCCCGTCTTAAACTTGATGTACAAACTTATTACTGCTCATGTCGAACATGTACCCATCTGTCTCGCCGTGAATTGTGGTCGCATTCACACCGATAACGTTAAGTTAGACAGATTCAGGTGTAATGAAGACCTAATTTTTAGATGTCACGGTGAAGTGGACCAAGGGAAACGCCTTTTTAGGTTCCAGTTTAATCAGGGTAGAATAAAAGAACGGATTGTCATTGTTCACTTGAGAAAATGGAAAAAAATAGGCAGGGAAATTGGCGTCACTTTCCTTGTGTGGGGTCAAGGAAATAGAGAGGCCTGGCTCAGACAGTTTTCTACGACAAGTACCAGAATGGTGATGTATATATATAACGCTAGTAGGCTCAAGGTGACACAGACATATCTCTCTATACTGTTGACTGGAGGGACGCGTGTTAGGAGTCGAGGAACTTGAGTGGGGTTCGTTGGAGAGCTGGTAGGAAAGAGTGATGCATCAGATAATGTTACTGAAAAGGATTAGAAGACTAGAAAGGTGTTAGATGTTATAATTCAACCCCAAGGGCTTCATTCCCAACATATCGTCGCTCTGTTCTTTAAAGCAATGCTTTCATGCCCAGATAAGATCTGTTCCATCACGAATTTTAAGAATGCTGTCCCCCAGGAATGACAGAGTGATTCATTTCGTCTTTTCTGCCTCGTCGTCCTCAGTGGTTGTACATCCTGGCGTCGTCGAGGTATTGTGTTACTGTAATCTACCAGTCAAAGACAAGATTCGTAATCTCTTATCGTTCATGCTGTATTCAAAAGCCCAGTAGATCCACACGATCTGTAACTAAGTTCTATTTGCGATTAGCATTGGCGTTTCTCTCTCCTTGTGGGTCACCACCATTATCAGCCTCATCCGGCGTCTCCCTAAACCAGCACCTGATCTGCAAGTAACCATTAGTTAACACAGATGATGGTTAAATGGTAAGCACACTGACGACTTGATCATGGACATACCTCAACAATGGGAGTGGCACTGTCATTCATTGCATAGTTTTTATTTCTTTGTCGTAGAAAAGAATGTAACAAACATTCCTTATTACATTTATTACATACGTGTCAGAACCATTAAAGACTCGATATATTGAAGAATATAACATATTTCTCGCGATTCGCTAACTTAGAAGGGCTTGGGAGGGCTTATCATTCATTTTACCCAAGAACTTTGCAAACAGTCTTCATGAAATATGGAGTTAGAGGACTTACGAAAGAAAAAATATATGTTAAGATGCCCTCAAAATAGCATTACAATATTTGGAATGGAAGTTGGTATTCAAAGTGATATTTGGAATTCATAAAAAGTAGGTTGTAGTTACTAGGAAAGCCATGAGAGAGTAAAATGCTCTGAAGGTTGGTGTCGTAGGAAAAAAAAATTACAAAATCACAGCGGTCCGCCACTGGCCTTGGATTGCCGACGTCGCCACACACACACACAGTAATCACGTGACGTACTACCTTGCTAAATATTACGTGCTTTGACTAACGCTTGGGGATCACACAAGCAGCCAGTTACCATGAGCGTAAAACCGAAGTATTATCTGCAGAAGAGTGGAAAGTGATCCGACATTGCGGTGTAGGACAAGTGGGTCCGGTTGCGAAATTTTGAAATTGGTAAGAGTTGATAAGACGTATTACTTCAACCCTCGATTCTGGTATGTGGTGGAGCCAGAAGCACCGCAGATGTGAGAGCGGTACTCCAGGCAAACATGGGATCACTTCCTTTGTGTATTCGGAGCAACAGTTCGTAAGGAAACCAAGTATGGCATCTGAGCAGGACTTTCAATTTGCTTGAGGCAAACTTTGCTATCTGTGTAATGTAAAGTCTTCAAGATGTAGTAGATGATGCTTTGATATTATCTAAGTACGTTCATTGTGTCGAGTGGTAGTATTAAAGATCCATGACAGTGGAAGAGAAAGTTGTAAGTTGGTGTTCTAGAAGGATAGATGGGTAAAAAACTGGGTCTTGGAGGCATTAAACTCGACAGATTGTGTTTTAAACTAGTAGTCTGTTCTGCCCAAGTTTGAGTTTATAGAGGAAGTTGTGTCGAGATGAGGCGCGTATCGAGCCTTAGAGAGGAAGCAGCGATGTTAAGGAAGTAGAGAATCGCAGTGTTGGGACGTCAGTGTGTGCGCGCATCTAGTTACTTGTTGGAAAAAAAAAATGATAAAAAGGAGGAAGAGCGTGGGAGACAGGACAGGTCCCTGAGCGACAACGCTTTTGGACGAGGAAGGAGAGGAAACAGTCGATCTATTAATAAATTCACGCTGTAATTTTGATTGTTTCATAGCTAAACCAGTTTTTAGTTGCTTTTCATATTTCTTTATATGTTTTTATGACATATAGTTTCATCATCTCTGCGTGTGTTTTAGGTTAAAGACAATCTCTCTTCTTTCCTATCTATTCTTTCTCACGTTCGCTACGCAGGGATCTTCACATTTGCTGATGGTATCAGCTCAGCTGGGAAGTTCCTCCTCGGCTAATGGACATCGGACTCGATGTAAAGTCACTGGGGCGTAAATCAGTGAGAGATAACAGTACACACAGGGACGTTAAGCCACTAGATAGCCAGTTCACTGTCTTTGGACACTTCACTTTCAAATTCTGTCGTTTTAGGAGCAAGAAATTTGACATAGATATTAGTATACTTGCACCTAATTTTCATCCTTCAGTCCAAAAGAGGCACAATATACATTTAGACAATTAATGATGATATTCTGCGTTTGTTGGTGGATGACTATAAATTCATGCAGTGAGTTGCTGAAATTCGTCCCACAACGACGAATGATCAGTCCATCATAGTCTTTTCAGATGTCGTTAAATGGATGAAAATGTTTATTGTTCGTATGACAGTGTGGATAGGGGGAGGAAGGGAGGGCCTTTAAGGCAATACTGATAAAGGAGTTCAGGTTAGATGGTTAAATTCTGTTCAAATTCGATGATCAAGTGTAGGTTTGGTTAGCCAAGGTTTATATTAGGTTATTTTAGATTTGGTTAGCATAGGTAGTTATGTATATGGTGGTTATGCTAGGATACCTTAGATTAGGTTAGTGTGAATGGTTAGGTATAGGTTTAATTAGGCTAGATTACTTCAGCTAAAGTTAGGTTAGCTTGGTTGGTTTGGCTAGTCTAGTCTTTTAGGTGGTTTGATGACTAGATTAGTTTAGGATTGGTTAGGTTAAGTTAGGTGTAATGATATAAGATTCGAAGTCCAAAAATCATGCAAATTAGGTCACCACTAATCACAAAAAAAAACCTAACCTAACCTAACCTAACCTAATTATCTAACCCTTTAACTTAATCCAACCTAACTTAAACTAACCCAATCAATTTAACCCCTTAACCTAACCTAACCTAACTTACCTAACCTAACCTAACACCCCTAACTTAACCTAATTTACCTAACCTAACCTAAAACCTAACCTAAACAACTTAAGCACTTCCACTTCGTCCCCCACGACGACACACCACAAAACCCCTGGCATTATACCCGGGGCGGGGCGGACGAGCGTGGCCCTGAGATGATCCTGCCCTCAGGTGTTGGTCCCCTTCTTGACTGGACGACCATCCTCCGTCTGTGAATTATGCAGCGCGTGAGAGAACGTGCAGCTCCCTGAAGCCATCCTCACGCGGAGTCCTTGACAAAAATCCATCCCTCTCCTCCATCACCATTTTTGACCAATCTGAGGCACATGAAGGGGTTAAAAAGAAAAACTGGTGAAGATTGTTCTGCTTTTTCGCTGTGAATACTGTGGGAACGTCCCCATGATGGGGAGGTTGATGGTAGAGCGGAGGAGGAGAGAGAACTTTGTCTGGTTCATGTGGCGAAGAAAGAAATAATGATAAGAAGGAGAAGAAGAAAAGGAAGAAGAAGAAGGAGAAAGAAGAAGAAGAAGAAGAAGAAGAGGAGAAGAAGAAAGAGGAGAAGAAGAAGAGAGAAGAAGAAGAAGAAGAAGAGAGAAGAAGAAGAAGAGAAGGAAGAAGAAGAAGACAATGCTATGGTCCGACGTAAAAGGAGAACCGCCATACATCCTCAATGACCAAGGACAGAAGAAGAGAGCTCAAGTGAGGGAGAGGACAGGATATTGCAAGGAGGAGGAGGAGGAGGAGGATGGCAGAGCCACGGAGAAGGGTGAAGTTGCCAGAGGACAGGAGGGCCATATTTGAAGATCTGGAAGCAAAGCGTTGCCTTCCCTGGGCGAGTGAAGGGATGGGAAACGCGAGAATATAAACCACTGATTTTCAGGCAAAAGAGCCACTCCAGCTGTTGGTTGAGAGCTGGTTAATTGGTGGGTTGGGCTGTAGGGTCATTAAGACCGTCAATTTAAGTTACATCCATCGACTGGAAAAATCTTTAACACCTTCAGAAGTGACATGTCTTATGTCCTCGAGGAACGCATTGCAGATAACTGAGGCACATTGCAACTTAGATGGATTTAGATTCCAGCTAGCAACAGTCACCCCCTCCAGCTAGCAACAGTCCTCCTCCAGCTAGCAACAGTCCTCCTCCAGCTAGCAACAGTCACCCCCTCCAGCTAGCAACAGTCCTCCTCCAGCTAGCAGCAGTCACCCCCTCCAGCTAGCAACAGTCCTCCTCCAGCTAGCAACAGTCACCCCCTCCAGCTAGCAACAGTCCTCCTCCAGCTAGCAACAGTCCTCCTCCAGCTAGCAACAGTCCTCCTCCAGCTAGCAACAGTCCTCCTCCAGCTAGCAACAGTCACCCCCTCCAGCTAGCAACAGTCCTCCTCCAGCTAGCAACAGTCCTCCTCCAGCTAGCAGCAGTCACCCCCTCCAGCTAGCAACAGTCCTCCTCCAGCTAGCAACAGTCCTCCTCCAGCTAGCAACAGTCCTCCTCCAGCTAGCAGCAGTCACCCCCTCCAGCTAGCAACAGTCCTCCTCCAGCTAGCAACAGTCCTCCTCCAGCTAGCAACAGTCCTCCTCCAGCTAGCAGCAGTCACCCCCTCCAGCTAGCAACAGTCCTCCTCCAGCTAGCAGCAGTCACCCCCTCCAGCTAGCAACAGTCCTCCTCCAGCTAGCAGCAGTCACCCCCTCCAGCTAGCAACAGTCCTCCTCCAGCTAGCAACAGTCACCCCCTCCAGCTAGCAACAGTCCTCCTCCAGCTAGCAGCAGTCACCCCCTCCAGCTAGCAACAGTCCTCCTCCAGCTAGCAACAGTCCTCCTCCAGCTAGCAACAGTCCTCCTCCAGCTAGCAACAGTCCTCCTCCAGCTAGCAACAGTCACCCCCTCCAGCTAGCAGCAGTCACCCCCTCCAGCTAGCAACAGTCCTCCTCCAGCTAGCAGCAGTCACCCCCTCCAGCTAGCAACAGTCCTCCTCCAGCTAGCAACAGTCCTCCTCCAGCTAGCAACAGTCCTCCTCCAGCTAGCAACAGTCCTCCTCCAGCTAGCAGCAGTCACCCCCTCCAGCTAGCAGCAGTCACCCCCTCCAGCTAGCAGCAGTCACCCCCTCCAGCTAGCAGCAGTCACCCCCTCCAGCTAGCAACAGTCCTCCTCCAGCTAGCAGCAGTCACCCCCTCCAGCTAGCAGCAGTCACCCCCTCCAGCTAGCAACAGTCCTCCTCCAGCTAGCAACAGTCCTCCTCCAGCTAGCAGCAGTCACCCCCTCCAGCTAGCAGCAGTCACCCCCTCCAGCTAGCAACAGTCCTCCTCCAGCTAGCAACAGTCCTCCTCCAGCTAGCAACAGTCCTCCTCCAGCTAGCAGCAGTCACCCCCTCCAGCTAGCAGCAGTCACCCCCTCCAGCTAGCAACAGTCCTCCTCCAGCTAGCAGCAGTCACCCCCTCCAGCTAGCAGCAGTCACCCCCTCCAGCTAGCAACAGTCCTCCTCCAGCTAGCAGCAGTCACCCCCTCCAGCTAGCAGCAGTCACCCCCTCCAGCTAGCAGCAGTCACCCCCTCCAGCTAGCAGCAGTCACCCCCTCCAGCTAGCAACAGTCCTCCTCCAGCTAGCAGCAGTCACCCCCTCCAGCTAGCAGCAGTCACCCCCTCCAGCTAGCAACAGTCACCCCCTCCAGCTAGCAACAGTCCTCCTCCAGCTAGCAGCAGTCACCCCCTCCAGCTAGCAGCAGTCACCCCCTCCAGCTAGCAGCAGTCACCCCCTCCAGCTAGCAACAGTCCTCCTCCAGCTAGCAGCAGTCACCCCCTCCAGCTAGCAGCAGTCACCCCCTCCAGCTAGCAGCAGTCACCCCCTCCAGCTAGCAGCAGTCACCCCCTCCAGCTAGCAGCAGTCACCCCCTCCAGCTAGCAGCAGTCACCCCCTCCAGCTAGCAGCAGTCACCCCCTCCAGCTAGCAACAGTCCTCCTCCAGCTAGCAACAGTCCTCCTCCAGCTAGCAGCAGTCACCCCCTCCAGCTAGCAACAGTCACCCCCTCCAGCTAGCAACAGTCACCCCCTCCAGCTAGCAGCAGTCACCCCCTCCAGCTAGCAACAGTCCTCCTCCAGCTAGCAACAGTCCTCCTCCAGCTAGCAACAGTCACCCCCTCCAGCTAGCAACAGTCCTCCTCCAGCTAGCAGCAGTCACCCCCTCCAGCTAGCAACAGTCACCCCCTCCAGCTAGCAGCAGTCACCCCCTCCAGCTAGCAACAGTCCTCCTCCAGCTAGCAACAGTCCTCCTCCAGCTAGCAACAGTCCTCCTCCAGCTAGCAACAGTCCTCCTCCAGCTAGCAACAGTCCTCCTCCAGCTAGCAACAGTCCTCCTCCAGCTAGCAGCAGTCACCCCCTCCAGCTAGCAGCAGTCACCCCCTCCAGCTAGCAACAGTCACCCCCTCCAGCTAGCAGCAGTCACCCCCTCCAGCTAGCAACAGTCCTCCTCCAGCTAGCAACAGTCCTCCTCCAGCTAGCAGCAGTCACCCCCTCCAGCTAGCAACAGTCACCCCCTCCAGCTAGCAGCAGTCACCCCCTCCAGCTAGCAACAGTCCTCCTCCAGCTAGCAGCAGTCACCCCCTCCAGCTAGCAACAGTCACCCCCTCCAGCTAGCAGCAGTCACCCCCTCCAGCTAGCAGCAGTCACCCCCTCCAGCTAGCAACAGTCCTCCTCCAGCTAGCAACAGTCCTCCTCCAGCTAGCAGCAGTCACCCCCTCCAGCTAGCAGCAGTCACCCCCTCCAGCTAGCAACAGTCACCCCCTCCAGCTAGCAACAGTCCTCCTCCAGCTAGCAACAGTCCTCCTCCAGCTAGCAACAGTCCTCCTCCAGCTAGCAACAGTCACCCCCTCCAGCTAGCAACAGTCACCCCCTCCAGCTAGCAGCAGTCACCCCCTCCAGCTAGCAACAGTCCTCCTCCAGCTAGCAACAGTCCTCCTCCAGCTAGCAACAGTCCTCCTCCAGCTAGCAACAGTCCTCCTCCAGCTAGCAACAGTCACCCCCTCCAGCTAGCAACAGTCCTCCTCCAGCTAGCAACAGTCCTCCTCCAGCTAGCAACAGTCCTCCTCCAGCTAGCAACAGTCCTCCTCCAGCTAGCAACAGTCCTCCTCCAGCTAGCAACAGTCACCCCCTCCAGCTAGCAGCAGTCACCCCCTCCAGCTAGCAACAGTCCTCCTCCAGCTAGCAGCAGTCACCCCCTCCAGCTAGCAACAGTCACCCCCTCCAGCTAGCAACAGTCACCCCCTCCAGCTAGCAACAGTCACCCCCTCCAGCTAGCAACAGTCCTCCTCCAGCTAGCAGCAGTCACCCCCTCCAGCTAGCAACAGTCCTCCTCCAGCTAGCAACAGTCACCCCCTCCAGCTAGCAACAGTCCTCCTCCAGCTAGCAACAGTCCTCCTCCAGCTAGCAGCAGTCACCCCCTCCAGCTAGCAACAGTCCTCCTCCAGCTAGCAGCAGTCACCTCCTCCTGCTAGCAATAGTCCCCCTCCAGCTAGCAGCAGTCACCCACTCCAGCTAGCAACAGTCCTCCTCCAGCTAGCAGCAGTCACCCCCTCAGCTAGCAACTAGTCACCCTCCAGCTAGCAACAGTCACCCCCTCTCAGCTAGCAACAGTCACCCCCTCCAGCTAGCAGCAGTCACCCCCTCCAGCTAGCAGCAGTCACCCCTCCAGCTAGCAGCAGTCACCCCCTCCAGCTAGCAGCAGTCACCCCCTCCAGCTAGCAACCGTCCCCCTCCAGCTAGCAACAGTGCCCTCCTTCAGGTACCAAGAGTCCTCCTCCAGCTAGCAACTGTCACACTTGAGCGAGCCAACCAGGCGATAGCTCTTCTAGCCCCGCCCATATACCCAAGTTGACATGCGCATGATTTAAAACAATTCCTTTTTCTTTTCCCTCTTTCTCTCTCTGTCTTATTCCGTCATGGCATCATGACTAATACCCACTCATGAAACGTAAATATGTTTCACTTCCCACCTGTTTCACGTTTCACCTCTCGTCCTCCACCGTCAGGACGCATTTGTGAAAAGTGAAATAAGTAGTCAACGTCTGAAACGCTGGTGAGGTGAGGGGATTTTCCCCGCCCGTTTTATTGATGACCGCTGCTTGGATGTGCCGAGCATCCGTTCCTCCGGGGGTGTCTCTTGCGTAAGAGCCAGGCCACAAGGCAACGGAAAGGCGTTCCTTTAGTACCCTCGTGCTGGACAGAAGAACGTTCCTTTAAGTCCCACTCAGGCATTAAGCATCTTTGCAGAAGACTTTAAATCTGTGTTTTTGTGGGACGGACACCATTAATACGACTGTTCAAGGCACGAAAGGATTTGATTATTGCTATTCTCGATCAAGAGGAATTCGATATCTCTACGAAATTCCTGCAGGAGAGTTTTTATTGAGGTTTTTTCATAATTAAGTGAAGTAAAGGAACGAATCCCACGCTGGCCATAGGATGGCGTCGGGCAAATCCCCATTCAAGGCCGACTCGCCAGAAGGTAGAGGGAATCGAGTTGAAAATTGCGAGGGAATGTGAGCGGTGACGTGGCCGTCTGCTAGAGTCGATGTTTTCATGACGAACGCAAAAGAAAAGGAAAAAAAAAAAGTTAAGTTCTTTTATGATATTCATGATAAGGGGTAAGAAGTATCTTCTTCATCTTCTTCATCTTTTTCTTCTTCATCTTCTTCATCTTCTTCTTCTTCTTCTTCTTCTGCTTCTTCTGCTTCTTCTTCTTTTGTTTTCTCGATCAAGATTTATACTTTTAGCTTTCCATCCGACACTGTTTTTATTTGGTGTACTTTTTGCCTGTGTTATGCTGGCTGAAACAGAAAAATTAAATGTAGATTCATTCGCTTGAAAATACGTAAAGTTTTGAGACTCATAGGTGATAACACACACACACACACACACACACACACAACACCAAGGCCATGAGAGAATTAAGTAATAACAATGACTGCATCAGCTTCCAGCCCGAGAGACCTGGACCACCTCCAAAGCTCTTGGTCCGGGTAATTGGTTGACGACATTCATCCTCGAGTGACTGGAAGGCGTTGAGTAGGCAGTGAGGGAGGGAGGGAAGGATCCGGTGTTGGTATTACCTGGTGAGAGTGAGGTACAGGAGTGTGTGTGTGTGTGTGTGTGTGTGTGTGTGTGTGTGTGTGTGTGTGTGTAAGAGGCGTAGGGGTTAAATCTGTCGCAAGAACTGTGTATACATCAAGAGAATTGCGAAAGAGGCAAACTGTTTTCTGGCAAGTATTAGAATCACATTTAAGACCACAGACTGGGAAGTGTTTGGTTAGTTATCCACAACACCAAAAACTGGATAACACCAATCAAGTTAGGTCACCTCACTTAGGTCATTGAAGCACAGAGACCTGTGTGATGGTATCCAGTGATAGGTAACTTAAGATGGTGCCTGAACTGAGAAAGTTTGAGTAACTTAGGATGGTACCTGAGTTAAGAGGGTTTTCACTCGAGCAAGAGGTTGAGGGCTACATGTTTCTCCACTCTGGAATAGAGAAGAGAGAGGGGTGACCTGATCACAGCCTGCATTACTTTAGGAATCAGTCGTTCGATGTCGCCAGTAAACAGTTCCTTACGAGCTGCTGTACCAGAGGCCACTGTACCCCGAACAATTTGCTTCTTAGAAGGGACGTAAAGGAGTATTTGATCTAGTGTAGTGATGATGGATGATTGGATTAGACTGGACAAGGAAGTTGTGTATGGCGGCAGATTTTGCAAAGGTTCAAAAAGCCATCTGACGGAATAGAAATTTCAGAAAGGTGGGTACCCCTCCCACCTCTTCCTGCGACACACATTGGTTGTTACACACGAAAGTCGAGGACGACTCGTTTACCACTCCCTCCGCAAACTGTGCAAATGGGCAACACGTGTATTGAGGTGATTGTTACATAGTTCCAAGGTGATTATAATAACATTTCCCCATGTCATGATCATGTCTTTATTATCTGGGAGCTGACGCGCTTTCTTCTTCGTTTTACTTGCTGGTTGGGTAGTTAAAGGGAGGCTTTTGGGTACTGGGTGATCAAGGGTGGTTCTTGAAGGTGAGGATAGTCATATGTGGTTACTGGTGGTTGAGGAGTATCCTGTCTCTGAGGACGAAGGATGATGTAATGCTCACACACGAAGAACTGAATTGTGGATATTCTCTTCTGAGAAACTTAAGCCGGTTTTAGGACAAAGATGTAATCCTTCAGTGGGACTGCGCGACCCTTGAGTACGACTTTACGATCCTTGAACACGATGGTACGATCCTTGAGTACGATGGTACGATCCTTGAGCACGACGGTACGATCCTTGAGTACGATGGTACGATCCTTGAGTACGATGGTACGATCCTTGAGCACGACGGTACGATCCTTTAGCACGACGGTACGATCCTTTAGCACGACGGTACGATCCTTTAGCACGACGGTACGATCCTTGAGCACGACGGTACGATCCTTGAGCACGACGGTACGATCCTTGAGCATGATGGTACGATCCTTGAGCACGACGGTACGATCCTTGAGCACGACGGTAAAATCTTTGGATATGGGTCAAAGATCTTTCCATCATACTCAAGGATCGTACCGTCGTGCTCAAGGATCGTACCGTCGTGCTCAAGGATCGTACCGTCGTGCTCAAGGATCGTACCGTCGTGCTCAAGGATCGTACTGTCGTGCTCAACAGGATAAGAAAAAGACACATAAGAGGTCGTGACGATAATTTCGAGTCAGGTCATGTGCTCAGTGTTTCAGGGGGTCAACACTTATTATCTATCATTCGGAGAATACAGAAGAAAGACTTAAAAATGTTTTGGTATCTCCACCTACACACACACACACACACACACACACACATACACACATACACACACAGGCACACACACACACACACACATATACACACAACTCGTTTTCTTTTCCTCATTTAAAACATCATTAAACCTGTATGTATGCCCTTGTATTGTTCTGTATGTTGTCTTTGTGTTTGAGTGTGTGTGTGTGTGTGTGTGTGTGTGTGTGTGTGTGTGTGTGTGTGGATTCGCCACTCTAAGTAAATATAGAATCTCACTTTAGCCGCGCTGTTCATAGTACCACATTTGTTTCTTTAGATTCCAGTCTTAATAGAAACCACAGCTGTAGAATTGGATCCTACAACAGACGCTTAGTACCAAGTTACTCACTTCTTTGTTGTTATATAACTCAAGCTTCGAAAAGAATCAGTGCTTATATAAAAGGCCGATTGTCCTTAACACACCCACACACCCCTCCCCCCCCTAGACACACCCACACACCCCTCCCCCCCCTAGACACACCCTCACACCCCCATTCGATTATGGGGACCAGCAGCGATGGTGTGGTTGGAAGACAGAGGACCCCGCCCTGGTATGGTTGTGAGTATGTGGTTAGAGACAAAAGGTTCTGCCCTGGTGTGGTTGGAAACGTGGCACTGGTCCTGCCCTGGTGTGGTCAGAGACCAAAGACCCTCCCCTGATGTGTTTAGAGACTACAGGTCTTGTTGCCCTGGTGTGGTTACAGACCACAGATCATGCCCTGGTATGGTCAGATACCACAGGTCCTGCCCAGGTGTGGTCAGAAACCACAGGTCCTTCCTTTCTGTGGTTGGAAACCACAGGTCCTACCCAGGTGTGGTCAGAAACCACAGGTCCTTCCTTTGTGTGGTTGGAAACCACAGATCCTGCCCTGGTATGGTCAGAAACCACAGATCCTGCCTCAGTGTGGCTGAAAACCACAGGTCCTACCCTGATGTAGTCAGAAACCGCAGGTCCTGCCCTGGTTTCCTTAACCCTCCATCACGTTCGTGTCCCGGATGTGCTCTCGTAAACCCCTCGACAAAATGTGTGTTCGGTGTATAATTACCAATTCGTACCTACGTACATGTCATTACCTATTTTGTACCTATTTCATTTCACTTATTTGCACAAACCAGTTTCTATTTACCTATTTGCACTCACCAGTTTCTAATTACCTATTTATACTAATTCATCTTTTCAACCTATTTGCATCTACGTAATTTTACCCTACCTATTTGCAATATCCAATTTCTACCCAGACGAAATCGAGCCAGAGATCCTGCTCCTGACACACATAAATTGGTTCAGTCTTGTGTGTGTGTGTGTGTGTGTGTGTGTGTGTGTGTGTATGTATGTGTGTGTGTGTGTGTGTGTGTGTGTGTGTGGAACCAATGAGGTTCATGAGTTATAACATATAATTACGGTAAAGAGCGGGAAATCGTGAGGGCCCCGTCCGTGTTCGTTCGTGTCCGTCATGCGCAGCCAAAGAAACAGATAGGACATAGGTCAGGACATGGTAGGGTCTCTGCTGTCATGCACCACTTGCCATCATCGAAACAAACAGGAAATGGTGGCAGAATCGAGGCGGTAATGTATTCCCTCCAACACAGATCTTTTTCTTTAACTCCAACATACACCGTCATGGGATAGAACCGAGGTAGATAGCCTATGTTTCTACCATAGGTAGATGTAGACTTTTGTAGCTTTTGAAATAAGTTTTGTTACTTTAGGTTAAGTTAGGTTAGGTTAGGGTGCCTCTGGCCTGTTAGTTTATGATTCATTCGGTACGTTGAACTCTGGGAACTCGTCTGCACTTGAACCCCCCTCATGAAAGATTAACCGCACATAATACCATCTATATTTAGCTTTTACTTTTAGCTGGCTCACTTAGCTTGGATCTAGTGCTTGTAATAGGTCATAGCTTGGCTAGGCTAAGCAGTCTTGCACACTAACTTAAGTTCAAAAAGTATATTGTCATGATATTAAAAGACGCGTGTGTGTGTGTGTGTGTGTGTGTGTGTGTGTGTGTGTGTGTGTGTGTGTAAACGAATGAAAATTCACAGGTGCCACAAAAAAAGGGACACATCTTTCCGCTACACTTGGCGAGATGATTGTGGCCACAAATGTTCTCGTTCAACAAGTGAACTTTCAGCCAGGGAATGGGGCAGGTCCTGCTGGGTTCGAACTTCACTCACTTTCAGTTCGTCTCCGGGATTTTCCCAAAGATTCCCGGGGTGAATCTCGGTCAACCACGGATACTATAAATACATGATATCAGGTGACCTGACTTTCTCATATCACGGAACGGATTTTCCTTAATGTGGATTTTCATGAAATTTCTTGGTTATTGTATCATCTCTCTGTGATTTTCCTTGAATCTGTCACACACTTTTATTTCACTTGCAAAGTGGTCAATTTTTCGACAGTTCCTGTCGCCTGTATTCCTGTCCATCACAATCCCTCCTCCCTTGTCCGTGGGTCTTCCGTGTATGGGATGTTATTAATTACAATGGGTAAAAAAAAAAAGAAAAAAGTTGTACCACTTACAATTGAAGGCTAATAAACCATGAATGATCAGTCTTCTCGTTTCGACTGCGCCTTCTTCAGGAGAATCATGATCATGCTCCTCCTGAAGAAGACGTTGTCGAAACCACTTCAGAAAATATGTGTTCCTGGCTCTTGGCGCTCGGTCTTCGTTGCTGCTGTGTGTTTTTACCCAACTCTCGTATGATGACTGATTAACACAATTTCTATGTGATAAGATACAATACCAGTAGTGTAAGGGACTCGGAAAGAACTAGGTCTCCCATCTTCAAACAAACAAACCTTCTTCTCTGGGAAAGCTCGTGTTCCACAGAAAATGGGGAAAGCGCGTACGTCCATAGACTTCAAGCCTCACACAGCACTATAATGGTGGCGAACACAAGATGATAAAGGCTGAAAAAGCGTAAGACTATAACGTACCTAACCGACCATAACGAATTTGGAGCATTTCTTTTTTTTTCGGGAGCTGTTTGTCATTATTATGATCATCATACGTCAGGACCTGTGATGAGATCATCACTATGGTCATCATAAAGAGACAACGAGCGGTACGTGAAGCCTCATCATGGGGTACGTGAAGGCCCAGGAGGTACGTGAGGCCTCGGGGTACACGAAGCCTCATCAGGGGGAACGTGAAGCCTCATCAAGGGTACGCGAAACCTCATCAAGGGGTAAGTGAGGCCTCACCAGAGGTTTCGTGAGATACATTTCGAGCATCAAACAAATGGACATTACCACTGTGTGGCTTTGTTTAAGCAGACCATTTCACTTTGGCACAGAAGGTTTGTGCAACGCTGCGTTTCATTTTGGCAAGATTTATGAATATAAAGTGAAATAAAAGTAATAAATCGATCGGAAATAAAGGGTAAAAGTCACCAATGGGTGCGTAATGCCTTACCAGGGGTGTCAAGGGTTACGCCGACTGAAAAAAAAAAAAAAAAGGTTTCGAACCATTGTACGAAGAGGATTAGCGGTTGATGTCCCATACCCATGCGCCAGGACCGTACTGGCTCGATTAGATATGTAAATACAATTTATTTAGACAGAGGGGAGGGAGGAGTAAGGTAATGAAGAAAACACAAGCGGGAGTATGGGAATTCTGTTCATGAGTCGAGCGTTTCGTCCTCACAAAATCTTCTTCAAATGAATCAATGAGACAGTGAGACGATACTATGTTGCCCTGAGAGAGATTGTAACATCGGAACGACAGAGAAAAAAACAGTCTTCGTAACTCCATCTTTGTCTGTCCTTTGCTAACGTAGTCCTAGGAGCCAATCTTGTGATTAGGTTTGTGTTATGATTTCGAGACAAAGGCTAGGCTTGGAGACTCTCAGAGCTTCGTCCAAACTCAGAGCTGACCTTACCATGTTCCTCAACACCGAAAGAATCAGAATAAAATTTGCAGCGATGCGGTGCGTTGTGCGTTTCTGGACTTGCTGGCCATCGATTCTTGAGTGCTTATTAAGTCAGGAATCAGGACACATTAAACGTAAATACGTGATTGTTGACTCGGGTAGTTGGTCATTATCAATGGCCTTTCAACTGCCAAGATATGTATCGAAGTCGTCAGCATCGTTTCGTAACTACCAATCGAAACATCTTAAATATCTCTTGTGTTCAAGATCGATTCTTTGATCATACGCGCTCTCGCTGCTTATATGTTCCTTGTAGATACGTGTTCAGGAACTTATGCAGTACATTAAGTTGCGTCAGTATTTGACCTTCATACAGTACACATCCGTGTTAGAATTCGCTGTGGCCGTGACAAACAAACATCAAATACCGTAACACAATACTTAAAAGATTCACTCGTTCACATCTAAATCTTAGTTGTCCATTTTCCCCCTATTTGTCTGTCAAAAATGAATATGAGAATATGAGCTGCTTCCCTGTGCTTCACCTCGGTCATTCGCCAGCAGCG
Organism: Panulirus ornatus; assembly: GCF_036320965.1. Taxonomy (NCBI): domain Eukaryota; kingdom Metazoa; phylum Arthropoda; class Malacostraca; order Decapoda; family Palinuridae; genus Panulirus; species Panulirus ornatus. The sequence goes on along the minus strand of NC_092226.1, from coordinate 74,034,725 downwards.
ATACAGTCCCTACCTTGGCCGTGTTTCTCTCTTTGAAACAAGGACGGTTGGCGAGACATATAGCCATCTTTAAGGAACCTAAGATGGCAACACCTCTTGCGATCTGTTTACAATCAGAGTGTTCTCGTTTTCTATCATAACTGTCACTCCACAATGGGGGAAAATTCGAGGCGATATTTTCGTCACAAAGTCCATCTTTTAGTCGCTTAAGCCACGTCCGGAGAGTGCGGCTTGTCGTGGTTCTATTGTCAGTATCACCGACCATACATACCGCTGTTAGAGCTTCAAGGGCGTAACACGAATGGGCGTCACGGGCAGTGGGCCTGCGCGCGCTCTCTCATAATGTCAAAGGTCACCATTCACTGGCCTCTGTGTATATACATCCTGACATGCAGTTCCTCGTAACCGTTTAGACTTCATTCACTTCATATCTTTTACCTTTGTCCTGCGTCTAGAGGTTTTCCTCGTAACCTACGCTTATAGTATCTGCACAGGCATGTTTTAAGGGAGACTGTGTAGCGCAAGAGGTCTTAAATGGTGTCACAAGGAGAGAGAAATTTGAATAAGGAGTCCCCATAAGCCTTCTTCAACGGTGACACTGTGGCTGGAAGACTTCCATACACTCCAATAGAATCATCAGTATCAAATCTGAACTGCGTAAGTCGGATTGACCCTTCCTTAACTGGGGTTAGATCTTACTGAAGTTAATGGTGATGCTCCAACAGTCTTCATGATGGACTGTCGTGTCTCTCCCTTGCGTAGCGGTCAGGAAGGGTTCAATGTGGATGCGTAAATACAAGAAGTTTGTCCTAGATGCTTATGAGGGCAGAGCCAGTGTTGAAGATCCTTGAAGCAGTGGTTTAGATCAGTGGTTCCAGGATGCCTCCTGCCGACCTTCGCTCCCAGTACCTTCCCCTACAGGAGCGTAGCAGAAGAGCTCGCTCAACATCGTTATGCTCCCCGACAGCTGTGATGCGTCGCCGCTCGTGCAGTGGAAGACATTGTTTTACCTGGGATCTTTTTAGCTTCTTTTTTGCTGTAAATACGGAAATTTCGAAGGAATTCTTCCATTCCCGATCCGACTTTCCCGAAGTTTATTATGCCATGGTTAAGCCATCTCAACTTCTTTCAGAGAGGGTTTGTTTTTTTTTTCGACCTTTAAAGAGTCGAAGTTCATTGATTCGAACCTTTCTTAGTGGAGCTTCACTTGAGTTCACACGAGGGCTTTACTGAAAAAGATAGATGGACTGAATACCTGTATTGTTTCCCCGATTCTCTGTGTTCTTAACAAACGGATGACTGTCCTGATTGGATGAGGTACCGTCGTCCATGTCCTTGACACATGACCGTGGATGCTTCGTCGTCCGTGTCCTTTGGAAACTACCGAGTCACACCCATTCATCGCCGACTCCTTTTACAGCCCAAGGTCATTCCATTGTCCACAGTTTTGTTATACGTTATAGGTTATATCATCCGCTAAACAAAGGCACCTCTCGAAATGTTCAGAAGAACAAAACCTCAGCCCTAGTGATATATAGGGAACTTTTCACTACGGATAAGAGGTGTTCTACCTCTATAGTTGCGAACAAAGAGCTTCTCGCTTGTCTCTGGACCGGTATCTTTGGAAGCCAAATGGAATTGCATTCTTCAAGTTTGGCTTACAGCAGGACCGATCCCTTTGCGCGCCGCGCTCTCGCTGGTTTCGTCCCGGCATACCAGAGGATGTCCTTGCCTCACCGTGGACCGAAAGGTGGAATTTTTCCCTCCATGGTGATTGAAATCAGACCAATTCGGAATGCTGGATGCATTTTACGTAACGTTATAGCATCAAGCAGCTTACACTTCACACACTAGACTGAACACCTGTTGTCTTCTCATTACCCATAGTGAGACAGAAGCTTTTCGCCATAGACTCACTTTTTTTTTTTGACTGATGAAGAGGCTTGTGTAGGACGTATTCCAAGTCATGGCGTAAGGCCTTGGTAACTGAACATCATTATTATCCTTGCCCCAAGGAGACATTCTTTTCCCTCACAACAACACACTCGATTACAAACTGAAATATATGTGCTTAGGAGACTTCTACGTCCACCACAGATCTGTGAATTAGGACATAGACCTCAGAGTTCTACGAGGCTAAATGCGAGTCTTTTTCTGTTTGTTTTTTCTACGGTTAAACCCAAATGTTTTTGTACAGCCAGACCCACTGGATTCAGGGCGAGAACCTTAGGCATATTATAGAGCCATTATCCAATTATGTAAGAGAGCAGACTCACGTGTATAGGAACCAAGAACCAGTTGTGTAAGCAGCTAGAGGGACCTACACGTGAACGTTGTAGCCACCTATATGACCAATGATAAATTATGTGTCCATCACTCACGGGCCAAGAGTCGAGCTTGTATGGGTTCGAACCCTGGTTGCAGCAGTTGGTCCACAGTTAACCCAGCTATTCATCCTCCTCTATGAGGCCGGTCGATGATTTGGGTACCTGGTTTAGGCCGTCTGACATGACATTAAAAAGTCGATAGATGTGACCCAAATCAGGGCAGCTTGTTTTGGGTTACTCGCTCCACACGCTCGGACGTCCAACCCTTGGTTGTCAACATTGTTATATAGCATAAGCAAAATGTTTATCTGTTTACGTCAAGTGAGTGATAAGGTCCCCAGCTGGTCCACACAGCAACTCTCCTCACAACCTCATGCCATCGTGAGGGGCTGTGAGTGTCGAAATGCAAACAAAGAATAGCAGAAAAGATCAGAAGGATTTGTGTGTGTGTGTGTGTGTGTGTGTGTGACACTGGCTATTCAGTTGTAGATATACAACGTTTGCGCAATGCTCTCGCGCCAGTCAGTCCAGCATGCTGGTGTGGTCCCTGGTTTTTATGCATAGAACAATATGCAAATGAATAGCTTTCACTCAATATTTTTAAAGTTTCGTGGGCGTGTGTGCACGAGCCCACTTTACCCGTCTTGATATTTGTATATAGAACATTTCTTTGTGTCGTTATTTTGAATATGATTTTGTACTATAAGGGATAAGCCATCACTCCTGCTTGTTTCTCAACCAAAATTACTTTCATATTATTGGCATATGATATTTTTCCTTATGTAGTGACGATACTTCCCACGTATTCCCTGCGTGTCGTAGAAGGCGACTAAAAGGGGAGGGAGCGGGGGGCTGGAAATCCTCCCCTCTCGTTTTTTTTTTCTTAATTTTCGAAAAGAAGGAACAGAGAAGGGGGCCAGGTGAGGATATTCCCTCAAAGGCCCAGTCCTCTGTTCTTAACGCTATCTCACTAACGCGGGAAATGGCGAATAGTATGAAAGCATGAAAAGATATATGTGTGTGTGTGTGTGTGTGTGTGTGTTTTGTTGAAAAAAAAAGCAGGTTTTCACCTTTCTGAGAGAGGCCCTCAACTCCTCGCGACTGAGGACAAACGGAACAGGAAAATGCCATTGTCTGATCTCGACCTCAGAAGCTTCAAAGCTTCGATCATTCTACCTCAGAAGCTTCAAAGCTTCGATCATTCTACCTCAGAAGCTTCAAAGCTTCGATCATTCTACCTCAGAAGCTTCAAAGCTTCGATCATTCTATCTCAGAAGCTTCAAAGCTTCGATCATTCTACCTCAGAAGCTTCAAAGCTTCGATCATTCTACCTCAGAAGCTTCAAAGCTTCGATCATTCTACCTCAGAAGCTTCAAAGCATCGATCATTCTACAGTTGACAAGGCCACTATGGCCAACGCCAGCTCCACCGTACCACACCGTCTACAACACTCACTCACTCACCCACTCTACAAACGCTACTCTCCTACCTTACTCCTCTCGAGAATAATGTAGTTCTTTGTATCATTGTATTTTCTTGTCCTCACTGGATGGATTCTTCTTTTCCGTCATGTCTGTATGACTTTTTGCGTCCTTTCTATCCTCCTTCTTTCAATATCATCGCGAATGTTCTTCTTGTCCTCCTAAGGTGATTTCCCGATGTGGATCCACCCCCCCCCCCCCCCTCCCACACAATCGCTACTAGGGCGGTGGTTCCCCTCGTCCGTCCGTCCGTCTGACCGTCTCAAAGCATCTGTCTATCCGTCACAGTGATCTTGCCCCAGTGGTGGACGGGCGCTCCCTAGTGCGTCATATTCCCTTCTTTCTTCGGGTTTAGAGCCCGGATGTATCTTGGTAAGATATCAACTTCATCCACGTCTCACAGCCTATCGTAACTTCGTCGTAAGATTTGCGTCAGTCAGATTCATCATAAGATTTGCGTCGAGTCTTGAATACCTAACTTCCCTTAGCTCTGTGTTATTGCGGTAACCATTGTGATCCATTACCTTAGCAAGGTGGTTTTTGACTCTTAACTAAGTTGAGGGACACCTCACCTGTAGTTCTGGTGTTGCACAATGTTCAGCGATGAGGGCATCGTGTGGGATGCGAACCCCCTGTAGCCATCCACCCACGTGTCTCCTGTCTGCGTGTCGCACAAGGCGTCTTAGAAACTCGGGAGAGAGAGAGAGAGAGAGAGAGAGAGAGAGAGAGAGAGAGAGAGAGAGAGAGAGAGAGAGATAGCATTAGAAATCCCTCCCTCACTCCTGAATCACTCACCTTCTCATACTAGGAACAGAGGACGCCAAGCGGACAATGTTTCCTGGAAGGATGCGCGTGGTCTTACCCTTGTCGCTGCCTTACCTGGATGGGTCAAAGACGGGAAGGTCCCGAGGAACTCCACCTCAAGGAGACAACGCTACGTACACAGAGAATGACCGACCCTTTGCGAGCCAGTCAGTGGCAAGGAGTCGACGAAAGGGCCTCGTCCCTCAGGTGGCCCGGACGACAACTTTACCCACAGAGAAAAAACGACGAGCTGGGCAGCCTCCCTCCCCCCCAAAAAGGAGCCCACTTCAACCAGCTCCTTAGAGGAATGCAGCTTCCAGCAGTCCCTTCAGCCACTGTGCTACTCCAGATTTTCAACCCTCCAAAATTTCCACAACCAAATACATATTTTCTTCATCAGTGGGAGTTGATAAACAGCTATCAATGAAACTCGGTGGCATTGAACCCGATCCCTTGACCAGCTGAGTATGTCTACCATCTGTATCATGTCCTCAGTCACCAGAACACATCACTGTGTCACCTGCATCAGTTGTCGTCAATGATTTCATTTCCATCGCACGCCACTCTCTTCTGTCTACTCAGAGTTCCGCTGGTCACGCAGTAATCGCTTAGTCGCCACCACTCACAACACTCGACCAAACCCCAGCAGTTCACATGACAAACACTCATCAGGCAGGACAGCCAGTGGACTCTTGTGTCCAGACAAGCAGGCCACTGGACTTCAAAACTCAAGTCTGCCTATTTTCTAGTTTCTAGTTTTTTACGTGAATTCAAGATGTCTGGCTTCCTTCCACCAGAGTATTTGCCAGACTTCGGCAAATTTCCGGACCTTGCATTCTCATCAGGTGCTAACACCCACCCTGCAAAAACTAAGACAAATGCCACTCGACAGAATCGTTTTGACATTCAAGACATCATCCTACTTAACAACAGCAAGACCATCAAAGACAGATACACAGAAGTACTCAAACTACTCCAGCAACAACACATAACGCATCGCTCTTATCCAAGAAACCAGACTTAAACTCAGATCCACCGCTCCCTCTGTGTTAGAAATATCCAACTTCAAGACATGACAGACAAGAAGAACAAGGAAGAGGACTATCGATTTTATCAACTACACCATCCCAGTCATAGACAACCACTCAACACATAAGATCACACACAATAACACGAAATTTTATCCATAAGAATAAAACTAAAAAAAAGACCAAATGCAACATAATCAACATTACATATCTCTCTTCACCACCTGCCTTCCCCAGATGCACTCCCTCTACCTGACCAACATACCCAACACACCCTCAGTAGAGATTTCCACGCCTACAGTTCTGCCTGGTTCAAACACTCAGCACCATGATCCTCCGAGGTGAACTACTCATAAACCAGCTGCATCCTCACACACTCTCCACATACACAACCAGCCAGCCAAGCGCCCAAGCCTTTCACCTCCAACGAGACCGTACAACCGGACCATACAAACGGACATTACAGCCAGACTATAGACACAGACCATACAAACGGACCATACAACCACACTGTAGACCCAGACCATACACCCAGACCGGAAAACCAGCCCACATCCTATACCACCAACCTAATTACTGAAACCCAGACAGCAGACTGGCTCTCCAGTCTCAACGCGATGAATCAGTGGAACCAACAGTACCCAAATTTGAAGCTAAATAAAGCAGATTCACACCTCCCGTACTCCCCTCACCCATGTACATGAGACGCATTCAACCCAGACGGACGAAAATCTCCTAAAGTATATCACGCTAACATACTCATAAAACATGACTCAGATATCAGCCACAAACCAACCACATCCCCATCAACAGAATTATCACAACCTCCACATATTGAGAGCACATATACATCAACATCACATGAACAATGAAGATTATAATAAGGGAAGTAGCGAGACTGTCCCTCCTCAGAGAGGATCAGGTCCTAACAATGAGGGAAATACAATCACAAAGAAATAGACCGCGAAACGTTCATTTCTCATGAAGACGGAGCGTCATGGAGGTTCAAGTTCCCAGAATGTATACAGGTGAGGGAAATTCCTGTACCAGCGCGTCACCGAGAACCAAGGGAACTGATATACTATCTCTCTCATATCTTGACACGCAGTAGCATAGAAATTAAGCATATAAGGTATGATATACCAATTGGAAAAAGTGATTGTGTGATAACTGGTTCCGATCGTGTGGTTGAAGACGACAAGAGATGGAGAAATAGGACAGACTCTAAAGAGGAAATATGATCATAACTGATAAGAGACTTGATCGAGTTCTTTGAGAGTCTGAATTTGGAGATGGTGTTCAATAGACGAAGTATAGACGGTGTTCAATAGACGAAGTATAGACCATTACTGCTGAAGGTTCTGTGACTCCTTCAGCGAAGAAGCCAGAACATGGGTATTACTGGAAGCAATTACAGTGGTCGAAGAAGAGAGACATATATAGTTTACCACAGAATGACAGATTGGGAAAAAGCTTAGAGATATACTAGTGATGAGATACGAAAGACACTGTAGCTAGCCAGAATACGAAAGACACAAGAGAGCAAGAAAACGAATAATGTAAGAAAAAGAGGAAGAAACAAAAACAACTTTAGGAAAATTAGAAAGAACAAAGCAAAACAAAATCCTAAAGTTTTCAAAGAAAACTTACAATCCAAAGCTTTTCCTCGGGTTCATTAAGAGCAAATTACCAGTTCCAGAGCATCTAATCTGGCATAGGGATTCAGAGCGAAGAGCTGCTGAGAAAAACGAAATATCTGAAGACCTGAACGCTATGTTTTGAAAAGGCTTTTCATTCTAGAGGACATTCTTGCCCAAACATTAGCAAGACGGGATTCGGAGAAGACATCTTGAAAGGTAAAGGTATTGATGCAAACGACACAAGCAGGTTATCAAAACAGCTTGAACAACATAAGTGTAATGAAGCCCTGATGAACTACCTCCATAATGTACTAAAGCAGTGGGCGCAGGGACTTGCAAAGCCACTCGTAATATTACTTAGCAGGTCACCAAAGGAAGACGTAATTCCAAAGTCGTAGAGGAGGACAAAGGTCGTGTTCATAACTATGAAAATTGATCGGGAAAATCGCTCTGAACTACAGACTAGCCCCGCTAACATGGAACATGATAATCCGAGAGCAAATGTATGGCCAGTTGTTATTTAGAATCTACCTAACTGAGTGACGATACGAATACAGTTAAAGAATATCATGCTTGACAAATATCCTACACATGAATGAAGGGCTCAGTTCCAATCTAGACCAGAGAGATCGATTGATAGTCTTGTATATTCCAAGATTGCCGGAAAGCTTTTGACACTGAGCCACATCGATGAAGAAGCTAGAGTTATTGGCAAGAACACGGGATAGACTCCTTCACTGGATGGAAGATTGCGTTAGTGGAAGGAAGCGAAGACTCAGGGAAGACGAGCATTTCTCAAAGTGGCCTGGGACCACGAGCGGTGTGCTTCAGGGCGTGGTCTTGAACCACTTCCCCTTCCTGATGTATGTAAATGACTAGCCTGATGGGATGGACCCTTGTCTGGACATGGAGGGCGCCTCGCCTTGTAAGAGGACCATAACAAGATGCAAATTTGGGCTTAGAAAAAAAAGGGCTGACGAAATTCAGTTCCAGTGAATGTAAAGTGAATGAGGATGAGACACGGTGGAAGAAGTCCTTGGTGCGATCATAAGCCATCTGGGAATAAGCTAAAGGAATCTATGTGTGAAAAAGAGAATGAAAAATAGAGGTCAATGTTGTACTAATGTGTAGCGAGAGCTGGATATCACACCAGTTATCAAAAAGCTAAATTGTCTGCTGGCAAATACCAGAATCACATAAAAGCATAAGGAAATATTTTGTAGATTATTGATAACATATATGACACCAAAGATAGATTATACCTCTCAGATCTGGTCATCTCACTTAAAGAATCACAAAGATTTGATCAGGTGGATCCATAGGAGGGCGACTAAGATAGTGTCTGAAACCAGAGTGTTTACAAGGAGAAACTGAAGGTACCTAAAACCATATAGCTGAGTTACAGAGGCTGAAAGTTACTGAAATAAGATTCATGAGTTACAACGAGACAATGACGGGGAGGGAAGTGTACATATTTGCCCACGTTGGAAGAGAGAAGAAAAAGGAGTGACTTGTGTATAGTCTTTTGGATTCTCTGAATCAGTTGGACGACATCATCAGCCAAGAGTTCTTCATCAGACGTAGTGACACACAGTAACCAAAACCCGCGACAACATAATGTTGGGCCACATAATTGTCACGGAGGATGCCATGAAGTTCTGGTGTCAGGCGGGTGGATGGCTGGCATAGGATGATAAACAAGGACATTGTGAAGACCAAGAGGAATGTTTAAATGGTTACTTGATGGTAAATGAATTGATGGTAAAATTAAGCTCAACAGATGAGTTTCCCTATGAGTGCAGAAAACTCCTCCATGCTTTGATCTAGCCACATACACACACACACACACACACACACACACACACACACATACATTCCCTACAACACTCCAAAAAAAATTCAAGGAACACAATGCACTTACACTGCTCTCACTACTGACGTTGAGCCAGTTTGAAGAAAAAAAGAACGGGGTTTTTGGAGGGAACCGGCCCAAGTAGATGAAGGATCTAATGTAGGAAAACTCTGCTCACATGCAGGTCAGGTGAACGTCGGGGAAGAGAGGGAGTCGATGACCTGAAAAGGATTTCTTGAAGAATCGAACCCAACCTGACTGCAGCCAGGGAATGTGACACTGAAGAAACGTGATTTGGAACAAGTTTCATAAGGTACACTTGTAGAAAATGAGGCAGCACACACACACACACACACACACACACACACACACACACACACACACACACACACACACACACATATATATGAGTCGTATATTGGTTTACCTATAAAATCCATCATTTCAGTTACCATTTCATCGCCATACAATGTCCACTCTGTGAGTCACGTACATACATCTCCCTCCATCATCAGTCCGTCTCTGTCCTCTGTCCGCCCATTACCGTCTTTAGGAAAATTTTTCTGATCTACCTTTTTTTCTCTCTCTCATCGGCGCTGCAGTTCCCCGGGAGAGGGGCCTTGGTGTGGTACCGAGTTACCTGCTCTGAGGTCAGTCTAGAGTCAATGACTGATTCCCTATGATCTCACCTCAAACACACACGACCTGACCTCGGGGTCATTAGAATTTTCCTATACTTCTTTGCCTCCTCTTACCTGCGTCATTTCCCGCAATTATTCTTCGTTGACGTCAAAAAGGAATTGATGGGAAGTGTTCGTTAATCAAATGCTATTGTGTCCTACAGGTGGTGCTGGATGTGTGTGTGTGTGTGTGTGTGTGTGTGTGTGTGTGTGTCTTGTGTTTAATTACTTAATTGCACTGCACGGCGAGGGAAGGTCTACACACGTGGGGTTTCCCCCATCCCTTGAACTTTCTCTCTACTATCATACAACTTTTTGATTCCCGTAATGCTGTCCATGTATCGTGTCTCATCTCTCTTTTGTTTCTTCCTGTCATCCACAACCTCTGTATCATAACAGTGCTTCTGTACCTCATTATAACAAGTGTCTTGTTCAGTTTCACGGTATTGCCTCAAATGCCTCAATTTCCTCCGTCATTCGAGGAACTGGTCACTGTCTACGTCATGAAACTGGTTTAAAAAACTTGAAGGTGGTAGTCATATCGCCCTTACTCTTCTCTCTTCCATGGTAGGTAGCTTTAAGGCTTCTAGCTTTAACCTGTAACTCAACTCTCTTGATTCTGGTACACATCTTTCTTGTTTTCCCTCAGGACCTTCTCTCTCATCCCTTTTTTTTAAGTGTCGTGACCAAACCTGAGAAGCCTATTTTAGTTTTGGCCAAGGATGGAGGTAAATGTAATTTTGATAGGTGCTCGAGGATAATGGGGCCTCCTTTAGTATTTTCCTGAAGGTGGGGCTCTGGCAACGGGATCTGGACGAGTTCAATAGCCAAGGCTGAGAGCCTCCGACACAGAGGTGTTTACCTGCTTGATGATAGTCATACCGAGTCATGCCTTCGCTCTGATTCGACCAGACATTCACTCGGGTTGAATTTCATCAGCCATGTGGTCGAACCAGCTTTGGCATTGGTCTAGCTTCCCTTGCAAGATGAGGCAATCCCTCGCCTCACCACCCTCCTCCTCCTCTTCCTAATGTAAATCCTTCTGGCAAGTCCTTTTGCGTAGACCATCACCCGCTCGCACGGCGCTGTGCTGATCCTCCATTAGCTTCCCGAAGACCATGGCCGCTCACCCGGGCCGTCAGGTGTGGCTACTCGCATCTTCAGCACACGTGACGACACGTCATGATGACCACGAGGCTTCGATAGGTCGAGATACTTTAATCTTGTCGTCTTTTCTGGATATGTAACTACTTTCCAGAAAACATTCTCCCCCTCATTACATCTCAGTGGTGTTTGGGGGCCGCTGTATCTTCCACTGTGGAAATACCACTGTACTTATCATCCAGTTCCTCGAGTTTTTTTTTTTTTTTTTATTTTACATTATCCTCTACAACTTTTCCCTCCCTTTACCCATATGAGTTGCTCTTCAACTGACAGTTTATTCCTAATAAGTTTAAAGAAAATTTGTTAATTATTTCCTGCCTTGTTCACAATATCCTTCGAAAAGTTTCTCTGTTCCTTCGTCTTCATCCTTGTGTTACTCATCCCTTGCTCTCACACGCCTTTCGAACGCTGGCTGGCTGCGGCGCCGCCTGTTTACACCCTCAACGAGAAGTGTTTAAGCTCCTCCGTCGTGTGATATATCGAGCCACATCTCTCTCCTCTAACCTTCCCTCTGTCGTTGTTGTAAGCCAGAGGTAGCCAGACTCACTACTTCTTCAGAGCAAAGCTCAGTGGACCGTCAAAGATTGTGACTAATGCCATGGCTCGTGTGTGTGTGTGTGTGTGTGTGTGTGTGTGTGTGTGTGTGGAGGTGCTACCACGGCCCCGTGATGACGATGTACCCCCAAGTACCTGATGGCGGTGCGTACCCTCGCCTCACACTACTACATTCTCCTGCAAGTCATCGACTTTCAATAGTACTCAGGGAATTTTGAAATGGCCCTCATCAATCTCTCTCTCTCTCTCTCTCTCTCTCTCTCTCTCTCTCTCTCTCTCTCTCTCTCTCTCTCGGGACCACTGTCCTACCCACCCACACATAAACACTATCATTTGTCAATATGATAATGAGCTGCACTGATAGTGCTGCAGAGAATGTCAATAAGGTAGATATTCCTTAGGCTTAGTCGTGCCACATGAACCTTCACCGCCCCCCCCCCCCCCAACATTCGCAGATGAGGAGAATGTTGCACTGTTGTATGTGGGAGAATGTTGCACTGTTGTATGTGGGAGAATGTTGCACTGTTGTATGTGGGAGAATGTTGTACTGCTGTATGTGGGAGAATATTGTACTGTTGTATGTGGGAGTATGTTGTACTGTTGTATGTGGGAGTATGTGGGAGAATGTTGTAGAATATTGTACTGTTGTATGTGGGAGAATGTTGTACTGCTGTATGTGGGAGAATATTGTACTGTTGTATGTGGGAGTATGTTGTACTGTTGTATGTGGGAGTATGTGGGAGAATGTTGTAGAATATTGTACTGTTGTATGTGGGAGAATGTTGTACTGTTCTATGTGGGAGAGTATTGTACTGTTGTATGTGGGAGAATGTTGTACTGTTCTATGTGGGAGAATATTGTACTGTTCTATGTGGGAGAATATTGTACTGTTGTATGTGGGAGAATGTTGTACTGTTCTATGTGGGAGAATATTGTACTGTTGTATGTGGGAGAATGTTGTACTGTTCTATGTGGGAGAATATTGTACTGTTCTATGTGGGAGAATGTTGTACTGTTCTATGTGGGAGAATATTGTACTGTTGTATGTGTGTGGGAGAATGTCATCTTGAGAGACGAGTACACGAGTGTACCAGGATTTTGATAGCTACCATCAAATGGTGGTCCTCAGTTCTCAACTGTCCCTTACGTCGCTGATTTTCTCTTTCCTTATTATTCCTCATTTGATAATATTACCATAATCCAAGCTGATGATGGGGGTCAGTTTGTTTACCATCTGTGTTCCAAGAGGCGGGGAAAGTTCAGGTGGCAGAACCCACGTCAGAGCCGAGCCAGCTGGCTGTTCAACTTGCCGTTCAGTGTACGCTGATGTATTGTTAGCTGGCGATATTGGGAGCAGGTAAACATGTTAGCACCATCGTCCGTGAGCAGTGACAACGGCTGTAGGTTAAGTAAAGGGGCCGAAGGCTATGGCAAGAAGGCCTCTTTAAGGTCCTAGGTCTTAGATAAAGGCCGAGGTTCGAAATCGAGTCAAGACCTACGACAGATGTGAAGACCATCATATACTCTGGCTTCTCTACCGAAAAACCACTTCACACCCAGACCTTCACGGACCAAGTCTCAGGTCACCGTAAGGCTAAGAGGGGGAGAAAAATACCTGATTCCTCAGTGGTCGTCGTGAAGCCAAGAAATATATATCATTTCGTCTCAGGTGAGGCTGGACGTGCGACAGCTGAGGAGAGGTATTGGCTGAGGTGGAGGGGACGTGTATGCTTTTCACCCTGGTAGCTCAAGCGGTCGTGTCCAGTCACTCGCTAGCATATTCTGGACCAGGTGTCTTTGCCACATTGTCTTCCAGGAGAAATGGCTCCCCGCTCCTGGACCTGGCAGAGGCTAGAGAGCTTATAAATACTTTGACACATGATTATCATCAAGACTTGTACCTACTTATCTGCTCTGCTAGGCGGTCAAATATCAAGCGAACATGGACGTTCAATACACCCAGGCCAACACACACGTATATGGAGTGGTCATGAATGCCTCAGAACTTGTCTGTGTGATGACTGTAGGTCCTATGTCATGTCCAGGAGGATTGCAAAATGGAATCCATATCTAATACTGCTGCTCTGAACGTGTGAATCATGTGCACAGAAAGGACTGAACACTCACTAAAGTAGCAAAACGTGAGGATGCTGTTGCCCTTGGAAGACTGGGAGAACTGGAGGGAACTTAGAAGCGAGCCACCTCCATTGCAGGGAGAGTAAAGGGGATTTAACTATATCAAAGGAGGACATAGGACTCCTCTCCATCACAAGGAGATTTAAGCGGACCCTTCTCCATTAAGGGGATATTAGAGGGATCCATCCCCACTACAGGGAGATTGGAGGGGAGTCTCCTCTACTTAAGGGAGATCAGGAGGGAGGTTCCGCCCTGAACCTCCTGCCTGATGGTAATTCCTTCCTCTGTAACTTCACAAACACGACAGCTGCACTGTTCGTCTACTGCATATCTTCCTCAAACAATCTCATCAACATCTGTCCTTTTCTTTTCCCTCAGTCTTTTTGACAGAATCCTTTCGATCTCTTTTCGTCAGCCTTCGTACAGACATTAGTTACGATAACTTCGTAGATCGCGTGAGCTTGGATATTTTACTTCTCTCCATTTGATGGTCTTAAGGGTAGAGGCAGAGACCTTCTAAATCTTCAGGTGGTTTACACGTCCATGTCACGAACCACCCAGGAATTTCTGACCATCGTGGGAACACGACAAATGGTCCTGACATTTTCCTTGCCTGAAGCACCACATCATTAAGTGTCCTTCTCTCTTTTTTTTTATATAGTCCTGTGAGCATTATCAGTCCTCAGTCCACGGTCCAACACACCTCGTTTATCAGATGCTGCGTCACAGAACCAAACACCATCTGCCACAACACAAGGGTTCACTGTCTGAGACTTCAATCAAGAATGCCACTATACATCCTCTTAGAATCTCCTGTCACGCCCATCTCTGCTCTGATGTCGTACTTGATATTACCATACTTGTGAATGAAGTATCAATTTGCGGTTCAGATCTGATTAAAAGAAATATCCTCTCTTTTCCACCATCTTAATTTACCATCTCCTGTGAAACCACAGAACTGAAACACATGATACGCAAAGACCGGCAATGCGACTCAACTCCATTCCATTTCCACTCACGTCTTTCCAATCTTTGGTTTCATTGTTTTATGGTAACTTTACTGATCGTATCGTGTCACGCCCCGACCAGACCTCTGAAACCACATCTCCAGTTCATCATAATCTTTGTTCTTTACTAAGAACAGTTCTACCAGGTAGTTCTACCAGCCTGGTAGGCGTGTAAGTTGGTTGACTTAGATCTTAGCTTAAGAATTTGGTCGATTCGTAAAACTGCTCATTTACTGAAACGATCGGCGGCGAAATGAGCGACTGGGAATTGGCCGCAGTGTGTTGTCCCACCAGCGACTTTTTTTTTTACACTTGTGTCTGTAAAACATTTACATGTCTTTCTGTAAAACTGTAAATCAGTCTGTCACAAGAGGCTTCCCAGAAAACCCTCCGCTTCTCACAGCAACAAGCAAGCACCTTTAGCACGCCAATTTCGCCAATTCCGCCATGATTTGCTGATGAGGAATACATCCTTCAGGATCAACAGATGTTTGGCACCTTATTAGTGCAGGGTCACTGTGTGTGTGTGCGTGTGTGTGTGTGTGTGTCCCGCCTCCCCTGGTTAGCTGGGTGGGGTTCTGGGGGGAGGTGCGTGGTGGTGGTGGTGTGGCAGCAGCAGCGGTGGCGAAGGTGGGCCAGGAGAACCCCAGTGTGCTCACGGCAGTGGCCAGGAACGGACGTGTCGACCAAGTCTCCGCCTGCCAGGCCTTGATAGCACCGGAGTTAGACCCACGAGGTGTGTTCTTCGCCAGGGGTTCTAACTCGTCTACATAAGTCTGAACTGGAAACGAAAAAAAAAATTATATTAAAAATTTTTTTTACATATAGTTATCAATATCATAAAGTCATCCCCGTGAAGAAAAATCATTGTGTGTTTTTATGGTGTTTTTAAAGAAGGAAAAGAATATCGAAGATTTTGAGGTGACTAGAAGCATTGTGGGCGTTCGTCTGGGTGAGAGAAAGAACCCCATTTGTTTCCAGACTTTGGATCCCTCGCTGGAAACAGACGACGATGGAAATGTGACATGAGCCGAAGGTTTTCAGAGGAGTTTTTTCGTCCAGGCGCAACACCAAGCCTCTAAGTGCACGAGAAACTGTCCGAGGAAACAGAGACTGAGATCCTGTGAAAAAAAAAACCACACACACATTATCAGTTGCGGTGTGTGTGCGTGTGCGTGTGTGTGTGTGCGTGCGCACGCGAGAGAGACACTAAGGAAGTCTCTTTTTTTCCACCTCTGGAACCAGATCGCCATCTGCAGGTACAGTATAGGAACTAAACCACCGTTTGTCCTGCTCTCCTTCTAACCCATCTCTATGGTCTGTCTCTCCCTCACTCACTCCCCCTCTCCCTCCCCGACCTGACTGTGTGTGTATAGTCACTCCCCCACCCCTCGGCCTGGGCTCTGTGTGTATAGATATGTATACATATACATTGGTCTTTGCACGTGAACCTGTGTCTTGTCTGGGTCCAGCATGGAGGAGGTTGACACCAGCAGATCACCGTGTGATAGCAATGTTTCCTCTCTTCTTGGCCTTGTGGATCAAACGCACCGTGTAATAGCTCAGTTCCTGCTGAGTTCCTGTCTTATCTACGTCTCCCTGCCTCAGTTTGACGTCTCCCTGCCTCAGCTTGACGTTTCCCTACCTCAGCTTGAGCTGTTGGTGGCATATCTCTCTCCCTACTATTCTCCGTGACGGAGCCGTCTTCAGCTTAAGCTGGTGGTTGCGTCATCTCTCTCTCTCTCTCTCTCTCTCTCTCTCTCTCTCTCTCTCTCTCTCTCTCTCTCTCTCTGAGAGAGAGAACCCTCTTCAGCTTAAGCTGATGGCTGCATCCTCTTCTCAAGCATTCTAATTAACACCTGACCAAGAGCTAACGTCAGTAAGTGAATGGCCGTTCATTTATATCCTTTATTCTAATAATGTCCGTAGTAGTATATGCTTCAGTTGATCATGCATGAATAGATCCTTAGACACACACACACACACACACACACACACACACACACACACACAAACAAACAATCATACACACTGCAGGAAACTAACATACACATCACAGGTTGAGGTTGCGGGTGCCGATGTTGGGGGAAGGGGGGTGGGGGGGGGGAGGAGCTGTTAGCAGTGATACGAACCTATTGTAGTTAACGTTGTAATGGTACCAGACGCACCACCGTCCTGCATATCAATCACCAACGCCATCTGTGGTCTATACCGAGAAGTAAATAGTAATTTCCTGACAAAAATAAAGGGTTATATCACTAACAATCATAGCGACTGGATAACTTTAAAAAAAGAAATGGTGGGAGGACTTTTTGTCATTACTGTACACACTGTATAAACAAGGGACAAAAAAAAAAATTACATTCCTCTCAAGTCTCTCATTTTCCTTCCTCTGTCCATAGAGATATTCTCAGTCATCTTGTTTTCCTGGCCTTCATGTAGAGGAACACCTTCCTCCCCCCTACCTCGTACCCCGTCTCCGGCTGAACTAGGAAGAGAAAAAACACAACATGTAATACACCAACACATATAATCCATGCCCACTTTACTGTACCGCCTACGGCAGCCACAGCCGTCATTTTTTCTCCAGGATATACACAAGTCTGGCCAGGAGTGGTGGTGGTGGTGGTTGTGGTGGTGGTGTTACGATATATATGGATACGAATTTATATATATATTCTTTTTTTTTTTTTGCCTCTTTGTATGTACATGTTGAGGGAAAGTGAGGCCCCATTTCTTATCCTGTGTGTTTTTGTTTGAAATTATCTATATTTGTTTTGTATAAGGAAGGAATGTTACACTGGTGAGACCCCGTGTGTGTGTGTGTGTGTGTGTGTGTGTGTGTGTGTGTGTGTGTGTGTCATTATCTACTTGCACAGTGCGGGGTGGGAGTTCTACACTCTTTGAGGGCCCCATCTTGTCAGCCGTCTTTACCTTCATACAGTTTGCTACGTTTCTGTGTACCGCCTGTGTTCACAGTTCCATCCCTCAGCTTGTCTGCCAGTCATCCACTATTCTCATGATATACATGTACTTCTTTCCATTCCTTCCAACGGGTATTTTGCTTAATTTCTTGTTGTATGTTCTATGTTACTCTTTCTCTACACCATTATTCCCTGGCGATATTGTCTGAGTGGTTGTAGAAGTTCAAAGTTTGTGATCAAATTTCCCATTACTCTTCTCTCTTTTTGTGATCGAATTTCCCATTACTCTTCTCTCTTGTATAGTAGGCAACATCATTACCTCTAACCTCTCAGTGTAACTCAGATCTCTTCCATCAGATACCATCTACATTACCCTCCTCTGGTCCTCATCTATTAGATCTCTCTATATTTTTTTTCTGAATGAGGCGACCAAACCTGGGATACATATCCTGATTTAGGTCTCATATAACGTGTTACCAGTATGTGGAAACATCTTGCCAATGTACGTCAATGCAGTTTTGATGTCAACCAGCAGAGAGTTTACCTCGTGAGCATTGCTCTTGACACGTTAGTTTGGCTACAGGTTTGGCTACAGGTTAAGCACAATGTCGATCCCCTTCCACATAAATGATTAGTTCATGTCGTTTGTTTACCGATCCACAACAGCCAAATCGCTGTCTTCTTTTCGCTGTGTCTAGTCGTCAATGTTTTGTGTCTGGGAGGTTCACCTTCACCAACCACACAAATCAGACCAGGACTCGAGCATGTAACCTTGGCATCACAACGCTATATATTCAGGTACGAATCTGGTCCTTCTGGCGAGTCATTTACATAGATAAAGAATACCAACAGACCCAGTACCGCGCCCTGCGGCACGCCACAAGTAACCTCCAGCCGACTCAGTAAACGTTCCTCTGATGTGATGTCTCTGTTCCCCTTGAGCGATGCGAATTTTCGACCCACCAAGAGTGTCTTCCCTCTTAGTCCTTCATAGTAACCCAGTTTCTTTACCAACCTCATGTGTGGTGCAGCGGCAAATACCCTCCAGCCTTCCAAGAGCACGCAATCCACCCATCTATACTTATTGTATATCTAAGCTAAAGTTCACTTCGTCATAGAAGTCTATAAGATGGTGTTACGTACGACCACGTTTCTCTTAACCCATGTCGTCATCCAGTTCGCAAGAGTCATCTGTTCGCTCTCTGATTATCCTTTTCAGTGTCAGTCACAGACCAAAACATGAGAGATATTAGTCTGTGCAGTTTCCCGATCGCCTTTCCTAAAGACAGACACGATATTTCCTCCATTCTACTCCCGTGGCATGATACTCACTTCCATCGACTTTTTAAACATTTCGATCGATTCATTTCCAACACATCTACCTTCCGCACACGATTTTATGAAGGCCCACACCTCGCTTCCCCACAACACCTCCCTACACCACCGTCGAGACAGATACACCATCAAGCATACCCATCCTTGCCCTCACAGACAGTAAAGTAACCTCTATCCGCCTGTCAAGCGTCTTTACACACTACTTGAACCCATTTAGAAAGGTCTCATCAGGACCATAATCCTTATGTCGATCAAGATCCTGCAGTATCCTGCGCATATTTTGTCTTCTCGCTCCCAACAGTTTCAGTGGTTTCTAAGTCCTCCCTCCTCCCAGTGGCATCTCGCTGGCTTTAGCATTCACAGTGATCCCTGTAAACACACTTTTGTATTCGTCACTCAGTTCCTCGTATGTTTTGTTGTTTAAAAACAACTCTTCCCTCTGAACCCTTCTGCCTGATCAGCTGTTGTGGTTGTGGTTATTGATGTCACCAGCCATAGGACATGAGGTGTTAAGTATCATAAAGTCTCATTTTCTTCATGATTTTCTACAAGTTATATTTTGTCGTCCTTGACAACTTTGGCCCTATCCCTCCCCCTTTGTCACAGTGCCTCACTATAGCCTGACAAACCACCCATTCATTAACTACGTCATTCAAGATATAACTATGATCCCATTTGTCCATGTGTCATACGATCATCATTAGTCTCAGTTTCACACACACACACACACACACACACACACACACAACTAAACACATATCATGCTGTCTTGGACACTTGCCCTCGTTTGCCCTTGCTGTTCCTCCTCCCCAGCTGTTACACTGCTTCTCTTATACGTACACAACAAAGCAATTTTTTTAGGAATAAAAATAGATAATTAGATTAAAGGATTTGAAGATAGCACATGATATCGTATAGCTAAATCAGGGGAAATAAAGCTATCACATGATATCGTATAGCTAAATCAGGGGAAATAAAGCTATCACATGATATCGTATAGCTAAATCAGGGGAAATAAAGCTATCAGCTATCACATGATATCGTATACATAAAGTCATCTTATCGTGGTGTGTGGGGCTGGATGTCCCTAACCCAGGATATCAAGCTAAGCGTTTGCGACAAAGGCCCACCCAATGGCAACACTGTCCGTTGACCCAACCCAGCGGTCGCTAATTTCTTCAATAAAAATACATTCTGCTACGGATTGCCTTCTTTGTAAAGATAAATGCCGTATGATATATATATATATATATATATATATATATATATATATATATATATATATATATATATATATATAATCTTAGAACTCCTTTATAACTGGCAAAGGGGACGAAGAAGAGTAGTTCATGCGATGTTGTGAGTCGTAAATGGGAGGGAATTCCATCAGACTTTTGCCGAAGAAGACTCGATTCCCCATCGGCTACTGGAGACGCCGAGCCTCAACTAGAGGCGGGCTGTAGAGGCGATCAAATGCTACAAAAAAACAGACATAATACATCTTGTATCGATGTGTAAGTCATACTATATAGCCAGTTAACGACGATAGCTTGGCTCATCCCATCACTCTTGAGGTTATCATAAAAGTTATAATTCTACAACCATCAAGAAGTCTCTACGTGGCTTCCATGCGCCTTCTGTTCACATCCTCCAAGAGCACGTACCAACATGGCCGGCCGTCCGTTCACATCCCCCTGGACGACAGACAGTGGCCAAGATGCATGGCAGGTCACGCTGAGAAACCTATGGCTTTCCAACCTGACTGATCCAGTTACCTATCTAACCGTCTAAGGCAGGTCCAGTTACCTATCTGTTAGTCTAAGACAAGTCCAGTTACCTATCTGACAGTCTACGACTGATCCAGTTACCTATCTGTTAGTCTAAGATTGTCAATATTCTACTGCCATTAGACAACAAGAGATAAAGATTCACATCGACTGGATTCATGGTGTCGAATGAAGCGTTATTCATACTAGGAAGTAAATGGATGAATCCTACAATGATTCAGTTCAACTTTCGGACATTCAGTGTTGTACCCACGCTCTTGTTATCATTATAGGATTCCTGCAGCTTCAAGGACGCCCTGCAATCAATGGCAGGGAAAGGATGTACTCCTTCGAATTTAGAAGTTCATACTCGACAAAGAAACCTCGCGGTCAATCCCCACAGTAACACCTCAGTGGTGTAGTCACCACATGCACCACAGTGAAGCTTCATCTCACTGTCGCGTATAAACATATAATTGCTTCACCGGTCAGATGAACCCGCCAAGCGAAGCGTCCCGAGACCTTCCTCTTGTTATCTGCAGAGGTTCATTTGGTATTCCCATCCAGTGCGCCTTGCTCCACCGTGCTGTGGTTACGTGATGTGAGAGCCGGGGTTTCCCCGCTCCCGTCTACCTCCCCGCCCTCACCCACCCCGGTGGAGACCTTTCCTCCCTTCCACGGTCGCCTAGGGGAAGCGGGATGGGGGAGCGCCCGCCCACCCACCTCCACCTCCATCTGCCTCGCAGCGAAGAGTCACAATTCACCCTAAAGCGATGAGGTCTTCCGTCTTGTGGTGGATGCGGCGTCTCACCACACTGATGTAAGACCAGGTTTTCATGCCGCCGCCACACGACCACCCAACCCGTTGCGTCCACACCTCCACCCCGACCCAACTCCCTTTTGCCCCGAAGCAGATTGCGACCAAGTCATTACCTACCCTAAGGAAAGGGAGGAAACTCGCTCAGAAAAAGAAAATGGAAAAAAAAGATAGAATTATTGTGGTATGAAGAAGTTCCTTTCTCATCCAGATAATTGTTATATTCACCAATTGTTAATCATGTGTTGTAATTCATCAGTTGTTATTCATGTGTTGTTATTCATCATTTGTTATTCATGTGTTGTTATTCACCAGTTGTTATTCATGTGTTGTTATTCACCAGTTGTTATTCATTTGTTGTTGTTCACCAGTTGTTATTCATGTGTTGTTATTCACCAGTTGTTATTCATGTATTGTTATTCACCAGTTGTTATTCATTTGTTGTTGTTCACCAGTTGTTATTCATTTGTTGTTCACCAGTTGTTATTCATGTATTGTTATTCACCAGTTGTTATTCATTTGTTGTTGTTCACCAGTTGTTATTCATGTGTTGTTATTCACCAGTTGTTATTCATGTGTTGTTATTCATCAGTTGTTATTCATTTGTTGTTATTCACCAGTTGTTATTCATTTGTTGTTGTTCACCAGTTGTTATTCATGTATTGTTATTCACCAGTTGTTATTCACGTGTTGTTGTTCACCAGTTGTTATTCACGTGTTGTTATTCATGTGGTTACTGGACCGCCAGATGTGTTCGTTGCTACAAGTGATAAGAGAAGAAAGATACGTGTATTGTAGTGTCTAAGGTTCCACATCTGGTCATTAGGAGCCTCCACACGATCTACATAGTGGTCAACCATGAGGTGTGACTTGCTTCCCACACTTACGAGAGGCGTTCACACACACACACACACACACACACACACACACACACACACACTTGTACATGTGAATTCAAACGGCAACAGACCACTGGTTTCTAACGAGGTTGTTTGTGGTTGTGGACGAGAAGAGAAACACATGGATTTGTGTGGTAGGAGAGGCAAGACATTCTGATTATGTGGTGTTGAATGTGCCTGTTATGTGTCTGTATGGCCCTCGCCTGTGTCTGTGTGGCCCTCACCTGTGTCTGTTTGGCTCTCACCTGTGTCTGTGTGGCCCCCTCCTACGTCTGCGTGGCCCCATCTATATCTGTGTGGCTTTACCTGTGCCTCTGTGGCCCCCATCTATGTCTTTGTGGCCTCACTTGTGTCTGTGTGGCCCCACCGGTGTCTGTGTAGCCGCACCTGTGTCTGTGTGGCCCCACCTGTTTCTGTATGGCCCTAACTGTATCTGTGTGGAATCATGTTGAAAATTACGTTATCTTGATGGGCTCGTGTTGAACATAATGTAACCCTAATGTAATCATCTTTTGGATCAGGCAGCGTAATAAGATTATGTTGACAAAACTCAGTGGAATCATGTTAGAATTTTCCCAGTCGAAATCAAATCGTATTGAAACATGTAATCTCAAAGAAATTATATTGAAGGTGATGTAATCTTAATGTAATCATGTCAGAAACTACGTAATCCGAATGGAATCGTGTTGGAAACTATTGAATGTAATTTCAGTGGAATGTTTTTCACTTGTTGTGGACTGCATTGTCATCCGGTCATTGAGCATCAGCAAAGCTTGGCATATGACATCACTGGCATAAGTATCCTGGTCCTTGTGTGAGGATCCTTTTGTCTGCTTCGTATGTGAAGGTGTTGAGTCTCTCTGCTTCATTTGTAGAGGTGTCGAGTCTCTCTGCTTCGTTTGAGGAGGCGTCGAGTCTCTCTGCTTCGTATATGTAGGTTTCGAATCCGTTTCGTTTGTCAGGGTTTCGTCTGAGTTTAGTTTGTATACGTTTCGTCAGTGTATTTCGTCTGTGATGATTTCGTCTCTATGTTTTGTTATATATATATATATATATATATATATATATATATGTATCCTTTGGTAAGGCTCCTGAGTAACAAGAGAGATGCGAAATCCAGCTTCACCCAGGGTGTCTCTGACACTGGCACTTGTCTGATCCGATTAACGTAAAAGCGTTCGCAGAGACAGTATCAATGCATCCAGCTTCACGTCTGCAATTTCTTAAAAGAACGCTGGCAGTGCGCTGGGCATCACCCCAGATCATGTGTGGCAGTAATGGCAGACTCATACCCTGAGCATCACCCCGCCAGATCATGGGGCAAGGGGAACTTAAGACGAAGGGGAACCTTTTTTTATCTGTTGTCCTGACCTTTCACATAGCTCCTTCCACAACACGTAACAACACTTCCTTATTAGCTCTACTCTCTTACCCGCTCAGCCTCTCGCTTCCCTGCGCCAACACAAGGCGTCACGATTCTTTCTGAGGTGGTGGTTTTTTTTGTATAATTTCCTGTCAGAGCGGACGGTCAGACAGCTGAACGATATCTCTGGATGCTGGTTATGGTAATGATCAGATATAAAACAAAATGTCAAGACATTTACTGCAGGGAATAGATCGTGTTCATCCACTAAACACTTCACGTCCTCTTTGATTGCTTCTCACAATTAGACCAGAGGTTTGAATCACCCGCCAATGATACAAAGGAACTTCAGTGAAACCCTTTTGTTAATATCGTCAGGTCGAAGTTGAGGTAATTGGTAGCGATCGATAAACCCCCGAAGCTTTGAGTGCCGTGGTTGAGATGTGTGTGTGTGTGTCCACCAGCGAAGAGGAGGCGCTTGAGGAGAGAAAAAAAATGTGGTGAGGGGTCCCTGGTGTTCAGTAGAGCATTGCTGCTTTCACCCCCATTGCTTGAGAGTTAAGAACGGCCCAACACCAGCGAGTACCAGGCACCAACCTGGTGGTACCAGCCAAACGAATGGTACTGTTAAAACCAGAGGTACCTAGTGAGAGACGATTACTCCCTATTGCAGTGGCTTTTAAAGGCATCACAAGCATAATGACCCAAGCAGGTGATTAAGAGAGTGGAGACTAATGAGAGGCATCGTCAGGATGATGGCCCGGATATTAAGCCTCTAAGAAGATAGGGAGAAAGAATTGGAGATAGATCAACATATCTGTCTGGTGGAAGCCATATTTTCATTTTCCTACTCTCAAAGAAAACGTCATCCCGTCCACCTCTTGACGTAAGACTTCGATCCGGTACCTTCCCACAGTCCCTTACGCAAAACGGTACAACGATCGCACTATGGTCGTACCGTCGTATTCAATGGTCGTACCGTAGTGCTCAATGGTCGTACCGTCGTATTCAATGGTCGTACCGTAGTGCTCAATGGTCGTACCGTCGTATTCAATGGTCGTACCGTCGTATTCAATGGTCGTACCGTCGTATTCAATGGTCGTACCGTAGTGCTCAATGGTCGTACCGACATGTTCACGAGGGGATGACCAACGTGAGATCCAGCACAGTTCTTCAGTTATCACACAGATGTATAGTACTCATCATAACCGCACACTGCAATCCGCCACTAAGAAAATGACGGACTGTCTGGATAAGCGAGTAATCTCCGAATATCTTTCTGTATTAACTGCATGATAACCGAATATAGCCGGATAACTGGGTGATAGTGTATATCACACCTTCGGAAGACAAAATGTACCTAGAAAACTAGACAGACATGATTAACACTGAACATTTGCAACACAAAATAACACCTTTGAGATATCAGTCTTCTCGAATCCAAAGAATGTATGATGTATAACGTATGTTGTATAATGTATGATGTATTATGTCTAATTGTGAATAATAAGGCATGTAATTGGAAGCTATCATGAGTGTCAGTGGAGGATAATGTCAGCACCTAAGGTGTGTGTGTGTGTGTGTGTGTGTGTGTGTGTGTGTGTGTGTGTGTGTGTGTGTGTGTGTCTGTCTGTCTGTCTGTCTGTATGTATGTCTGTGTGTGTGTCTGTGTGTGTCTGTGTCTGTGTGTGTGTGTGTGTGGCTCCACAGGGACAGTGTCAGCACCTGAGGTGTGTATGTGTCCCCCACAGGTGACCTTCACAACCTCGTCAGGATCATGGCGCCCCAGCACCGCGGGTCGCCCCCGTCTTCTACAGCGTCTCCGTCAGCGCCCCCTCTGCCTTCCACGTCGTCATCCACGGTGCCAGCAGGTCTGTACCAGTTCCTCACTATTCACACCTCCTGAAGGTATAGCTTCCTTCACAAAGAATTTCCTAAGATCATCGACTTGGCGATAACCTAATCTTACTCATAACTGATAATTCATTCTTTATCATTAGTGTTGTACTAGAATTATGAAGCCTTGGTGGAAGAATGACCTGCATTATTTCTGTTTACTGTTCCTAACACGTGAATCTACAAGCTCTTAATTTCAAAACAGATTCGTCTTTACTAACGTTGTAAGCTTACCCACTTTCTCTCATAACTTTCCTCCCGTCTGGGTGAGATTAGAACGAGTCTTGCGTTTTCTTTTCTTTTTTTTTTTTTTGGAGGGGTGGGAGGGGGTCTTGGATGAGCCAACTGTCTTTTGAAAATGCTTTGAAGATCAAGAGACTGGGGTGAGTTTGATCGTTCGAGTAAACTTTGATATGAGGGGAAAATAAGAGGGTATACTTTCCATTAAGTGACTTAAGTAAATCGACAAATTTTTAAGTGGTTTAGTGACTTTAGTGTTTACAAGACGAGGTGGAGCAACATCATCTCACACAGTTTCCATATTTTCATGTATGACTTTGATAGATATTGCTTTGTCTCTTTGCAATGTTGGCAGTGACTGTGAACATCATTATATACCGTGCAGTGACAAGCAGTGCAGTATGCTTTCACTGCAGTTCCAGTTATAAAACTGCGGACCAAAAAGTTTGATGAAGGTCTAACAGTGTACTTTTAAATGCCATCAGAACTGTGATAACAACAAAGAAAAACATTGCTAAGTAACTTAAATCAAGTTCGGTATTTCGGTACATTATTTTGAGGATGAAAAAAGGTAATGAATCGATTGGTTCCATACGTCAACTTAGCCAAGTGGTTCCATGACTGAATTTAGTTAAATGGACGTATAGTGGAACTTACCTAAGTGGTTCCATGACTGATCTTAGCTAAGTGGTTCCATAGCTGAAGTTAGTTAAGTGACTCCATACCTGAACTTAGGCAAGTGGTTCCATGACTGAACTTAGCTAAGTGGTTCCATGACTGAACTTACCCAAGTGGTTCCATAGCTGAACTTGACCAAGTGATTCCATGACTGAACTGAGCCAAGTAGCTCCATACCTGAACTTACCCAAGTGATTCCATAGCTGAACTTAACCAAATGGGTCCCGTAGCTGAACTTAACCAAGTGGTTAGTACGTTGTTAATCAGTGGAGAAGGAAAAATGATGTGTTCTAGGGAACTGAGGAATAAAACCGACTGATCAAAAATGCATTCGAAATTTGTTTCACAATTTTGGATTTTTTTTTTCTTTTTTTTTTTTGAGGGTGGGAGGCGAAATTTCGAGTTTTGTTGCCTTTTTGGATATGTACAGTTAAACCAACTTAATCTGCCATTTGAACGGAACACTAGAATCCTTTGTTTTATGATGGAAATGTTACTAGTGATGATGAAGTATAGCATTAAATGGCTCGTCATGTTGTTCATGTAGAACTGCTATTGTTAGCAATGTTCTTGTTCACTGAAGAATGAAAATAACTGACGTGAATTGATATTCATAGCTCTTAGGAGAGCAGTTTTTATCATGGTGTCCACCATATTGTGGAGTCATATCACAAACTTCCACGACCAAAAATAGCTTCAGTAACATATGCAGTTGGCAAGACGTGTGTGTGTGTGTGTGTGTGTGTGTGTGTGTGTGTGTGTGTGTGTGTGGACGCCCGACAGACCCAGAGGAGAATCATGAACATGCGGGAGACGGCACTCGACGCTGTTGGGAAAACTGGAAGAACGGCTTTGAGAACGTAACTTGAAGATGTCGGAATATATCTCCGTATATCTAAATTGCTCATTACCATCCGAGATGGGTAACTTAGCGTCGCGTTAGGTTATGATGTGAAGTCTCCTGGTGTTGGCAGGGGGGATGTATCGTGGATCTCCCTCACTTGTGAGGAAGATTTATCTCTGGGGCAGTGTTCTTCGTTTTTCTCCTCCTCAGCGAAGGATTTGTCTGTTGATCTTGTGTTGATTGAGAAAGATCGCAACACACAAGTCTGCTGGAGGATTATCTTTGAGGTAACTGATATTACTTACTTGTTTCTGCCACTTTGTATATTTCATCTGTATTCCTCTTTGTCTTCCCACGCATATATAATGATATATCTATCGTCCCTTCTTCTTGGTAGACTGTTAAAGTCTCGTTCTTTTAGTATTTCACGCTATTTTACGTGTTGTTTACGGCTTCACGCCTCTCAGGAAGTAGACATTAAAGGAA
This sequence comes from Panulirus ornatus, assembly GCF_036320965.1. NCBI lineage: Eukaryota > Metazoa > Arthropoda > Malacostraca > Decapoda > Palinuridae > Panulirus > Panulirus ornatus. The sequence continues at coordinate 74,006,803 of NC_092226.1, read as the reverse complement.
CGTCAGCCATTCTGAGAAAGATATAGGCAATACGATTATATCATCCATATGACTGTAGTTAGATTAATGATTCCATTTCAACTTAATCTCTTCTTTCTCCGCCTTATCTTTATTTTTCTTCTCTTCAAATTCTTTCTTAACACTCCTAAAATATGTGTTGAAACAATTTGTTCAAGTATCATTTTAGATTCATTCTTAATCAATCACTTATACATGCAATGGATAGAGTGAATTGGAAGGATGTGGTATACTGGGGTCGACGTGGTGTCATTGGACTGAACCAGGGCATGTGAAGTATCTGGGGTAGACCACGGAAAGGTTTGTGGGACCTGGATGTGAGGATATTCCCTCAAAGGCTCAGTCCTCTGTTCTTAACGCTACCTCGCTAACGCGGGAAATGGCGAATTGTAATGAAATATTCAAATTTTATAGCAATTGATAGTATGTTGTTACGACCCTAGAGCACGACGGTACGACCCTCTAGTATTATACTGACGTTGGTCCTGACCCTTCAGGATGAGGTCAAGGGTCACGCCATTATAGTCGTGTTCGAGTCCCTCCTTCATCCGAAGCCTCGAGCGGGTTTCAGTCAGCAACCCAAATGATTCCGTTGGACGCAGACGTAAGGCAAAAAACTGAATCAGAAACGAGGCCTGGCCGCTCGCTATGTGAGACCAAGACGGAAATACAGAGACAGAAACTGTGACGAAAATAGAAAGAGAGAGAGACAGGCTACCAAATATAGTAAGAGTGGAAATATTCGATAAAAATGGAAGATTGAAAAAAAATAGATATATTCGAAGCCCCGTTGGTTCGTTCATACAGTAAGTAACCTTAGCTAAAGTTTCGTAACGACAACACGTCCATGAAGGGAATCAAGTTTCTCTAATCAGACAAATGTAGACTCGCCAGACGTGCTGGGCTAAAAGAAGAATGTAACAGGAACTTCGAGTGGGTATTTTTGTAGAGAACGGGGTGAGTGAGCAACAAGGGGAGGGGAGAAGGGGGGGAGGGTGAGGACATCCTGGAGTTCCATGACTTAGGAGCGACACCGTGTGTGTGTGTGTGTGTGTGTGTGTGTGTGTGTACTGTTGATGGCCTGTCTATAGCCAAGATGGGTCGAGAGAGCTTTCGATTGTGCCTCACTGTACAGAAAAGGAAGACGTAATCGAATCTTAACCCAACCCAGCACTCGATACATGCAGGAAACAGTAAGGATTTACTGAAGATGTAGACGCCTTGACATTCATCCCTGCCGTCTTAGATTAGGATTTATTTTCGTAACAATATCGTTCCTATACCACACGTAGGCTAGATAATAAAATCATCCTATAAGTGTCTTGTTTGCCAAAAATTGGCATGTACGTGCATGAGTCTAGATTACTGGCAGACTGAAGATAATATAAACAGACACACCTACGTAAATGTATATATATATATATATATATATATATATACACACACATAGACAGACAGACACACACACACATATATATACCGTTATACACGTTCAAGGTTCAGAGGTTTCCACCCCTCGTACTGGCCGCTGCTGTAAGCTTGCTCAAATGTCATACATAACTGCAGTTTACCTTCATAACTTGGCTACAGTTCACCTGATCCTCAATAATGTGCTCCCTCCTGGGGGAAAAAAATGATGGGGTGGGGTGGGGTGAAGGGGAGGGGGAGGGAATATATGATATACCAAAATAGAACTGTTCTTATTCTATACGAAAGCACTTGATCAACACTACATCCGCTGTAGTGTGTACGTAAGCCATACTCATCCACTACGATAGGTACTTTTTTGTCACTGTTTTAGGTAATTTATCCAAAGTTAATATACTAAAGTTGGCACTTAATCCACTACAATAGGCACTTCATCCACACTTAATTCACCACAATAGGCACCTCATCCACACTTGATCTACTACAATAAGCACTTCATCCACACTTAATCTACTGCAATAAGCACTTCATCGACATTTAATCCACTACGATAGGCACTTCATCCACTCTTAGTCCACTACAAAAGGCACTTAATCCACTACAACAGACACTTCATCCACACTTATCTCGACTTTCCTTCAACTCGCATCAAAGAAACTGAATAGGATTAGATACAGACCTTTTGTGAATGAGTTTTGATCACTGGAGACAGTCATACAAAAGTAAATGTAGCAAATGCGTCTCTTCCGGACCGCTATACATAGCGGCCTTACGAGGCTATAGCAATTCACAAGCACCGCGGTACCAGCATGTTGGCTTGAGTCAGTCAATGGCTGTCTCTTCTTCCTGGATGAAGGGTAAATAAATGATACTGAGTGATGGGTTATGTTATCTTATGTCACCTTAGCTCACTCGTGCCATAAGTTAGTAAGTTACATATAGAAATAGAAATGACACAATCTATCGTAAGATTTGGATGTTCACCGAAACTTTTGAACGTCGATTACGAGCAACGTTGGTGCGAGTGTAAGTTCGGCTGTGGCTGGGAGCCGTGAGAAGCACGTCGCTTGTTTTTGTCAGACCCCGAAAGACAGCTCGGTCTTCTGGCCAGCAAAATGTCAGTGGGTTGTGACATTCAGGCTCAGGAAAGAACCACAACCCAGACTCACGTCGGAAACAGTTTCTTCCTTGTATACCCTACCGAAAGAGGGTTCGACTCCGCTCATAGTACTGTCCTCTGTTTATGATTGGGTTCGACTCCACTCATAATACAAGCGCCTACTGTCCTCTGTTTATGATTACCCTGAGGTCCCCTTCTGAAGCGGGTTCTGGTGTTACGCCAGGTTGGTCGTTTTCTTTTTTTCCTTTCTTTCCAGGGATCTCCCGTATAGATCCACGGCTGTGCGCTACATTCAGTAGCAGGAACAAGATTAGACTCTCGTGGAGCGGGGAAGTTCTTCCACGAGACTGTACCTTGTGCCATCACCTGATGCGGCCTAACATGGGGTGACTTTATCCTACACGGCGTAACACCCTTCTCTCTCTCTCTCTCTCTCTCTCTCTCTCTCTCTCTCTCTCTCTCTCTCTCTCTCTCTCTCTCTCTCTCTCTCTCTCTCTCTCTCTCTCTCTCTCTCTCTGTGCAATCTCGCAACTCCTTTCCGACGGACCTTCGACACCCTGACGCTACCACTTGCATATCCCTCTGGCCAATGTGTGGGTGGGTGGGGGAGGGTCCGCCACACACCCACACACACACACACACACACACACACAGTCCCAGGACATCGTGCAGTCTCACGCTACAAACACACTCACTCTCACACACACTCATGACCAAGAGGTCACGTGAGCGAAGCTGCCAAGACTCGGATATTTTCAAGGAATGATTAAGTCAATTTCACCCTATAGTCACAGCGGGGGAACAAAACTTGCCAGTGGCACAGAAGCCAAAAGTAAAGTTGCTTTTTTTTATATCTCATTTCTCTGATACGATATCAGTTTGTGTTTATTCTGTTATATTATTCAGTTCTATTATTCGTCTGGTTAGGTAGGCCCTGACGACGGTGCCAAAAGCCTTCGCTATGTCCTGCTTTGTTGTATCTGGATGGAAGGGGTTGTGGCAGCCACGCTGCTGCCTCTGGGTTGTGAGAACGGTGGGTTGTGAAGGCAGGGCTGTTAGCTTTGAGTTGTGAGAATAGTCCTGTTAGCTTTGACGAGTTAGGGTAGCGCTGTTAGCTTTGATCAGTGAGGGCATTGCTGTTAGCTTTGATCAGTGAGGGCAGTGATGTTAGCTTTGATCAGTGAGGGCAGTGATGTTAGCTTTGATCAGTGAGGGCAGTGATGTTAGCTTTGATCAGTGAGGGCAGTGCTGTTAGCCTTGGATCGTGAGGGAGGGCAGTACTGTTAGCTTCAAGATGTGGGAGCAGTGTTGTTAACCTTTTGATATATGACTATAGTGTTATATCCGTCACCTTATAAGTTCTCAGCCTTTAACTTTTGAACCCCTGTTCTCACTGCAGTTAACCTCAGGTCCTGAGCACGCTCATGAACGTAGAGAGAGAGAGAGAGAGAGAGAGAGAGAGAGAGAGAGAGAGAGAGAGAGAGAGAGAGAGAGCAGTTGATACTAGGGGGTCCTTGGGTGTGTGGGGTGAGGGATGAGGGAAAAAGAGCAACACGTCCTTACGAGCTGGTTACCCATATGACCTTTTTTTTGATTATGAGATCTCGCTCCCTACACTGCTCTCGATAGACGTCCCCTCCACCACCCACCACCACCCACACCACCACCCACCCCCACCCACCCCACCACCCACCACACCACCCTTTTTTTTTTTATATATACCACCCTGGCTGTTAAAGAGGTTGACCTTGAAAGCAGTGTCCAGGCAATAGAGTTAAGAGTTAGTTAGATGGCATTTTTTTTTTTCCTTTAAAGGTCTTCGTTGGTGTCTGAGACTTGACGAACCACTGTCATAAGACTCATGTGAGGCTGTCATTTCTCTCTCTCTCTCTCTCTCTCTCTCTCTCTCTCTCTCTCTCTCTCTCTCTCTCTCTCTCTCTCTCTCTCTCTCTCTCTCTCTCTCTCTCCTCTCACCACTGTAGATACATGGTCTTGGGGACAGTAACTTCCAAACACAAGGCCTTGGAGACACTAGGTACAGAATACGAGTTCTTGGAGACAATGACTACCAAGTTCAGGTTCTTGGAGGCAATAGCTGGGAAAATACAAGGTCCTGGAGACAATGGCTAATGGTCTGAAAGATGGTAAGCATTTTTCTTAGGGGTTTCGAACCAAGAACTGTGTCTCTCGAAGTGTGAGGGAAGGTGCTGAGGCAGAGGGAAATGGGTCATGGTTCCCACACATGCTTGTATTTCTTATCATCTGACTTCCTTTAAGTAAAGGAGAATGACATTAGATGAGAACGTTAAGAGAATCGTATATGATGAGCTTCGCTCTAAGCGCCACCTTTGACGGACGAAATGACGTCGTCACGAGCCAATTATGACGTAGAAGATAGGTACACAGGCTATATGTGACGTCACACTTGTAAACATGGCTCATTGAGACGTCACGCACGTAAGCAAAGACATCTTGACCAACAGTGATGTCATACATGTAAAGAAAAAAAGCTTCGAACACCACACGCACATACACACACACACACACACACACACACACACACACACACACACACACACACACAAGAAGATAAACGTAATATCTCACTGATAAACACAGACAGACAGACATTACTGGAATTCTAACAGACACACAGAGCGTATACAAACCTCATGAACATAGCCAGCTTTGATATAAACACTCCGATAGAGCTATATACAACCTTATAGTCAATCGTCTCCGCTATATTGCCAAAGTCAAACATGCTATAGTATAGGTAACGTTGATTGGCCTTGAGTACTGTTAATGTAACGGGCCACCGATGGCCAAGGGGGGGGGGGGGCACCGCTCATCGTCTTCCATGACTTAAATACATCCATCACAAGAGCGTGATCCTGTACTGTGTCGGCCACGCATGTGAGCCTCACGCAACAAGGGAAGTATGATCGTAATAGTCGTGAAAAATATGGTAAATCTTCATTAATTCATAGCTAGGGTTATGAGCTGTATCACCGTATAAGACTGAAAAAACAAAAGTGTTATGTTGATAAAGAGATGTATTGTGAATCCTGGGATGTGAGTTAGAGAAGGAATGACAAGGTGGTGGATAATTACCTTAAGGTCAGGAGAGTGTGGTGCTGGGTGGTGTAGAGTGTGGTGCTGGGTGGTGTAGAGTGTGGTGCTGGGTAGTGTAGAGTGTGGTGCTGGGTGGTGTAGAGTGTGGTGCTGGGTAGTGTAGAGTGTGGTGCTGGGTGGTGTAGAGTGTGGTGCTGGGTGGTGTAGAGTGTGGTGCTGGGTGGTGTAGAGTGTGGTGCTGGGTGGTGTAGAGTGTGGTGCTGGGTGGTGTAGAGTGTGGTGCTGGGTGGTGTAGAGTGTGGTGCTGGGTGGTGTAGAGTGTGGTGCTGGGTGGTGTAGAGTGTGGTGCTGGGTAGTGTAGAGTGTGGTGCTGGGTAGTGTAGAATGTGGTGCTGGGTGGTGTAGAGTGTGGTGCTGGGTAGTGTAGAATGTGGTGCTGGGTGGTGTAGAGTGTGGTGCTGGGTAGTGTAGAGTGTGGTGCTGGGTGGTGTAGAGTGTGGTGCTGGGTGGTGTAGAGTGTGGTGCTGGGTAGTGTAGAATGTGGTGCTGGGTGGTGTAGAGTGTGGTGCTGGGTAGTGTAGAATGTGGTGCTGGGTGGTGTAGAGTGTGGTGCTGGGTAGTGTAGAATGTGGTGCTGGGTGGTGTAGAGTGTGGTGCTGGGTAGTGTAGAGTGTGGTGCTGGGTGGTGTAGAGTGTGGTGCTGGGTGGTGTAGAGTGTGGTGCTGGGTAGTGTAGAGTGTGGTGCTGGGTAGTGTAGAATGTGGTGCTGGGTGGTGTAGAGTGTGGTGCTGGGTAGTGTAGAGTGTGGTGCTGGGTGGTGTAGAGTGTGGTGCTGGGTGGTGTAGAGTGTGGTGCTGGGTAGTGTAGAGTGTGGTGCTGGGTAGTGTAGAATGTGGTGCTGGGTGGTGTAGAGTGTGGTGCTGGGTAGTGTAGAGTGTGGTGCTGGGTGGTGTAGAGTGTGGTGCTGGGTGGTGTAGAGTGTGGTGCTGGGTAGTGTAGAGTGTGGTGCTGGGTAGTGTAGAATGTGGTGCTGGGTGGTGTAGAGTGTGGTGCTGGGTAGTGTAGAGTGTGGTGCTGGGTGGTGTAGAGTGTGGTGCTGGGTAGTGTAGAGTGTGGTGCTGGGTAGTGTAGAATGTGGTGCTGGGTGGTGTAGAGTGTGGTGCTGGGTGGTGTAGAATGTGGTGCTGGGTAGTGTAGAATGTGGTGCTGGGTAGTGTAGAATGTGGTGCTGGGTGGTGTAGAGTGTGGTGCTGGGTGGTGTAGAATGTGGTGCTGGGTAGTGTAGAATGTGGTGCTGGGTAGTGTAGAATGTGGTGCTGGGTGGTGTAGAGTGTGGTGCTGGGTGGTGTAGAGTGTGGTGCTGGGTAGTGTAGAGTGTGGTGCTGGGTGGTGTAGAGTGTGGTGCTGGGTAGTGTAGAGTGTGGTGCTGGGTAGTGTAGAATGTGGTGCTGGGTGGTGTAGAGTGTGGTGCTGGGTGGTGTAGAATGTGGTGCTGGGTAGTGTAGAATGTGGTGCTGGGTAGTGTAGAATGTGGTGCTGGGTGGTGTAGAGTGTGGTGCTGGGTGGTGTAGAGTGTGGTGCTGGGTGGTGTAGAATGTGGTGCTGGGTGGTGTAGAGTGTGGTGCTGGGTGGTGTAGAGTGTGGTGCTGGGTAGTGTAGAGTGTGGTGCTGGGTGGTGTAGAGTGTGGTATAAACGTAGTCATTTAGCCAACAAGGGTGCCACATAATGCTATACATGTCATCCGTAGTCTCTGCATCCTATCCTGGCTGCATGACTATCACTAGTGATCAAGTAAGCTGTTGGTGTTAGCCTCAATCGCCTCGGCGGTGGGTTGGGGAGGAGGAGAGGCGTGAGGAGGGTGGTGGCACCAGCCTCCCTCCCCTCCCTGGCTTCCTGGTTACCGCCAACCACTTCTTGTCACCTCCAAACTACCAGTACACAAGGGTGATGCCCTGGCGGCACCCCATTGTTCCCAGGGCCAGGTGGTGGTGGTCCAGGGCGGCAGGGGGGGGAGGGGGGGTGGAATGGGTGTGGCAGCCGTCCCCCCTCCCCCCCCCCATCTCCCTACCAAAGCCCTCTCCCATACTCCGTATGTGTGGTGTGATCACATGTATTTAAAAGGGTGTGGTTATGTGTGTGTGTGTGTGTGTGTGTGTGTGTGTGGTAGGCGGTGGTTGGTGGGTGTGATTGGGAGTGGTGTATGGTTACTGGGTGTAGTCTGGTTTGGTGGTGTGGTTATGTGGTGGTGTGATGGTGTGCTTTGGTCGGTGTGGTTATGTGGTGGTGTGATGGTGTGGTTTGGTCAGTGTGGTTATGTGGTGGTGTAATGGTATGGTTTGGTCAGTGTGGTTATGTGGTGGTGTGATGGTGTGGTTTGGTCAGTGTGGTTATATGGTGGTGTGATGGTGTGGTTTGGTCAGTGTGGTTATGTGGTGGTGTGATGGTGTGGTTTGGTCAGTGTGGTTATGTGTTGGTGGTGTAATGGTTGGTTTGGTCAGTGTGGTTGGCTGTGAAGTGTTTGGTAGTGTGGTACATGGTCAAGCTGGTAGGGTAATTTGGAGAGGAGTGGATGGTTGGTTTGGGTTGGCTGGAAGGTAAGGAGGAATTGCTGGAAGGTCGGGTGGAGGGTCGGGCTGGAAGGTCGGGTGGAGGGTCGGGCTGGAAGGTGTTGAGGGAACAGAACCGTGAGAAGGGAAGTTAATGAGGCTGGGAGGGAGGGAGGGAGACTCCTCCACCCTCCCCCCAGACGTGCAAAACTTCCTCCTCCTCCTCTTCCTCCCCCCCGCAACACCACCATCGTCTTGCCAACGCACCCAACACACACACTCCCTTGTGTTGCACCCCTACGCTCCCCTCTCACACACGCACGCAACACACTCCCTCCCTTGTGTTGCACCCTTACGCTCCCCCCTAACACACGCACTCAACACACTCTCTCCCTTGTGTTGCACCCCTACGCTCCCCTCTCACACACGCACTCAACACACTCCCTCCCTTGTGTTGCACCCCTACGCTCCCCCCCCCCCCCTTCACACACACTCAACACACCTCTCAACACAGGAACCTCCCTGAAGGCCGATCTTTCTGTAACATCAGTAACACACTCGTCAAGGCAACAACACCCGAAACACTTCAGAACAATGGTGCTTCCACCTGACCTTGCTGACCCCTGCAGCCGGGTGTGTGGAGGAAGAGGGCGCCACCTCGCCTCACGAACCCCACCACCGCACTCACCTCCCGTGACACCGGAGGGTATCGAACCAACGGACTGGGTCTGTGCGCCCAAAAGAAAAGAAAAAAAAAAACACCGTCTCTGTTTCCCTCTGTTAGACGATTAATATCTTTAGTATAACGGAGTCTGTTAGAGAGTAAACAGATGTATAGAAAACGGTATTTGTGGTTCAGTGGATGAGTTATTTATATTGCTATTTGTCCTTTAAAACTGATAAGGATGATAAGGTTTTCCCCATTATTGATAGATAATCATAGTCCCATGATGATGAGGGTGTTGGTAGGACTATCATTTAAGCAGCTGCTGTTGGCAGCTGTGTTGGTAGTGTTGGCAGGTCTGTTTACCAGTGATGATAATCCTGTTATACCTGATAGCAATGTTGTCAATGTTGGTATGCATGTTTGCTTATGTGTCTAATATTGGCATTACCATCATCATCATCCATCTCTCGTGCCATTGTTGTTGTCAGCGTATAATGTTGTCAGGTCACCTACCCATTCGTTTCTGACAACGCCACCCCAAAGCGTCAGGTCTGCCAACATGTATGTGTTTGTGTTGGTCGAAACCATCTCCTCCCACACGGGAGATGGTTGATCATAGCCTCTGTATGACCGTCAACCACTGAGGTACTGAGAGGCTGGTGGTGGCTACGTCCAGGACGTAGATTCGAACACCTTTCAACTTAAGTCCTGATTCCTCTACATGTATATGCATTTGAAGGCAAAGACAGGTTCATAAGACATCAAGGAAGGTCATATATTTAGTGAGAATGTGTATGTAGTTGTAGAATCATCTTTGACTCCTGAAGAATGGGTTGTAGAGGACTCAACTGGTGGTTTGGAGACGTTGTTAATGACCTCCCGGGGGAGGGGCAGCTGGTAGGCCCTAATAACCTAATCTAACCAGCGCGAGATACCTAGTGTCGCCACCCGAAGCTGAGGTGATCCTAAAGATTTCCACCGCCTTAAAGGTGATAATCTTATCTCTTACGAGCCAAACTGTCGCCGTTATTGCATTCTAGGTAGAGTGACTATAACCACAAACACGGAGCGTGCCAAACTTGGGTGTGTTTTCCCTGGATATAAAGATTTCGTATGTGAGACATTCGTCTGGAAGAAGAAGAATGTCTCTTTCACCCGTGGTAATGCCTCTCTTCCTCGTCATCATCACCCCCCCCCACCCCACACTGTCTCGTAAAGGAGGTTGTGTTGTACGCTGTTCAAGGTCAGGAGCCGCGTCGACTCCATTAGCCCCAGAGAGATAGAGAGAGGCAGGCCTTTACGCACGATCACCTACGGTGCTCGACCCTCCATTGTCGACACGCGGAAGTGATTAGGGGGGGAGGGGGGTGGTCACTTACCTTACCACCCACCTTCCCTCCTTAGAGAGTTGCCCCGTTACCTTATGTTACCCACCCCCAGAAGGTGTTCCTATTACCTAACACCCCAACCCCAGAGAATGATCCTATTGATCTTACATCAACCCCAGAGAATGATCCTATTGATCTTACATCAACCCCAGAGAATGATCCTATTGATCTTACATCAACCCCAGAGAATCATCCTATTGATCTTTCACCACCCCATAGAATGTTCCTGTTACCTTAAGTCTCCACAGATAGTGATCCTCTTATCATACTCCGCCAGATAGTGATCCTCTTATCATACCTCCCCAGATAGTGATCCTCTTATCATACCTCCCCCAGATAGTGATCCTCTCATCATACCTTCCCCCAGATAATGATCCTCTTATCATACCTCCCCCAGGTAGTGATCCTCTTATCATACCTCCCCCAGGTAGTGATCCTCTTATCATACCTCCCCAGATAGTGATCCTCTTATCATACCTCCCCAGATAGTGATCATATATCACCTTACATCCACACCCCCCCCCCCTCCACCAAGCTTCGACACCAGCGCGTCCCAGCGTTACACTGGCTTCAAAAAAAAAAAGATAAGGAATTCATAGATTAGATTAAACTCTGAATTCCACCCTCAACGCTCTAGAGATAAGGGATCCATCCAATCCGTCCAAGGTGACTCGTTTCGCAAAGGATGCGTCAGGCGAAAACAAAAGCCGAGAGCCGAGGGAGATCAACAGGAGATCTGAATCCTTCAGCAACTCCTCTCTAATAGACAAGGAATGGCGTCTGATCCCTTCACCGTAACAGGGTTCCTTACGGTTCCCTATCCCAGGAATGAGACGGGTCGAAGGTCATGAGTGGAACGCTTCATATCACGCTCGAACAGTGCTTCGAGCTTCGTGTCACCTCGTATTGCGAAACAGTTTTTTTTTTTACTTATATTGTGAGATTATGAGATGGGATGTACAGATAGCCCCAAATTAGGCTGTTTGAAAATCAATATCAAATTTGATGAGGAAATTCATATAAGATGATATAGATAAAATTTTGGAACACATAGCAAATCATTCCATCATAACACTGCAGTCATGATGTTAAGTTGTATTTCATAATAAAGTTTTCGTGAGTTAGATGCATGTATTAGACTTGATGGCCCACGTGACCTCCAGTTTTGAGACAGGTCGCCGTCCTTAACACGGATGAGGTCAAGCCGTGAAGGTCAGTAACCCCATGTGACCTTAGATCACATGGGGTTGAGCGAACACCTCTGGGATACGAGTGGTAGTCATAAGCATTATATAAATTCACAAATGACATGAACAGAAAATATATCTTAAAAGAGCGTCCCAGGTCTTTGCGAGTCTGCGATACAAAATTCTTTACCCAACATTGACTGTATCTTCTACAAACCACAACCTGTATTTAATACAGAACACTGTGATATAACGCTGATATAGTACAGTCTGTGTTACAGTAACAGTCTATTGATTTCCTCTACAACAAGTCCAATGACATGATTTATTTTTATGTATTATTGTAGTTTTATTTCATAGCTCTCAAGTGTTGCGTGGTCAGTAAGGCAGAGAAACCATCACAGTGAAGTGAAACAAATATTAATAACATAATAATTTTCTATGACTGGTTGGTAGATTGGTTGGTTGGTTGGTTGGTTGGTTGGTTGGTTGGTTGGTTGGTTGGTCCTAAGGCCATTCTATTTACAAGGTCATTACGGCCGTCAGCGTCAACTTCGACTTACCAATCAAAGGAAAATAAATTGATCCTCTTTCTTGAGATGTTCAGAATGATTCTCTGGCCATACACACACTCCGTCTGTTTCCTTGCGCTACCTCGCTAACGCGGGAGACAGCGACAAAGTATAATAAATAGAATATATATTGTTTTTATTCATGCGGCTGTAGACTTCAAAAAAATATGAATACAACCGATGCAACGTGTCAAATACAACTCATGGGTGTATCTAGTATGATCATAGAGAGTTGTCTTAATGTACTGGATTGAAAGATAACTCGAATGATCAGTTTAAGTAATTACTGACAGACACTTCACTGTGTGACAGGTGTAGACCCACTTGGCCAGGGATAAGGAACTCTTGGTCCTCTTGACCAGAGATGAGGAACTGGCCCAACTGGACAAGGATGAGGAACTGGCCCTCACGGCCAGGGATGAGGAACTCCTGGTCCCCTTGGCCAGAGATGAGGAACTGGCCCTCACGGTCAGGGATGAGGAACTCTTGGTCCTCTTGGCCAGGGATGAGGGACTGGCCCTCACGGTCAGGGATGAGGAACTCTTGGTCTTCTTGACAAGGGATGAAGAACTCTGGCCCTCACGGGCAGGGATGAGGAAGTGGCCCTCACGGCCAGGGATGAGGAACTCCTGGTCCTCTTGGCCAGGGATGAGGAACTGGCCCTCACGGCCAGGGATGAGGAACTCCTGGTCCTCTTGGCCAGGGATGAGGGACTGGCCCTCACGGCCAGGGATGAGGAACTCCTGGTCCTCTTGGCCAGGGATGAGGAACTGGCCCTCACGGCCAGGGATGAGGAACTCCTGGTCCTCTTGGCCAGGGATGAGGGACTGGCCCTCACGGCCAGGGATGAGGGACTGGCCCTCACGGCCAGGGATGAGGAAAAGCCATGAAGAAGATTGGCAAGACAGTCAGGTAACAGGTCGACCTTGTAACCCCGAACACCCTCGCCACGTCTCCCCTTCTATTTACCCTCACCACGCCCCTCCCTGTAAACACCCTCACCACGCCCCTCCCTGTAAACACCCTCACCACGCCCCTCCCTGTAAACACCCTCACCACGCCACTCCCTGTAAACACCCTCACCACTCCCCTCCCTGTAAACACCCTCACCACGCCCTTTCTTGCACAAGCCCTCCTCCCCCTACGCACGCTTCTAATACACCCGCACTGACTCATCCCACCTCACCAGATGGATGTGGCCACAGAGGACCGACTTGCACTGCAGCTGTGTAGGTCGTAAATATCATGCAGATTGCAACCTTCCTCCACGGGGGTCGAACCCCATTCACCGAGATCCTTGAGGGTCAGATCCTACGAAAATAATGAATTCATAGTTTTTAAGATAAGGAGTTTGGTGGCTCGTAAGCCGTCGATGTATAATGTGCCCCACTTCCCGTTTATCTTGTCTGCCAAACAGAGGTTTGGTGAAGGATAACTTCAGGTCAGTTCTGCTGCCCCATCCATACATACCTGTTGTGTGTGTGTGTGTGTGTGTGTGTGTGTGTGTGTGTGTGTGTGTGTGTGTGTGACACACTGGTTCTGTCACCCTACCCACCCAAACCTGTCTTGGTGTTTATGTGGTGGAGTACACCGCAGTCCATCGCCTCGACCCCTCTAGCCCACAAGGTGACATCTGTCTTTCCACTGAATTGGAAACCTTAAACCACCTGCAGGACTCGAGGTGAATGGACTAGAATGCCTCAAAAGGAGATCTTATTCATCTTATAGGAAAAAAACATTTGACTTCGACTTCATCTACTGAGGAGCCATGACGACTTTGTGGATCATTTTCTACTGTTTCGTTGAAATCTCCAGACACCGCCCTGGCCTAGACATGTAGGGCGAGGCAAATGGTCGCTGGTGGTACTCCCTCATCACTCACCTCTTGGTGGAGCTTGTGAGGGTTGGGCGGGGGGGGGGGTAACTTAGCTCTTACAGCCTCACTGTCTATACCATCACAGCCGCTGCTCATCTTTGAGAGTCACTCGTTCATGCTGGTCGAAGTAACACCTTCCACTGTGTTGCTCGTCGTCTATCAGCTCCTCTGGATGCCCCGGTGTTCATCTTGGTCGTCCCGACGCTGTAGGAACTCCTGTGTGATGCCCTTCCATAACTCCTGCAGGCATTGTTCCTACGTCATGCCTACTGCTGAACTTTGAACTTTCAAATTCACTTTGGTCGCCCTTCCTTAAAGATGCCCTTCGCTTGTTCCTCTCCCTCTCCATGCCTGCCCCTCCTAACACCTGTTGTGACCGTCTTCCCCCACCACGACCTTGCTAGGGGTCACACACACACACACACACACACACACACACACACACACACACACACACACATGGTCTTATGATTATCTTAAGGACCAGGTGTTCAAGATTATCTGATGACGGTGACGGCCTTAATGACCCTGGACGTCCATTACACCTACCACCAATATAACCAACCAATTACCCTATCTTGTTTGTCGTCCACTTACCGTGTAAGTCGTCCACCACTCATGTTAGTCGTCCACCTCCCGTGTTAGTCGTCCACCTCCCATATTAGTCGTCCACCCAAGACCTGCTGTAGTCGTCTTCCCTTGAAACACCCTAGTGAGTCATCATCCTAACACATGTCGTTAGTGGGGTCGTACCTTCAACCTAACGTTGGTAGTCTCCTTCCTACTACCAGTTGTGGTCGTCTTCATACGACCCACTGATACCCATCCTAATCTCCCTGTCGCATCAGTTCCGGGTCTATTCCTCCCAGATATCCCTCCCTTCTAGTCTTGCTCTCCCTGACAATCGTATCCTTCTCCCTTACCTCACCCTACCCCTACCTGTGAGCGACGCGAGCAACGCGGAAGCTCTCCTCATCAAGTGGTCCACCCAAGTGCTGGAAGACGAGACGACCAGCCTTGGCCCACACTGCCCATCGTCGAGGACGACGGGTGGCCCGGGCTATGGGCGGCCCCTGATACTGATACTCTGGGGGTCCTTCCTTCTCCCACTGGCTAGGGATGTGGTGGTCCCTTCTGTTGACCCAGAGCTGTGGTCCCTATACAGATGACCGAGGGCTGTGGTCCCTACTGTTGGCCGAGGGCTGTGGTCCCTACTGTTGGCCGAGGGCTGTGGGCCCTACTGTTGGCCCAGGGCTGTGGTCCTTACTGTTGACCCAGAGCTGTGGATCCTATGCAGACGACCCCAGGGTTGTGGTCCCTGACGCGGACTCAGTGCCCGTGTCTCTTCCTCTCCAGATGGCAGCACCGGCTGGGGGCTCCCTATAGGCAGCGCGCGCCACTGGTCCAAGGCAGGAGGATGCCTGCGCTCCAGAACCGGTCTGTCATTTTCGGGTCTTCCCCGCCCGGCGGAGGTGACCTACACACCACCCACCCTCCCACCCACGCCGCCCTCCTCCTCCTCCTCCTCCTCCTTCTCCTCCTCCTCCACTTCCTCTACAACCACCCACTCATCCACACCATTGCTAACAACAGACTACTGCCACCCATTACATACCCGACCATCAACGCCCCACACCCAAAATCCATCACACGAGTACCACCATTCCCCACACTACCACACAACCACACAGACACCACCGCCACCTCCATCACTATACCTGACCAGCCACTACGCTGGCTTCCCCTGCAGGAGCCAGCCAGACAGTAGTCAGAGCTTAGAACGTGACACAGAAGCCACCAGCAGCAGCGCCCTCTTTCATGAGGTAGTACATTGTACACCTGTACACAGACCTCCAGTCCAAGTACTTTCCCTGTGGACCATCGAGACGTAGATTATCAAGAGCAGATCTCGCTCAGTGGCTTGATATCTACATGAGGGATTGCATCACACCTGTAGGCTGATGTATTGCATATTACTCACCTTGTAGAGGCGGTGATAAAGGCCGCACTGACGCCCTCGTGTTCCTTGATAAGACTCTTGTCTTTTTAAGCCACAGTCGGTTCCAGTCAAGCTCAGGAATAGTCAGTTTCGTGTGACAGATTCTGTCCTCACGCAGTCATAAGCATCTGTCGGGTGTTTTTCTCCTGTGTGTGGAGAGAGAGAGAGAGAGAGAGAGAGAGAGAGAGAGAGAGAGAGAGAGAGAGAGAGAGAGAGAGGGGGGGGGAGGAGAAGGAGGTAGCCATTCAGGGGGCAAAGTGCTTAGGTGTTGTAACTTCGCTGGACGAACGTATGTATTGTTGTGTTGTTGTGTTGCGACAGACTTGTCCCCCTGCCGGAGGGGGAGGATGGTGACCCACCTGGCTCATGATCCGATCTCCTCCCGAGGAAACTGACTTCTTTTTTTTTTTCTGCCGTGGTACAGTAACTGCATTGTTCTCTCTCTCTCTCTCTCTCTCTCTCTCTCTCTATCTCTATCTCTATCTCTATCTCTCTCTCTCTATCTCTCTCTATCTCTCTCTATCTATTTATCTATTTATCTATCTGTCTATCTATCTATCCATCTATCTATCTATCTCTCAAGTTTAGATTAACTTCACTGCTCTGCTGTGCCATCCTTCTCGCTTCAACACAGGATCAACTATACCAATGTATTTGTGCCGTCTTTCACACTTCAAAAACTGGTTTCGAGATCTACACCATTCTATTGTACCATCTTCCTCACTCATGCCTGGTCAACATCCCTGAAAGATTATGGAGATTCCTTTGTAGTTGGCCTTGATATTTCCAAGGATTTTGACAGGGTGTGGCATCGGGGCCTCAACTCTAAGCTCTCCAGTTTTGACATCCCTCCCTAACTTTGCTCCCTCATAGCTAGCCTCCTCTCTGGCCGGTCTATCTCCGTGGTTGTTGACGGATCAGGTTCTCCTCATTCTCCATCAACAGCAGCGTCCCTCAAGCTTCTGTCCTGTTTCCTTCTTATCAAAGATTTCTTTTCTTCCCTAAATAACCACTTGCACTTATACGCTGATGATTCAACGGTGGATCCTTCGGTTCTGTTTTCTTCTCTTCATTTGCTCTGCATCTCGCCTCGACACGACGTCCCCGGTAAATTTAGATATGGACATGATATCTCAGTTGGGTAGATGAAATCTAATTGGACGTGGCCAGCTTTCACTGGTCAGAGAAGGGAAAAGCCGTCTAACGTATTTTTCCCTCATTGGTCAATACTTTTTCCCCTTCATCGTTGATTTCTCAATATATAACGAGACCATACAGCACTGTCCATACACTTAAGAATGTGACACCAGTCACGAGACGTTGTGATGTGTTGTGTGGTGTTGTGATGTGTTGTGTTGTATTGTGATATATTGTTGTGTTGTGTTGTTGTGATGTGTTGGGTTGGGTTGCGTTGCGTTGTGTTGTGTTATGTTGTGTTACTGTGAACCTAAGAAGAATTACATGATGTCTGTCTGTGTGTGTCTGTGTGTCTGTGTCTGTGCGTGTGTGTGTGCGTGTCTGTGTCTGTGTCTGTATGTCTGTGTGTAACGCCTCCCTCGGCAGGGCCTCGGTCCCGGCCAAGCTGCGCAGTTAGAATCACTAACTACTCCTGCCTCTCCTGGGTAGTAGACCCAGGATCGAATCCCGTCTCTCCATCCTTTTTCTTCATATATCTGTACACGTCCCCTCTGCCTCTATCCATCATCCACCTATCCTCTGCCTCTATCCATCATCCACCTATCCTCTGCCTCTATCCATCACCTACCTATCCCCTGCTGCCTCTCTCCATCACTACCCATCCGCCGCTGCCTCTATCCATCACTACCTATCCGCCGCTGCCTCCATCTATCATGTACTCCTCCTCTGCCTTCATCCATCATCTATCTATCCTCTGCCTCTATCCATCACCTACCTATCCTCCAAGACCGACACATTATCTCTCCTCTCCAATACCTACTTCTTCTTTCCCTCTGTCCATACCTATCCTCTCCCTCTATCCACTCACCAGCGCTTCCCCAGCAGGGTAGAGAAAGTCCTCTCCTTGTCTCTCTCCCTCCCCTCAACCCCCAACACACACACACACACACACACACACACACACACACACACACACACACACACACACACACACTCCCAGGCCAACACACTCATACAAGAGCGGCAGCAGTGAAGTTGTGGTGGTGACGTAGAGAGTGTTCACACGCATTCTAGATTACACACATGATATATGTACACTACGTCTTACCCACGTCTGCTGGGGTAAACCAGGCCCTTGTGTGGCAGGTGTGTGTCGTAAACAACAGACAGTGATATTTAGAATACGATATATATATATATATATATATATATATATATATATATATATATATATATATATATATATATATATACTGTAACACGACGTAATGTCATTTGATAAAGGAATCATGACTATCATGTTAAACAAACCGGCACTAATCCAGGGGTGATCCGAGTTGACCAAGTTGGCTTGCGACAACGCAAACAGTGTGCAGGGTACAGCCTGCAACACATACAGCAGAAGATACAAGGATGTTCCTAAAATAAGGCCAGTCTGTAGTATAAGGCTACTCCGTAGTATAAGGCCAGTCTGCAGTATAAGGCCAGTCTGCAGTATAAGGCCAGTCTGTTGTATGATACCAGTCTGCAGTATAAGGCCAGTCTGCAGTATAAGGCCATAGTGCAGTATAAGGCCAGTCTGCAGTATAAGGCCAGTCTGCAGTATAAGGCCAGTCTGCAGTATAAGGCCATAGTGCAGTATAAGGCCAGTCTGGTGAGACCATGGACAAAAGGAGGTTCTGATTTGCATATCTGATCATTTTCTCCATTTTCTTTCGGTTTGAATTAGAGTCAAGAGTGTTAGATACGGATCAAGTAAAGCCCATATTCCTCAAGGTCGCCGCTGGCTAGTAGATCATAACGCACACCGTGAAATAACCCAGTCCTACGTCGTCCTATGAAAGTGCAAGATAGTGCTATGGCTCAATACCCACCTACAAAAAAAAAAGAGAGAGAGGGCAAATCCAGGAGGGACGAAGGCCGTCTGTGAACCATATCAGCTCTTGTGTGTGTGTGTGTGTGTGTATGTGTGTGTGTGTGTGTGTGTGTGTGTGTGTGTGTGTGTGTGTTAATATCAACATACTCTAAGGAAGTGTTCCTCTCTGCATCCATTGCTCCTACCGCTTACCACACTTCCGCCTCGCTCTATATTTCTTGTATGTGTCGAGTCAACTTCACGTTTCCCCGGGTTGTTGTTTTTTTAAGAAGCCTCAGAAAAATCGTGGAAGTGTTCGGGGTCTCCCCTGGTCGCCATGGTTCCTGCAGGACACAACAGCTCTGCTGTACTTAGCCTTGGACACAGGGATTGGCCAAGGAGGGGATTTTCATCCACTGTCTTGTTCTAGAGAACTGTCTAATGCACCGAAAGTACACCTCCCTATCCACAACCAGGCCCCAGAGACCCTTCCACGGTTTACCACGCCCATTTCACTGGTTCAGTTCATTGACAGCATGCCGACCCCAGTATACCACATCGTTCCAATTCACTGTATCCAATGTATACCCTTTACCCTCCCCCATGCTCAGGCCCCGATCGCGAGCACGTCTAGTAGGTGGACAAACATCTTTTTAGACGTTCCAGGAACCACTGAAGCAGTTCCCCGTTGTGTGTGTGTGTGTGTGTGTGTGTGTGTGTGTGTGTGTGTGTGGGACACCTCCCTATCCAGGCAGACCAGGTCCTTAAGTTCCTACAACCCGCCACCACCCAGTACGCCGCAGCGCCCTATGGACCATCACCCTCGTCTTGGCCTACTACAAAGTTGGGCGTTAGTACATAGTCCACAGGACCTGGATTCCTGTAGAAGCATTGGAGTAGGGGCACCGACAGTGGCCACAAGACTTCAGGGGAGGATTTCGAGGGGAGCTCTCATAGCTCCTCCCCCCTGACCTCTAGGAGAGAGGGTTGAGTAGAGGTCTTTGAGGTCACACTGAGAGCTGCATAGTGAGGGAGTGAGGGAACTGAGGAGGTAGACTGATACAGACATGATGAGCCAGCCGTAGCAGAGGCCAGGACCCCTGAGGGACCAGCTAAGACAACCTCGTGACACCACACAACACCGAGTTTCAGACCCCTCCCTGGACCTGCTAAAATAACCTCGCAATCTATCACTTCAAGGCGACTCCTACTGCCTTCCTCCCACCTTCCACGTTCCTTCCCGCCCTGAAGGACACTGGGGTGAGCCGGAGAGAGACAGATGGAGTCACGACGTTTTAACGTTTATTTCATCTTTTTTATTTCCACGTCGGACGTTTTTGCCGACTTGCTATAAGGCTCTGAGGGAGGAGGGGGCGATCTATACATTAGGTCCTCTTTTTTTTCTGTTCCCCTTCGACGTTATAAGTTCATGACGGTACTTAAACGTTGGCTAGTCTTGGGGGCGCCTCTTGGTGAAGAGGGTAAGTGCTTCTGCAAAGGTAAAGGCTTCGTCTGGAATGCTCATTGTGAGGGTGAGCTGAGCGCTTGGACCAGAAACGGAAATTGTGAGTCTAACTTAAGACCGAGAAACTTAAAACAAAGAGGAAGTGGCAATATCTCAGCTGATATGTTAGATCCCCAGTGTTGTTCCCCGTCGTTTTTGATCGCTAGGTCTTTACATTTCATTTTCCTTTCCTCCTATCAATGTACATAGCTCAAGCACGCCCATACGATATACATACAAACGATCAGATTATACAAACTGATCAACTACTCTGCCAATCGTCTTCATGATCTCGCACATACATATTCCAATACGCATATTATGAGCACAGGTCGAGCATCGCCCATCATGATGCAGGTGGGGTT
Organism: Panulirus ornatus; assembly: GCF_036320965.1. Classification (NCBI taxonomy): domain Eukaryota; kingdom Metazoa; phylum Arthropoda; class Malacostraca; order Decapoda; family Palinuridae; genus Panulirus; species Panulirus ornatus. The sequence goes on along the minus strand of NC_092226.1, from coordinate 73,986,065 downwards.
CAGACACCTTCCCCGCCTATAAATCGAGTCCCACTCTCTTGATTACCATCCCAGGCGGCTGCTGGAAGGTGCAAGCAGGTGATGGCTGAAGGTGTTCGTCTTAGGCTTAGATAAATGCTTAGGGATGGAAGGAGCTGATTACGGAAGATGATAGGAGTGAGAAGATGATGATGATGAAGATGATGACGATGATGATGATGATGATGATGATGAGATTGCTTTACACAGGTGGTCGAAGACATAGGGGTGGGGAGGGGGACGCTCTCTCTCTCTCTCTCTCTCTCTCTCTCTCTCTCTCTCTCTCTCTCTCTCTCTCTCTCTCGTCTGCCACCCACTCCTCCGTGACCTCACTCAGATGCTTTCTCCTCACCTTGCAAAAATATACACAGGGCGGCGTCGTCATATGATTCTCTGCCCCATGCACCTTTCTCTCCTGCCCCACATATCGTACTTGCTCCTCACGCGCCTATCCTCCTCCTCTTGAAGGTGGCTGAGAGATCCTACCTACCAGGATAATGAGGATCTTATGATCTAGCAACAGGGAGATCCTTAGGAAGGACTTAGGTGAGAAGGAGCCATTAATTTACTGAGGGAATACAGCAGCAGTAGGGACACATGGGGGTGGGGGAAAGGGGTATTTGGGGACCTTGATAAGGGCCCAGCTGATACACCTCAGTACAGATAGGGGCAACAGTGAGGACCATTGTGAGGATCTAGTTACCAATGAGGATGACTCCACTCAAATCGAGGGATGAAAGGAAAGGAAGTTCTGATTACCCTAAGGAAGGGGTAATTCGGCAACATTTATGGTAAAAAAAGATAATTTGGTGGAGATGACCTTTGACATTTAAGAGGCGATTGCTGGACTTCGTGATGTCAGAGGCTGGCAGTGGCTCGGATGACGTCAGAGATGGTGATATAGCAGCAGTTCCCCCCGTGATGTCAGTGGGGTAAGAGTAGTCCTGATATAACTGGAGGTGATGATAGTGGGCCTAGTGAAGTCAGAGGAGACACTCGCACTTAATCGCCTTACTTAAGTATCTAAGTAGCTTATATGACCCTGAGATGTTGGCAGAAGGTTTGCGATAACTTTAAGATATCATGACGTCCCAGATGACGTCAGAGGTAATCATCTCGATACCATAGTAGCAATAACTATTCAGGCGACGTCAGGGGTAGTCGTTGCTCGTAGTGACGTCATCAGTCCGTTTACCCATGGTGACGTCACAACTGATAGATGGAGTCTTTCGAAGTCAACGAAGGTGGCAACCCCATGACTTCAATGGACCCTCCTTGTCTGTCTGTCCCTCTGTCTGTTTGTCTGTCTGTCTGTCTGTCTGTCTGTTTGTCTGTCATCAAAATATTATTCTCAAGAGTCTTCAGGAAGGCACAAACGACCCTGACTCTTCTCTCTTACATCACGAGACATCTTCATACCATCGTACATGATCGTGGTGAGAATGTAGACTTCATTACATAACTACAAGGTCTTGAGAACCTTTTGCGAAAGGGCACGTACATACTGACGACCTCCTTCATGGTACTGTATCTTTTGTTGTATTATACATCTTGCTGTAGTCAATCATGTTTTTTCTTTTTTTTGTTTTTTTTTCACTTCTGCATTCGTAGATTAAGGTTTTCTCTGCATTTCTCTCCATTCTCGTGTTGATTTATTCTCTCTCTCTCTCTCTCTCTCTCTCTCTCTCTCTCTCTCTCTCTCTCTCTCTCTCTCTCTCTCTCTCTCTCTCTCTCTCTCTCTCTCTCTCTCTCTCTCTCTTTCCATTTTTCGCCCTTTTCCCCCATCTTCTGTTCCCACTTCTTTCTCCTTCCCCTCTCTTTTTTTTTTTAAGAATTTCTTCCAACATCACCTTCGTAAACATCACCTTCTCCACTGTCACCATCACCACCATTATCCATAAAATCATCTTCGTCACTATCAGAATCACCGTCTTCACCATCATCATCATCATTATCACACCTAGTGTCATCACTCTCACTATCATCACTATCAGAATTCTGGTCACAATCAGAATTTATCTTTTTTTTTTCCTTCATTATCATCTGGGTCACTACCACTATCACCATTATCATCACTATCACCTACCTGGGATACGTGACCCAAGGCCCTTGTGTTGGGATACCAGACGATGTTCATTCCTGAACACACACACACACACACACACACACACACACACACACACACACACACATCCCAAGAACTACTACCCCTCGTTACACATGAGGGATGCCTTTTACACGTTTATCACACGTTCATCACACGTTCTTCACAAATTCATCACACGTTCACCACACGTTCACCACACGTTCATCATACGTCATATTGATGTAGATGGAAATATGGCAACCTCTTTATCATTTTTTTTCTTCTCGTGGTTAGCTTAACCGAAGCACATTACATAAACCTGAGGTGTCATTTGTAATGCTGAGGGTCTGTATGGACGGACGTCATGCTAAAAGGTCAGAGGGGAGGAAGCATTGCTGCATAATAATGATGATGATGATAGATCAGGGATGTACAGAGATGGGGTTAGGGTAGGTTAGGTTAGGTTAGGTTAGGTTAGGTTAGGTTAGGTTAGGTCAGGTCAGGGGAGATGATCTTGGTGGAGTGGTGGGAGACGTGGCCCTATACTTGCCCCAGTGCCACACTGGAGCCAGTGCGAGATTGATCTGTCCTTAGACCTAATGGATGTGAGCGGATGTGGCCTTTCTTCGTCTGCTCCCTGGCGCAGCCTAACTAACGTGGGGAAACGGCGATCAGTCATGAATAACTCTTATCTCCTTCCTCCCTCCCTTCCCAGTGTCATCAACGTGTAGTCATAGGCTGGTTGCTCATCCGCGCTAACCGGTTTTACACACTATACTTGTAATTTGGCGGAATTACAGCTATTTGGAGCCGGTTATGTCACTCAGTATGATGGCTGCGGGGTGTGGGTGTCGAACCCAGGACCCTCAAGGTTACTGTATGTATTACCTACATGTCTCAATCGACACAGCTTGACGTGTCTCTTTCTTTTTCAATAAGACTGATTGAGCACTGTTAGTACTCTTGCATAGCGTATCTTGCTTCACAGCTTGCATAGCGTATAGCGTATCTTGCTGTACAGCTTACATAGCGTATAGTGTATCGTGCTGCTTATATCTGAGCGCAGCTGAATTTTACAATGTTTGTATTTAGTATTTTCTATATATTTATTATAATACTTTTTTCTTCTTGGCTTACATCAAACTATGGAACTACAGTTTTTTTGTTTTTTGTTTTTTTGAAAATCATGTACAGATAACTCGGGCTTACACTGTGTCAGACATTAGTCAGCGCAAAGTTTCTGTGTGTCAGCCACTGGTGTCGTGTGTGTGTGTGTGTCAGCCACTGGTGTCGTGTGTGTGTGTGTGTGTCAGCCACTGGTGTCGTGTGTGTGTGTGTGTCAGCCACTGGTGTCGTGTGTGTGTGTGTGTGTGTGTGTCAGCCACTGGTGTCGTGTGTGTGTGTGTGTGTGTGTGTCAGCCACTGGTGTCGTGTGTGTGTGTCAGCCACTGGTGTCGTGTGTGTGTGTGTGTGTGTGTCAGCCACTGGTGTCGTGTGTGTGTGTGTGTGTCAGCCACTGGTGTCGTGTGTGTGTGTGTGTCAGCCACTGGTGTCAGCCCGATATTACCACAAGTATAACCTGCTGACACGCCTCCTGTTTTCTCACGAGGAACATCAGGTTTTCTCTCTGTGTCCATAACAACATTGTCAGAGATGGAAATCAGATTAAACACTCCCATCATTCAGTCGTGGTATGTGCTAGCCATCGAGCAATTCTCCTTCTTCTTCTTCTTCTTCTTCTTCTTCTTCTTCTTCTTCTTCTTCTTCTTCTTCTTATCCTCCTCCTCCTCCTCCTCCTCCTTCTTCTTCTTCTTCTTCTTCTTCTTCTTCTTCTTCTTCTTCTTCTTCTTCTTCCTCTCCCCCTCCTCCTCTTCCTCCTCTTCCTACTCCTCCTCCAGAATACACTCGTTTTATACAGCGTCCGTCAACAATATATATATCCCATTTTGGGAAACAGATAATCCCAAGCGTCAGAGATGAAGTTCGCCAGATCAGCCGAGTGATTGGGTGGGTTAGGGAAGGCGTGGGAGATCGCCCTCACCTGCTGCCGTTCCTGACCTTAACCCGCGTGACCTGGCCTGACCTGACGTGACCTGAGGCACCACATCCGCCTCACGCAGAGCTGGTTAGCTCCGTCAGGCGTGAGGATCTGGGTCTTAGACCAGACACAGAGGGAACCTCCGTTAAGTATGAGGTTATGGGCCTTAGAACAGCACAGACCCTCCGTTAAGTATGAGGATCTAGATCTTAGAACAGCACAGACCCTCCGTTAGGTATGAGGATCTAGATCTTAGAACAGCACAGACCCTCCGTTAAGTATGAGGATCTAGGTCTTAGAACAGCACAGACCCTCCGTTAGGTATGAGGATCTAGATCTTAGAACAGCACAGACCCTCCGTTAGGTATGAGGATCTAGATCTTAGAACAGCACAGACCCTCCGTTAGGTATGAGGATCTAGGTCTTAGAACAGACCCGGAACCTCCGTTAGGTATGAGGATCTTGATGTTAGATAAATTCTCCATTACAGTTTTACACTTACAACACACGATGCCTGGCGAAGTCTGGCTGGCGTCCAGGTCGGGGTTGTAGGGCCTGTTCTGAGCTGATGATGTGGATAAATGATAAATGTCGTTATCTAATAATCATCATTATTTGCTCTGCAGTCGATAACCAGACTCTCTGGACTTTCGTCTCTCATACCTTCATTTCGTTTTGAAATACCCCATTTATTTTGATGGTTTAGTGAGTTCATAGAGGTTATATTTCCCTTCGGTTGTATATAGTGCGATCTTGAAATTTATGGAATAATAGCCTTTGTTGCGATTTGGTTTTAAAGACGTTCTTCTTGAAGGAAGATATCAGTTAACTGTTATCAATGATGCAGATCTGTGCTACCCTTATCATGAGTCTATGTCCCCTTGGCTCCCTTAACTAGGGCCGTCGTGACGATTATGATTCTCAGTCGCTATGTACATAGAGAAAACGTGACCTTGTCTCGCTGATCTCTCTCTCTCTCTCTCTCTCTCTCTCTCTCTCTCTCTCTCTCCCAGACGTCTCTGCGGTGAGACTTCGCTGTCAACGAAGAAGTCTGGTGAGACCAAACTTGTTCTTAATTCTGAGAAGAGATTAGCTAAACGTCGTAAGTTCTAACACAAAAAAAAAGGTTCTGGAGATCAAAGACGATGGAGTATTATAAAAGATGGTATCCAGCCACCGTTGCACGAGACAGTGTAACACTCTCTTGTTCTTCAGATGTAGTGACCTGTTTTCTTAGTATGGCTTATCCAGTTATCTAAGCTGGAGCTTTGTAGACCGTAAGCCTATCCAAGAGGTACGCAACCATGTTATCTTAATCCTTATCACTCTTAATGGTTAACAATTGTGGTCCCGGTCTTACTTAAAGAAGTAAAGTCATTCGTAAAGCAGTATTTAGGAGTGATGAAACACCTAGTCGAGGGCGGAGGTGAAGTGGACGGGGCTAAGGAGGAGGAGGAGGAGAGGCAATGTTGCGGTCCTGACCTGACCTACAGAGGCTCTGGGATGCCACACTCACCTTCTTCCCTGTCCACACTAGAGCGGCTCTCTCTCTCTCTCTCTCTCTCTCTCTCTCTCTCTCTCTCTCTCTCTCTCTCTCTCTCTCTCTCTCTCTCTCTCTCTCTCTCCCCGCTCACCTGTGCTGATGCTCCCACTATCATCAGCCTTCCTGCTATTTGTGGTTGTAGGTGAGAGAGAGAGAGAGAGAGAGAGAGAGAGAGAGAGAGGAATCCTCTGACGCCGCGACCTGGCCTTGTTTCATCTGTATCATTCAGGATGTACAGAGTGGCCTCCTCCTCCTCCTCCTCCTCCACACCTTCCACTGGCGCGTACGCTGACTGCCTCCCTCATCACGGAGGGCAGGCAGCACAAGGACGCGAGATTCACGAACATTACCACACCGACCACAGGGGCACCGCCATCACACACGCCCTTCCTCCTTCTCGAAGTCCCTCCCTCCCTCCCTTCTTATCTTTACCGTTCCGTCTTGAAGGATTATCCACACCTTTACCACGGTGATGTGAGCTCTACTAGTTCTCTGCAATATCATAATACTAATTATGTATTCATATTACATCTTCGTATTCAACATATCAATGACATGGCACCGGTCATGGGCGTTGGTGGCTGTACGTGAGTGCAATTTTTTTTTTGTCAAGGACACGAGTGTTGTGCTGCAAGGAAGTACTCAGAAGTGTTGGCTGAAACGTGTTTACTCGCCATACGAGACGTGCCCACTCACTTCCCAGTAATAATATTGATAATTATAGTAATAGAAATAATGATGATGATAATGATAATAATGAATTTTGATTTTGGTTATGCAGTGTCATCGTTTCTTAGTTCGTGCCATCAGTTCGTTCAGTGCTCTTGTCATCGAGGCAAGACAGATGAGAACTTTCGTGTCATGTTAGCCGATCACTGAAGAATCAGATATATGACCTGACTCGTCTATTTTCCATCAGACATGCCCATTAATCTCAACCATATCATCACATTAAGTAAATTGTTCACATACCATTATTTCCCCCTCACCGTGTCCTTGTTTTCAAATCATTGTTTACCTTTCAGTCCTCAGTCATATTTTTTTTCTACTGTTTGCAACATCTTTTGAATTATTTCAGCTTGTGAAATTCCCCCTCATGGTCACCATTCTCAGGGCCAAACCCCCTCAACAGAGCCATGTTTGGAATACATATAACCAGAAGAAATATTTCCTGCAAGAATACCTTGAAGCTCATCTTATATGGAGAAGCGAGATATGAAGACGAGAATACAACCTCTGGTTATCATTACGGGATTCCTACAACTCCTGCCCTCGTCACTAGGGGGAACCACCTCCTTCAGAACTTGCGTTATCTCCAACGTTTTACAAATACGGAACTTCGGTATTCATGAAGCTCATGTGACCATCGCGATCGTTCGTTTGGTCTGTCTCAATCTTCGCACGTTGTTATCTTTACCATCTTTATCCGTTTCTTTCTCATTTCTTAAAATTCTCTTCTTACTGTTTGTCGGTAATGATAATATCAACTAGTTACCCCCATCTTTCTTGAGGGAATTGTAATGAGTCTCCATGTAAGTGGATGTGTCTAACTCTGTCACAATCTTTGTGCTCGTCATCCATTTTTTCTCCCAGCTGTGCCTCAAGTTTGGATCCGCCTTTGTCAGCATCTTTGTGTCAGTCATTTTTTTTTTATTGTTCCACAGCAGCACCTCCAGTTTGGGTTAGTGGATGTTTAGCTTTATCTTTTCCTCAGTCTTTTTTTTTCTCTCCAGGTCTATCTTCAAGAGCCCAGCTGTATCATCGTGTCTGATCCCATTCTCTTTTCGTTTTCCAGTAATGCCTCCAACTAGAATTAATCTAAATCGTCAAACTCGGTGTGTATGTGATATAAGATAGATCTCTCTGCAGTCTTCGTCATTCAGCTCTGGTTCTACATAGCACCAGACACTTTATCATGTTTACGATTTTACCAAACATCTGCTTATCTTATTCTGTTCTTACTCCCGGTTCCACAATTCCTTTCTCTTCTCCTTTCACCACGTTCGTGCAGTCTTTCTCCCATCCTTCCACACATGCCCTGGCCGACTTATTTCGAATCTGTCTAGTCGTTTTTAACCTAATACTATATAGCCCTTGTGATTCTTCTAGTCATTACCATTTACACACCTTTGATCCTATATTCCAATACACAGTTCTCCTGTGCTTCTTACCACACTCTTTCCCTTACATGGAGGTACAGACACGGCTCATCCATTCACTTCTGTATCACATGAGCCTCCTTTCACCCTCCCTCACTTGCATTGCATGAGAACTCTTGCCCACCTCGCCAGCTCCTTTTTCAGTATCTGTGTCATTATATCCCCCACTCTCTCTATCTTACAACTGTCTAATTTGTTTTTTCCTCAGAGCAACACTTCATGAGTTCATGATCTTTCACCCTTAGCTATTCCCTCCTATCACCAAGCTTAAGTCTCTCTATTATGATATAGATATTAGAACGATTTTGCGACAAGAACTTTGTCTATATCACCAGAGCATTCCTTCTATCTCTCATACACTTCTAGATTCAGTGGAAATCTCGCACAGAGGCTGCCTCCTCCGCCCAAAAGATGCTACCCATTATGATTCTTGTATCATTAGATCAGTATGTTTCTTCGTATATATATATTTCATTCAATGTTCAAATGCCCTTTAAAAAAAAACTTGTCTCTTTCAACGATTTTCTGTATAATCTCAGTCGTTTAAGTAGATCATGTCACCTCCAAAGTATTGCAACATAAGTTGCTAGACTTCTCGTTTTTCCATCACAAACCATTTTCGTTTCCTCATTCCAGCATGCTGTGCCCTTCGCCATTTTCATCTCGTCAGACATGTCCATCACATATCTTTTATTTCGTTGACAGTAATTGTTCATAGATTCCCGTCCCTCCATTTACCCTTATTCCTCCATATATTCTTCGTTCACAGACCCATATCTTCGTGGATTTAAAGTATAGTTTCACGACGTCGCCGCTTCAGAGGCTTTCGTCTTTGCTAATGTTTGCCACAGGTAAATCCCCAGGTAAATCCTAGCCTCCAGTGTAGAGTTAGATGGTCTCCACTCACCCATACAATGTTGGACGTCCATCCTTCACACACAAGGCCAGGACGAACTATCACCGAGTCTCTCTCTCCCTCCAGTGCACGACCAGTGACCAGTGCTGCTAACCTCTTCCACACCTCACCTTCCATTCCATGTCTCCAGAGCTGTTTCAACTCTACCTCAAAATGCATTCCGTTCATCTCATTCATTCCTCACACATCCCATGCATTCATTCTACATAAAAACCTTCATTTCTTCTTTACACCTCACCACATCACACCATACCACGCTACACTGTACCACACTTAACCATGTCATACCACACCACACCACACCACACTATACCGCACTTAACCGTGTCATACCACACCACCACACCACACCACACCACACTATACCGCACTTAACCGTGCCATACCACACCACCACACCACACCACAGGAAGCAAAGCGCCTCTAAGATCACATGTAATGCCTAACATCATGCATAGGTCAAATTCACTTGCGTTTGCATGGCATTCTTTGACAGTATTACTAGGCATCAAGTGCTCTGGTTTAACTATATCTATGTATATCTAATACTCTACTTATGCTTAGTATCTTTTCACTATATCCAGCCACATACCTTATGATTACAAGCTGTTCTATACCTTTTAATCCCATATGATCATATATTCATTTTGATAACAAGTGTTTTATAATTCAGTCACTTCATTAATACTAAGTACCTCTTAACTAACTCCTTGCCCTGTGTCTGACTCGTTTTCTTAAGTACCTGTTGATTACCTTATAGAGACATCATCTGCTTCCCTGATAAGTACCTACAGGTTTATGATTACCTTGGAACTCTTAACTAACTGCTGTTTCACAATGACCCTCATGTTCGGTACCATAAAAAGTCAAATTACCTTGTTATCATTACTGTTTTAAGACTAATCTGCCTGTGGAGGAGTAGCATTCACTATTAACTGCCTATGGAGATGTTAGATAGACTATAATAAACTGCTTGAAGACGTTGTAGACACTAAGTTTCATCTGGAAATATTGTGGACACTTTAAACTGCCCCTAGGGTATAGGATATTGTATACATTATAATCATCCTTAAGATATCTTATGAAAAGTATAAACAGCCTTTGAAAATATTGCGTATAAACTGCCTCTATGAATCCTGTATACCCTCTGAACTGCCTCTATAGATATTGTAGGTACTGTACACACTCTAAATTGCCTCTATAAATTCTGTACACGCTCTAAACTGCCTCAACATATACTATACTTGCTCTAAACTGCCTCTATAAACGCGGTACACGCTCTGAACAGCCTCTATAAATACTTTACACGCTCTAAACTGCCTCTTTAAATACTGTACACGCCGAAACTGCCTCTATAGATAGTGTACTCGCTCTAAACTGCCTCTATAAATAGTGCTCTCGCTCTAAACTGCCTCTATAAATATTGTACTCGCTCTAAACTGTCTCTATGAATACTGCTCACGCTCTAAACTGCCTCTATAAATAGTGTACTCGCTCTAAACTGCCTCTATAAATACGGCTCACGCCTGTGAAACATGTTACAGACACTAGACTCTTCCTGCTGAGCATATCAGCAGTTGCTGGAGGTGTGAGACGGTTCGGCCGACCCCGTCAACAGGTCGACTGAACTTCAGCAAAACAAAGGGGGAAAAAAGAAGTAGATCACTGGCCACTGTGACCTGGATCCGCTTCTGGTGACCTGACCTAGACGTCCCTCCTGATGACCTGACCTGTGACATTTCAACCCGTCCGCCATGACCCCGAAAAGACACACAATACCTCTGCTGACCCCCTCCCCAACATCTTGTTTGATATGACCCCCCTCCAGTGGGAGCCTGTGGCCCCCCCCCCCCAAAAAAAAAGATGCAACGCTCAGCCTTCTCTCTCTCTCTCTCTCTCTCTCTCTCTCTCTCTCTCTCTCTCTCTCTCTCTCTCTCTCTCTCTCTCTCTCTCTCTCTCTCTCTCTCTCTCTCTCTAACTCTGATCCACGCGTCTTATGCTGGGATTCCCATAGAGTACAACGTTACTCTCGCCCTTATGACTTACTCCTGGCCGAGAACTCTCAGGTCCCCTCCCCCACCCTCCTTTTTTTTTTTTGCACGATATTGTAAACAGCTTCACCTCTGGCCTTCTCCTGGGCCCAGAAAGGCGTCAAACTTCCTCATTCTCCCGTTTTATTTGAGTCTCATGAATTCCTCACAAACGTTGAGGCTCACTCATGAGTACTCTACACACACACACACACACACACACACACACACACACACACACACACACACACACACACACACCTTCGTCTTAAGTCAGACACTCCACTTGTTGCTCCACCCACCCTAGGAACTCCACATCTTGCTCCCACCTTCCCCAGTACTCCTCCACATCTTTCCTCACCCCCTCCAGTAGCCTCCACATCTTACCACTCCACCATTTCCCCTCCACCATTAACTTGCTCCTACACAACGCCTCCTCCCTCAACTTCACCTCCTTCTCACCCCTCACCCTCACCCTCACCCTCGCCACCCTCAGCCCCGTCTTACCCGCCCTTTATTTACATATGGGACAACACTTCACTGTCGCCCTGGCCAGCGCGCGCGCCCCCCGTAGGACGGGACGCCCTTGAACACACGAGACTTGTTTTCTTATTTCCGCTTCTCCTTGTGGACGGTCTGGACCCAGTGCCATGGGAACCGACCCCCTCCCTCCCTCCCTAAGGTGACCCTTGATATTCTCGGTAGAGGCGGCCCAGGTTACCAGCTCAGGTGACACGTATATCAGTGGCGGGTGGGCTGCGGGAGTGAGGCGAGGCGTACACATGATAACCACAAGAGGTGAACGTGGTTACTGGTATACACACACACACACACACACACACACACACACACACACACACACACACAAACACACACGAAACTTCTCAATACTGTCCCATTTTGCCTCGGCAATCCTGGACTTGGATATTTCATAGTCTCGTTGGTACTGAATCATTTTGGAGTGCTTTGCGAACTATCTTTTTTATAGATTAATTGCTATTTGTTAACTGTTTCTATATGCTTAGAGTTCTGAGTGGGTACTGGGCTACTAGCTAACAGCGCTGCCAATGTATGTGTGTGGCCCAGTGTTCATCCACCTTCCACTCGACCTCATATGAGTCTCTGATGAATTCTCCAATGACCCACAGGCGCCCCTGACTCGTCACAGACGCCAGCCTACCTCATACACTTGCCCTAAACCTCCTCCACACCTCCCTATAGCCCTCAACCGTCGCACTACCACTACCACCTCCACGTTCACCACAGTCCACCTTGGTATGAGCAGTAAACCAGATAATCTCTCTCTCTCTCTCTCTCTCTCTCTCTCTCTCTCTCTCTCTCTCTCTCTCTCTCTCTCTCTCTCTCTCTCTCTCTCTCTCTCCATTCGTCCCGACGCTGTTCATCATGTTTATCTCTTGATCTATATCCACGTAAGGAGCCGCCACCTCTGTAGTCTACCATACTTCTCTAAGCTCTCCTTCTTCTGTCGATTCTTTATCGCTCTTGATATTCAGAAATCCGCGCCGCCGTCCATCGAAGGTCATGTATCAAGGCTTTCAACACAGCAAAAAAATATCCTACTGACATAAGCCGACGCTTAATTTTTTTGTCCTGAGTCTTGATAGACTGTTACATGTCTGGCCTGGTAATCTTGCCATGGACTGCTCCCTGAGATATAAGAGTCTGGCTGAGTATTGCATTTGTGTTAATATTCCTATGAGTCCACGGGGAAAATGAAACACGACATGTTCCCAAGTGCATTTTCGTGTAATAATCACATCATCAGGGGAGATACAAGAAAGAAATATGACAGTCAGTTGATATACAACGAAGAGACGTAGCTAGGACGCCATTTGGTAAACAAGTGAATCGATATATATTCATAAGCATCGTTAACACGGGCCTCACACTTGTTAACAGTATAGAAAACGGTAATGCTTTTATCCACTCATACTATCTTAGGCGCACCAAATGCTCGTTAAGATCTTTTAACTCATAACTATCATCGTTACAACATGAACTCTTAAAGTTCATAATGTCACTGTGTAAGTAAAAGAACATCTAGATCCATTTCAGTGCGTAATTTACATCAATTTACATTTTCACTTAAGAGCACTGTTCTCTGAATAACAAGTACTTTTCAAATGTATTCATTATATACTATTTATTTGTAACCTGACCCACTTAGATAGGGCACACACACACACACACACACACACACACACACACACACACACACACACACACACACACACACACACACACAGCGAAAAAGATCTTGCGGAGAATGGACAGATAAAATGAAACAATGAGAATGTAAGATACATAGGGAAGCAGCGCTTAAGTGTGCCGTTGAGGCGAAGGACATGCCAAGGGTGCAGTGTGGGCGTAGGAGAGATGATAGCGGATGGTGGAATGAGGAAGTTTGATAGATGATAGAAGAGAAAATGGAGGTGTATGGACGGTATCTGCAGGGAAGAAGTGCCAGTGATTGAAAGGAATACAAAGGAAAGCGACAGGAGGTCAAGAGAAATTTACGAGTTTAAAAAAAGAGTGACGTGAGATAGAGGGCGAGTGAGTTCAGATGAGCCAATTATATACACGAGGTGAGAAACGTGGGTGATGTCGTCCGCTTTCTTACAGCTGCTATGGCAGCAGACTCCAGAAAAAGCTCCAAAAGTGGTGCCAGAGTTTGGAACGGTGTACGAAAGGAGGGAGCTGTAAGTAAACGTAAATAAGGGTGGAATAATGAGGTACAGCAGGAGGATAAGAGAGGATCGTGTGAGTGTGAGTTTAAATGGGGAGGATCTGGAGAAAGTGGAGTGCTCTTGGTACTTGGGAGTGGACGTGATAGCGGATGGGACCAAGAGAGCAGCAGTGGGTTATAGGATGGAAGAGGAAGCTAAGGTTTTGGATGTATTGAGGGACGTACAGGAGATATCATTATCTTTAAGGCAAAATGCATGTACGCCTAAAGGTACAGTAGTGCCGACAGTGTTGTATGGATGTGGCTCGTCGGTCATGACTGCAAAAGAAGGGAAGGAGCTAGATATGTTGGAAATGAAGTGCCCGAGGACGATATGGGGTGGAAGGCGAGTTGATCTTGCATAGAATGACAGTGTAAGAGTGATGTGTGGTTACGAGTCGGGATATCCCCAGGTGTTTTGAAATGGTTTGGATATATGGAGAGGACGAGCGAAGAGAGGCTATGATTAAGAGGATCTACGTGTCAGAAGTAGAGGGAGGGAGCGAGGTGGAGAGAGAGAGAGAGAGAGAGAGAGAGAGAGAGAGAGAGAGAGAGAGAGAGAGAGAGAGAGAGAGAGAGGAGCAGGAGATAGAAGGATGGAACACTGGAGACTTTAAGGTAACGAACCCTGAGCATCCAAGAGGGTGAGAGGCGTTCACTGGAGGTCTAGAGGCTTACATTGCATAACATGAATTGAATGGACGTGGTCTACAGGCTGGGAGCGACGAGCCGACAGTGGGCTGAACCAGGGCTTATAAAGTAGCCAGATGCAATCATGGGTTAGTTGTGTGGGGTTTGGGTGTGTCTGGTGGGCACTGGGTCTTGTATATTACACATGACAGCTGGAGGCTGGACGCGTGCAAAGGAGATTATCGTCCGTCTGCTCCTGGCGCTGTCTAGCTAAGAAGGGAAAGTGCGTAGAGGTGGAGAGAGAGAGAGAGAGAGAGAGAGAGAGAGAGAGAGAGAGAGAGAGAGAGAGAGAGAGAGAGAAGCCTGGCTGAGCTCCCTACACCACTTGTACTCTACCCACAAACCATCATTGTCCTCTACACTTCGCGCTGATTTAAGAGAACGAGTCCAACCCGGGTGTGGCCTGCGCCTCGCGTCTGATAGCAGAGAACATCCTGCAGTTGCCCAGAACCACCGCGTCATGTGTGGCTGGTCACCAGCATCGGCAAAAATGTTAGTCGTGTCCATTGCAATGTTCCCTGCGGTCCAACATTACCCTCGGAGTTTGTTTTTCTTTTATTTGCATTTCGAATCTCGCACCCGATCAACGTCATGGTTGCCTCATTCATCACTTAAGTCCAGTTGCTTACACGGGAGAGAGAGGGAGGGGGTGTGTAGGAAGTTCAGAAATACGGTACGTTCGAGTAATTAAGGTAGCTAATTATTTCTGTAAATGAAGTAGAGGTCTCAGATCTATTGCTGATTATGTGTGTGTGTGTGTGTGTGTGTGTGTGTGTGTGTGTGTGTGTGTGTGTGTGTGTGTGTGGTTCCACTTACCTGAATCCACTTTCCTTAATGAGTTACTTTAGTTCTTTATGTCTAGGTCAGCACGACTACCTGATAAGGGATCTGTTTACCGCCCTCTCCTCTCGTGTTCTCTCCCTCACATGTATTTATGAGGCAGGTCGCCCTTCACGCCCTAGCAGAGCCGAGGGAGCTCCTGTGCGTAGGGCGGGTGAGAGGGACGAGGCCTTTGTGCCGTCGGTGAGGTGAGGTGACTCAAAGGGAGAGTTGTTCCTTCTGCAGGAGTCCCTCATGTTACTCCCTCCTGTTCCCTCTTCTGCTGCGGCAGCTGTTCCTGCTGTTCCCTCTTCTGCTGCGGCAGCTGTTCCTGCTGTTGCAGCCGCTGTTGCTTCCCTTGACGACACCATCGGCTGCCGCTGTGCCCATAAGCCATGCATGGACGAACAAGTTCAACCACTGTAGCTAAAAGGAAAAAGTGGTCTCTTGTTGTCGGCCACACACACACACACACACACACACACACACACACACACACACACACACACACACACACACACAAGCAGTTATCACTTCCTTCCAAGACCACGTAAAGCAGTTGATGGCTGTTGTTGGTGATGTTGGAGACACGACTGATGTTGGTGGCATGACTCCCAGTAGCGTAGTTGTCGTTGTTGTAGTTGGAGAGGCACGACCACCAGCAGTGTTGTTGTTGTTGGTGATGGTGTTGGTGATGTTGGTGTTGGTAATGGTGTTGGTGTTGGTGTTGTTGGTGGCCGGTGATGTTGGTGGTGGAGATGTTGCCTCTACTCCAGCAGCTGACGATGATGCTATCGCCTCGTCTGATCCTCCTGTTGACACTACCTCTGATTGCCGGGGTGAAGGTGTGCCCCCACCTCACCTCTCACAACGTCCTTGTGAGCACGTCTCACACGTGCACGTGGGATGCATAACCTATTCGCGTTCATTCTACTTCATGACTTTCCTGTAAACATTTCCTTCAGGCATATTACTCCTGCAAGGTAATTTTTTTCTACCTGTTTTCTGTCCGGGATGTTGGTGGAGGGAGGGGGGAGAGAGCCTTTACTTTGCTGTCCTTTTCTTCTACTCTTTTTACGGGGACTGTTTTCATTTTTTCTCTCTCTATAAGCGTTAAGGCCAGACCACCTCACTCGGACCTTGGGTCTGTGTGGTGTGGTCTGTGTATCTCTGTAGTTCTATGCAACTAGCGACTCGTATCCCTTACGTCTATTGGCAGCACAGAGTCAAAGCTTAATAATTAGATCAAGGAAGATCTTCATTTGTTTTTGTTTTTACGAGTCGTCGAGTGACACCCCAGGGAGCACCGCTGGTGGTGGGCTTCAGGGCTACCACCACCACACACCCTGGGAGAGTAGGCCCTGGCCTGTCACCTCCACACTCTGGGAGGGTAAGCCTTGGGCTGACAACACACCCTCCTCAGCCGCTACCTCCTCCCTCCCGTCCCGTGTCTCACCTCAGCACATGTTCCCTACCACAGAGGGAACAAAGAGTCACGACTGAACACTCATAGTTCTACAGATGGAATGATTCAGTCAGAGTCCCGCCGCCTCAGAAGGTATCTGGAAGTCCATCCTTAAGAGAACATCATTACTGATTTATCGACCGACGTTGCGTCAGGAGGAAAAAGAGTTGCATTTCTAGATGTGTTCTGAAGGTCGATACGAAGATGTTTTTGTAGGAACAATGCGTCACGTCCCTTTCCACCTCGTTATCGCCCTGGGCTTCCGCCTATCCCAGTCTCTATCCTCGTGTCGTCTGTTTTCACCCTCTTTCCTATCCTTGTTCTTGTTCTGGCAATGTCCTCGTCCCCTATCCCTTCCATGTTTGTTCTATCCCTTGTTTTCCTATCCCTCTGCTCCCATCCCTACGTTTACACCTGCAGCCAATCCTCTCCTCGTCCTCCTCATCATCATGACCCAGAGGATCGTATCCTACGTATGGTTTCATCATTATTACTATGATATCGTGATTCCTCTACCTCATCTTTCTTACTCTTTCCTCGTCGATTTGAATCAGTCTTCTCTCTGTTTATTTCTCCTGCTCATCTTTCTCTCCCGTGCTATGTCTTCATCCTCATCTGTTTCCCCTCCCTCACCACCTCATTCATCTGCCCAGGTATCACCTTCGAACATCTGTTGCATCCTCCTCAATCTTCATCTCCTGCTGTGTCTCCGCCCTTCGTCTGTTTACTCGCTCCCTACGCCCTCAACCCCCACCATCTTCATCCTCAGGTTAATCTCCTTCAGATACCTGCTGACTCCTCCTCCTCCTCCTCCTCCTCTTGTCGGGGAAGTCCCTCACACATACCAGGAGTCAAGGAACCGGTTCATCGCTCCCTCAGACTAACTTGTGGTCAGAGCTTCGGGTGAAGGCGACCCCGTCATCTTACCTCCTCGAGTTGTTTTTTGTTACAGTAGCACTCAAGCCCAGTAGCATCCCCTCTTCTGGAAACTGGTGGGCTGGTAAGCTATGGCCTTGGAGTACCACACACACACACCCTTCATTTGACATGTGGGGGTGGGGGGGAATCACCTGGTCTTCCCCCTAATCTTGGGGCTGAGTCGAAGTCATGTAGGGTGTGGCTACATAACAGTTCCCTCCCTACTTAGTCCTTACGCAACATTCCCTTTTTCTATGATAGGTAATATACCGACACAGAGAACGTGTAATTGTCTGGTAGGCAGAGAGAACGAGACCTGATCCGCTTATTTATGCTCACAGTTTACATGAAACTCCCACATCCAGGCGACGCTGTTTATGTAAAAACTGCCGACTAGTTAACAAGAACTGGCCCAAACCAGTGTCAACGGGGACTGTTAGATTTAAGCCACCTTGCCTCGAAGATTGCCGGGCTATAACACGCCTCATCAACGTGATGGGATTTGACCTTGACTTATAGACTCAGTCGAGAACGCCTCTGTCTTTATCGGCCTAAAAAATATAAGATAACCGTCCCTGTTAGGGCTAACAGTCTCCTAGTAAGTATACAGTTTTGATTTACCTTTGTTTACAGTTATTCCTGTGATAAAAAGATATACATCAACGTCGCAAGGTAAACGCAGACGTGAAGGCCCACCAGTATTCACGTCCTGTAGAACAGCTGAAGGCTTGGCTTCAGGCGGGAAAAAAATCTAGGTGGGCGATGGCTGAAGTTATGGACTGATCGTGAAGAGGGGAGGGTTGTGAGAGTGGGTTCTGAGGGGAGGTTCAGGGATGAGAAGGTGGGTTTTGGATGAGGGTTCTGAAGGTGAGTTCCGAAGTTGGGTTCTGTAGAAGGGTTCTGACGAAGGGTTCTGTAGGAGGGTTCTGACGAAGGGTTCCCAGGAGGGTTCTGTAGGAGGGTTCTGACGAAGGGTTCCCGGGAGGGTTCTGTAGGTGGGTTCTGACGGTTCTGCAGGTGGGTTTTAGGGATAAGCATCGTGGGTGTTGGTCGTGAAGGTGGGTCCTGGAGTGGGTCCTGAGGCTGGGGCGGCCCTTACCCTCCCGCCTACGACCCTGAGTTACTGCGTAAATACCAGTTCGAGGAGAGCGCCGTTCTGGTCCGCCCCACAGACCTGTATGAGCCAGAGGTGAACAGGTCTTACGGTAGGTGGCAGCCATGGCAGTGTCGTTCAGGTCTGTGAAATAAGTCTAGCAATGTCCAACGTCTCTGTGTCATGCTGTCATGGGGGGTCTATGCCTGCTGCTGGCATTTCTCTGTCATGCTGTCATGGAGTCTATGCCTGCTGTTGGCATATCTCTCTCAAGGTGTCATGCTATTTTCGCTTCCCATAATCATCATCAAATCGTCACATGATCAACGCTTGACATTATCTTTTTATATACATAGAAGTAGATGTACTCCAGTGTCCATTATCATCATCATCATCATCATCATCGTCATCGTCATCGTCATCATCATTATCATCATCATTATTACCATCATCATTATCGTCATCATCATTATCATTATCATTATTAAATCATCATTATTATCATTATAACTTCCGTGTGACAAAGCTTTTATAACCAGTACCATATGCTGTGCCACCTCCTCACGCCACAGATGCTATGTAAACACAACATTCGTCCGTCAACAGTACGTGGTCCACACTCTGTACCTCCCGACCCACAACAGGACACCAGAGGAGGAGGCAGTGGGTGGCTGGCTCCTCGGCTGTCGACCTCCCTCAACCAAATAACATTCCTCTGGTCTGAATAACGGAGTCTGTTCTTCCATACTACACCAGAACCATATCCTACTGAAGCCCTGAATCACATTTCCCCCATCGGCATTTCCAGTCTTTGTCATCAGTCATTGCCTCACACACACCGTCTTTCAAGGAACTATAATCTAAAACTTCTTTACGAAATCTGCCTCTTTTTTTGGGGGGAGGGTCCAAACATGACCTTCAGGACCGTGTGTCATTCGGGTTATACTTCAGTTGTTTACAGTGGTAGTAGGAGGAGCACAGTTGTAAGTTAAGCGAGAAGAGCTCAACGCCACTGAAGGGTTGTTGAGGCTCCCACTGTAACTACAACCATCCCTAGGCCAACTGGTCACAAGATGTGTTAGTGAAGGATTACATAGTTTTTTCTTCCACGTAACTCTCCTACGCCCACTAACTGGCTGATCCTACACCCACTGATTGGCTAAACCCACACCCACTGATTGCCTAATCCTACACCCATTGAGAATTTTAGTCCTAGTGCCTCTGTTCGCCCCCTGACGGCCTAGCACTACACCCACTGAGATCCACTAACACTAATCCTTTGCCCACGTAAGTACAACTCTCAGACCCACTAAGTTCCACTGCCAGCAATGCAATTCCCAGTAACATCCACTGCTACAAGTCTTACAGTCGGTGAGATCCAGTGGAACCAGTCTCACATCCACTGAGATCACCAGGCACCAGCCACCTACCCACTGTCCAGAATCGACAAGAATAACTCCAGTTTCTGATCTTGATTATCAGAAGTGTGGTTAATAATGTATGTGCTTATCTACTGTATTATCACACTGTCGTAATTGTTATTGTAGTGCTGTATTTTCGAGTTTCCACGTTGTTTCACTTGTATATCAATTAATTCATATCATATCTCTCTCCTGAAGAGAGACATGAACTGCAAGATATAATATTACGTTTTTATAAAGGCCAACAACCCATTTTCTTTATATCATTTGCTAATATCATCCACTGGATCGCTACGTTTTCAGCCCTTAAAGTATATAAAATTTATTTATATTCCATGATATTACAGTAGAAAATACTATGGCTAGCCAAAGATCATGAATGAATAACAAGGTCAAAATTGTTCATTTAGCTACGGTTCTATTTTCAGTAACCTGGGTATATGAGGCGACTTTGGTCTACAGTTTTTTAACCCCCTGATATTCCCTTCAGTCAGAACGCGGTAGATCCTAAACTCAAATGTTAGATTAAGTGTTCAGAATGAAGGAATACAGGTCACTAACGTGTACGATGCCCTGGTTCGTCTCTAAGGAATGAAGCAGACCCAAATCCTTGACCCCCACAAACAAGACCTTAAATAGTCGAACCTAATTATATATCTTTTGCTATACCTGGCCATATATGATGGTATATGATCTCATGACTGTCCCTCATGTTGCTTTGTATATTCTCGGTTTTCTTATATGCTCGGCAAATTATCGTCAAAATAGAATTACATGACATGAATTATCAAGAAAATGATATCAAAATATATAACAAATTTGAATAACATTTCTTTCATATTGATTATATATCGCCCATCATTTTATGTTACATTATATGTTATAGCAATGCACAAGTTATGCAAGAGCAAAAAATGTAGATGATTGTATGTTTGAAAACCCTTATTTAGGGTAGAGGATCGTGCGTTTGGCAGCGGTCTCGTGGCAGCGTGGAGGTCACGTACCGGACGCAAATCTTAGATTTTCACCTTTTTGACCTCCTACACATGGAGGCCATTTTAAGGCTATACATAATCTCCTCACACACTCTCTAATGACATTTAGTGGAGTGCGTTGAAACGAACGCACTCACCCGCAGCAACGCCATAAGACCTCTCTTACTTCTAAGAACAAATAAGTGATTTTTAGCAACTTCTTATACCCGCTTGGGGACGGAAGTTTGAGAACACCAGGAAATAATTTGCTATTTATCCCTTAATAAAGACTAGTCCGATGGTTAAATGTTTGGCTTGGTGGTAAAAAGTGGCTGGGGTGCTCTGGCCAGCGTGGGGGATTAGCGGCCGTGGAGAGGGAAAAAGGGGAAGGAGAAACGTTTATTCTTGAAATGTTTTTGTGAAGGAAATTTTTAATAAGTGTAGAGCAGTTTGACCTCGGTCACTACTCCCCCCCTTCCCCCCCACTCCCCCCCCGGAACTACGTCACTTCCCGGGCGTGGCCACCACCGGAAACGCGGAAGAAAACGGGAGGTGAGAAATGTGCTTGGTATCGTAAAGTGATTATCGTGTATTAGTTATCGTATAATAGTTATCACGTACTGGTTATCATGTCTTAGTTACTGTGCACTCGTTGTCATGTACTGGTTATCATGTACTGGTTATCATGTCCTAGTTATCATGTACTGGTTATCATGTAATGTTTCTCTCTTTCCATCAGAGATGAAGCTCCCCCATAGATGTAGCTCCCCCAACATGGATTTAACTCCCCGTAGACTTACCTCCCCATGGATTTAGCTCCCTTATGAATATAGCTCCCCACCCGTAGATATAGCTCCCCCACCATGGTATGGTTTTATCTTCCCTTAACCTCTCCTCCCCCCCTCTCTCTCTCTCTCTCTATCTATCTATCTCTCTCTCTCTCTCTCTCTATATATATATATATATATATATATATATATATATATATATATATCCCCCTACTGACTCACAGCTATACTGATAACAATGCATTAAGAATGATAACAATACATCAGTGAGGAAGTAAATGATTATCATCATTAGACATCAAGAACCACTCGCTGGTGATTACGACGGAGATGTGTGGCAAAGACAAGTCCCTAGCGGTCTCGAAGGGACACGTGTACAGATAGACACAGACAGAGGCAAAGCAGAGTGACATAGACACAGACAGAGGCAAGGCAGAGTGACATAGACACAGACAGAGGCAAGGCAGAGTGACATAGACACAGACAGAGGCAAGGCAGAGTGACATAGACACAGACAGAGGCAAGGCAGAGTGACATAGACACAGACAGAGGCAAGGCAGAGTGACATAGACACAGACAGAGGCAAGGCAGAGTGACATAGACACAGACAGAAGCGAGGCAGAGTGACATAGACACAGACAGAAGCGAGGCAGAGTGACATAGACACAGACAGAAGCGAGGCAGAGTGACATAGACACAGACAGAAGCGAGGCAGAGTGACATAGGCACAGACAGAGAAAGACATATTAAATCAGAGTGATGCATAGGCACAGATCCAAGGCAAGACAGAGTGATACATGCATAAACATTTTCCTCAGAGACATTCACAGACATTCTTCCCTTCAGACACGTGGCTGTACAGACATTCACCTCTCGAGGGACGAGGCACGTGTTCAGGGCAACCCCTGACCTCTGGGCCCTGACCCCTGACCTCCCTGTGTACGAGACCTGTACTCGTTATCTACACGATAAGTTGGTTATGAACAAACTGGAAACATCTCTAATGGGTCATTATCCATAAGACATCACTTCATACGTCAGACCGATGGACAGAGGGAAGCAAAGATCAATATGGAATTATGAATTAGAATTATTTCCAAAGTGATGTAGACTTTTAAGGATGTTGTATCTATGTAAGTAAGGTTGTAGTGTAAGTTTGTAAGGTTGTAGTGTAAGTTTATAAGTTTATAACTTTTAGTTCGGGGCAAGATGATGAAAGTCATTCTTTTTTCTTTTTTTTTTTCTTTAGTCATCTATTCATTCTCCAGCCTTAGGTCCTCCGTGGGTAACACAATCTTGACCTTCTGTCCTCAAACCTTTATATGGTCGACTGAAAACTTGGTATTTTGGGTCATTTATCACAAATTTATCGGTTGAATTATCACCATATAAGATTCTTTGTCATATATTTCATAACTGTAGTATATTCTAAGTCAATCTAAGGTGATATAAAGGGAGTCAGTATCAAAATTTATTTAGGTTTTGGCAAAATAAGAGCGTAAAACTGCTTCGAATGGGAACTGAAGCGTTACGGAACTTTTCGAAACTTTTCCATCGAGCACCACACCCTCCCCCCCCACAACCCCCCCTCCCTCTCCCCCACACACACACACACACACACACACACACACGGACCCCCTCCCCAACACACACACACACGGACCCCCTCCCCCAACGCACACACACACACGGAAGGTCACGGGTACTTGACCCGTGACGTGAAATACGCTCGGAAGTAGGAAGAGACCATTTGCCCAGCGAGAGGAAACAGGGTCAGGCAAATAGCAACGAGGAACAAAAAAAAAGAAAAAACTTTGTGTTATGATCATGGCGCTGTTTAGTCGAAGTCGTGGCACACAAGGACAGTGGGGGATGGCCAACTGTGACCTCCGCTGGCTGGTTCAAAGGTCATAACATCCGTGCAAGGAGTGGCTTTGAGGCGTCTTTTTATCATAGAATTTCACATCATGGCGTTACTGAGGGCCTGGAAACGTGCCCTTCGCCTGGACCAAAATGTATTATAGTAAGAGATTATCCTGGACGTGCGTTAAGCTGGGTACACGGTCCAGGCCAAGCTGAGTGATCGATGAGGCACTGAAGGTTATATTCCAGTACTTGAATTTATATATTTTGTGCATTTTTTTAGTAAAATCTAATATTTCCTGAATTATATCAGTCTTTCTTTGATTTGGGGGAATTACATTTAGATTGTTATATTTTGGAAGATTACATTGGGATGTTTTGGGGAATCACATTTGGACTGTAATATTGTGGGAGATTACATTTGGATAGGTATCTCCGTAATGGAAGATTAGAGTCAGACAGTAAAAAATGAATATTCATATGAATATTCATACATACAAATTACAATTGCTGGTAAGCACAATGAATCATTGCTTTAAAGGAAATACTTAAAATGATTTTAGAGGATATTGAAACCCCAAGCAGGACAAAACGCCGCGAGAAAATACTTCGGTCAGAAATCTTATTCGCCACCTCACAAATGGGGGGGGGGGGGGGGGGCTGCACCCTCCGAGGTATGACGTAACATCGCATACGACCGCTCAGCTTTCGTTTGGTCAGGTGGTTCCTTCCTTGTGTTACCTACACAGTCTTGACCATAAAGAGACCAACATGATGATATTTATCAGGGCCTACACCACACCACATATCCCTGGTCTCAGATTACTTTCTACAAAGCATTGAAATCTCTGCCATCCCAGGCCTCGGATTACTCTCTACGTAGCATTGAAATCTCTGCCATCCCAGGCCTCGGATTACTCTCTACGTAGCATTGAAATCTCTGCCATCCCTGGCCAAAGATTACTCTCTACGTAGCATTGAAATCTCCGCCATCCATATTATCTCCGTACGTTTCATATGGTACTGAATGACTTCATATCATGATGTCACCAGGTCTGTGTGATGTATGACGTCTGCTTCTTAGTCTTCATGTGGAAACCTGGATGTCAGCAGACAGTTCCACCAGGCTGTTCCTTGCCGCATACCCACCACTGTTTGATTTGTTGGACATCTAAACCTTGGTCACGTAAAATGATCTTTGTCTTATTTTCTTTTTGTCTGTGTGTGTGTGTGTGTGTGCGTGTGTGTGTGTGTGTGTGTGTGTGTGTGTGTGTGTGTGTGTATGGCATTCTTAATATGGAAACGTATGATTGATCTGTCTATCTTACACATATGAATTTTTCCAAGAGATTTTAGGGGACTTCCACTTCCGACAGATTTGGACTTGACACATATGATATGATATATGATATATATCATGTAATATATGATATACAATGTTCGATCTTTTCCTCACTTCACCCTTCAAATGTGGCTTCACCATGTCCCACCCTGACGAGGACATGACCCGACACATCTCCTCCATTGCTTCCAATTTCCCTTTAAAACTCTTCCTCGTCTGCGAGGTGATCACCCTTCCTCTAGAGTTATTCCTCATATCACACATTCGTTATCAGATTTCTTACCATCGTTATCATTATTTAACGTGATTTACTCACGTTTACCTCAAGACTTCCATTTTTTTGGAGGAGGGAGGAAGGAAGGAGGGAGGGAGGGTTGCCGACACCGTGGGCTCCGTTCGGAACATTTGCTCTTGCGAAATCGACTTTTATTTTTCTTTTCTTGATCTTTTATAAGCCGGAAGTCTGCAAATCTTTCCTCCGACTTTCCTGTTTTGTTTAAAAGCGCAAGGCTTCCCTTATCCTGGCTAACCTTTGACTCTATATGCCAAGGTTTTATATCAATCGTCAATGTGAATGTTATCGAAGCAGGAAGATTTTTCCTGTGTTGAGACATCGGTTTTTGGGGAGGCGTGTTGGCGAGAGATATGAGGCTTTGTGGAACTTGGCAACATTTTGGTCTTCGTCACCGATCACGTCTTTTTTTTTTTCCTTTCTTCCTTCAGGGTGAGACTTGATGTTGCAAGGCGAGAGGAGTGAAGTGGGTGTGTGTTCATGTGGGAGAGTCGTGGCAAGACGGCCAAGTGTGAGTGTTGGTCTGGGAGAGTTGTGGTCAGACAGTGAGTGAAGTGGGAGAGTTATAAGAGTGAACTCCATCTGAAACCTTTCCACTGAGCATCTGAACTGCTTCAGTTTATAGTTTCATTGTGCTTCGAGAGGAGGAGGAGGAGGAGGAACGAATACTCCTTCCACGAAGCTTCGATTATTTAGCATTGAAACACTGGTTCGAAGACTTTAGAAGGGATGTATAACAGGTGAAGTAAGTAGTTAACACTGTATCAGACGTGTGTATAGTTTTGACATAGAAAGTGAGATGGTTCTAGTCAGCCAAAGCACTGAAGGAAAGCATCACACGAGTTTTGTTTTGAGTCACCCAAGGATAGATTTCGAATCAGCTTCACTGATTCGGAACTGTGAAATCTGTATGCTCACTGATGTTGCCACTAATCACAAATGAGATAATCTTTATATGTTATCTTTTTGTACAGTATTGATAACATAGTGATAACGGTATCATAATAAAGTGATTAATCAAATATCTCTCGAATACTTCCAAAATCTTGATACGACGTAAGATTACTTTAATTTTCATTTCCCCGTACTTAATCGTCGTTTTCTGCGTTAACGAAGTAGCGCCAGGAACAGACGAAGAAAGATTGCATTCGCTCACGCCCATATTTAATGCAACGAAATCACACATTCATTTCAATATTTCCTTTAAAACTCCAATTAGGCGTTTGGAAGCTGGTTTCCCCTAAGGCCAGAGATTGTATGTTGCAGTGTATCCATGAACACTCGCTAAATGACCACTTCCAGAACACACTGACCTCAGTACGGTAGTGGAGGAATGGCTCAAAGGTCATCATGATATCATGGACCAAGGTTCGACCCTCGCACTAGACAGTTCTCTCCTTAGTCGATCACCGTTTTCTTAAAGCAATCATGAGGCTATTTTTTCTGTAATGTACATTTTCTATGTTTGTTTACTAATTTATATTTCTATGTTAGCGTCATGGATTTTAGATCATCCATTCTTTGTGAACTTGAGTATATAAAGATGGCTACTAAATTGACGAACATAATTTTGCTTTCTAGTAATTATTTCTTCCCGCCGAACAGGCTTCACTAAGAGATCCAAGATCACAAACCACATCACAAGCTTCTTGTGATGAATCGAACCGAGGAACTATAAGACAAACCCCAAGTCTACACATATAATAGCGCCTCAGACGTTATATCTTTAAGTACTGTTGGGTTCTTAGGCTTCGAGACTTACAAGTCTGATGTAGAGACCAGGGAACCATAAGGTGGTATGGAATACACCAGAAAAGGTGGAAAGCCCTCGAGACAACACTGGCCTTCAAAAGATTCAGTGACAAACCATGTCAACAGAGACAACACAAGGACAGCGATGTCTGGAGTCGCCCTGACAGCCTCGTACAGATCCCTGCCACCTGATGGAGGGACGAAAAAAAAAAACTGTATCCACTCAAGGCCATGATTCTCCCTAAAATTAAGCTACTCCGCAGATGCTGCCAAACCTGGTCACCAAGTGCAGTATGGGTGTACGACAGAGGGCACGCACCAAGGGCACTGAAGGTTTGACATTGAAGACAACTATCCATGCGAATGAGATACTCAGTACCAGTAGCTTCACACATCTCAGATTCGTGGGTGTTTACGAGAGGGTGTACGTAAGGTGAAGCTTTTGACGAGATGGGGAAGAAGACATAACCTCCCACTCACGTTGAAGATCTAGACAACTGCACAAACGTGGAACACGCTTATCTTCCTCACAGCTCTATCGATACACCCAGTGTACAGTGTTTAGCTTAACTTATAGCTACTGACCAACACACACACACACACACACACACACACACACACACACACACACACACACACACACACACACACACATACACACACCTCATATCAAACAAATCTGTGGTGCATATCATTAAACCTACACCACATAATTTTATTCTCTGAACCCATCATCTGTTTCTCCACTGTACCTTCTTCGTCCAAGTTCTTTCTCTTATCTACCATTTTCTAGTCACCAAGTTAAAAGGGGAAAGGGAAATAGGATGATAGATCATCACAGATAGTCAGCGTGCGTAGGTAGCACAGCATCTGTGGGTACAGAGAGAGAGAGAGAGTAGTGGGTACAGTGAGACAAGAAGGGTACATGCCATCAAGGGAACCAACAGGATTTAGGTTTTATAATGTATTTTCATGCTTTGGGCAGGTTCTTCCCAGCCCAGGCTGTGGTGGTCCTGCTGAATCACTCTGTCCAGACACCAACACTCACTCACCAGGCGTCCCCAGCACCTGCTGAAACCTCAGCTGCTTGTTGTTCTGTGGATTAGTAGTTAATCATGATATAAGGTAGTAGTAGTAGTAGTAGTAGTAGTGGTGGTAGTGGCAGTAGTGGCAGTAGAAGTGGTAGTAGTAGCAATAGCAGCAGTAGTGGTAGTAGTAGTACCACAAGAGCAACAGACAGGGAAGGGATCCCAGGAGTGTAAACCCATCCCCCTCCCCCACACATTGCTGTACAAACAGGTAATTACAGATAAGTAGTAATTCCACTGGTATCACTAGGAGTAGAGATAATAGGTGTACCAGTAGTACATTAGTCGTAATTATAGGAGAGGAGAAGGACGCCCTACATCCTGTTGCAGACCGTCATTTTATGTTTCTTGCTCGGGGTACTGACGTGTGCTGGATGTGATTGGATTATAAAGGTAGGCAGTTGTTTACATGATTAATACCTATCCGCCAGAGATTCGATATTTCCGGGTAATGTCATGAATACAGGTTTTATGTTTGGGTTAAATCATGTGGATGAAAGTTAGTTCTTTGTCTTTTTCATACATGATCGCCTTTTTCCGCGTTAGCGAGATAGCACCAGGTATAGACGAAGAAGAAACAGCATCATCTTCTCACAGTCATTCTCCAGGTGTCATGTGTAATGCATATTCATCATTAGACATAACGCTTGTTACATGCTGTGAGAGAATACATATATCAGCCTTAAGATGCAAGGTATCCATACGAACCCTCAAGGCAGTGCATCTGATACAGATTATCAAGGAAGATCAAGAGCTCGTATGTAACTATCATGTTTGTGGTGTCGGAATGATGTATAGCTTCCTCTATACGAAGGAACATATGCCAACAGTTTGTAATTGTGGATAATAAGCTTCATAGATATGTGTAGAGGAATCCATATGTATGATGTAGGTTATTGTACACGAGTTCTGAAGATTGAGTAGATAAAGGAAGGTTATTGGGGAGGTACCCCAGCTGTGTGTGTGTGTGTGTGTGTGTGTGTGTGTGTGTGTGTGTGTGTGTTGTGCGATTACATCTTGTCCACCGACATGATTCAATCAATCTTTGTGTCGACATCAACATTGGAACAACGTGAGACAATGTATTTTTAGTGTGTATTATTGAAGTAGAGATGTTCATTGTCTTTTAAAAAGAATGAATATCCACGGGTTGATGTGCACCTTTAACCACACACCAGATGATGTTGCACCTTTAACCACACACCAGATGATGTGCACCTTTAACCACACACCAGATGATGTGCACCTTTAACCACACACCGGATGATGTTGCACCTTTAACCACACACCAGATGATGTGCACCTTTAACCACACACCAGATGATGTGCACCTTTAACCACACACCGGATGATGTTGCACCTTTAACCCTGTAGCAGAACATATGTGTCTTTAACTTATTCCTTAACAATCTTATAATCTACAAGTTGAGAACGTGTCTTCAACGCGAGACCTTCGAGACCAAACAGCTGCGAACACAATCACTTCTTGAGAGACAAAATGCTAGAGAGAGAGAGAGAGAGAGAGAGAGAGAGAGAGAGAGAGAGAGAGAGAGAGAGAGGAATTTTCGTCAGTGATACAGTCAGGTTGTTGCGGGTTTCGACCCCAGATTGACTTTAATGTCCCACTCTGCCACCAGGGGAACTCCTAATTACATTTATCACACCAGTTTTTCCGGTGAAGTATTTCAGCTTTTTCTCTCCTCAGTTCGTCTCTTCAGTTCCAGTTAATCGCTTCTTCTTGATTCGTTTTCCAAGTTTTTCTCGCACGATTCGCTTTGTTCAGTGCGTTAGAAGTGGTTTTAGGTGCAGTGTTTGGGGCGAGATATGGTCCCGGAATCACATCTGTGGCCCAGCTTCTGTGTCCCTGGCTATAAGAAGGCAAACATCTGTGTCTCTGGCTATAGGAAGGCCCAGCTTCTATATCCTTGGCCATAGAAAGGCCCAGCTGTATAGTTCCTTCTACCACAATGATATAGATTTCAACTCTCAGTGTGTGATGAGGCACAGAACGCGGGCCACAACCCAACTATCTATCTAGTGGAAAGATAGAATATCTATCCGACTATCTCATTGACATATACGAGATGTCTCTATGGCAGATGAGACATATTCTTTCCCCGTTGTCTCAAAATGTCAAAATAGCCTCATACCATTTTCTCATACATCAAAATCTAGATCAGAGAACTTTAGGATGAAGAAGGAGAGAAAAGAATGAAACCATTTTCTTTCTCCCACTGTCCCTTACTTCGATGATGATAGAAATGCAACGCAAACTGAACTACGAAGTGAATGACTCACTCGCACGAAGCCACGTCCGGACAGCGCTATTCAGAGGACGTCTGTCTGATGGTGTGGTCATTTCATCACTTCCGCTCAACAGCTTAGCCGACGAAGGCGACAGTAGGCGGCGGGCCTTGGGCGCCCCAGCCTCACACCTCGCCCCACTGTTGTTGGTCCCTGGGATATGATATATGTGATATATACGTTATACTGAAGAATTGTATACATTCCATGTGGAATATCCTTGGTGAAGAAGGATGTATACATCCCATGTGGAATACCCTTTATGAAGAAGGATGTATATTACGTGTTTATTTGCATGTGGGGTAAGAATCGTCATGTGGCTATGATTTTGATATCAAATCATTATCCATGTCTTAAGTCCCTGGATGGTTGAGCCCTTCCATTTGGAGGCATTTTCGCCATATGTGAGATCTGGCAACTACGGCGTTATAGAGCAGATGATTATAATGATTAACCGCACGAGCGCGAAGTTCGAATGTCCTCGACTAAGTGCCTTAGATTATCAGCTCTAAGAGTCGTTGTTGAAAGGTCCTCATGGCTATTTTGAACTTCACTGTTCTGTGCCAGTTTCTTGTACGTTATTTTTGGGTGGCAATTTTGAGGGCTTTCTAAATTTTTTCATCTGGGAAATGATGTATTTGGGCGTCACACTGGTGAACGAAGGTGTCAGAAACTAAGCTGGGTGTCAGGAGGTATGAACGAAGGTGTCAGAAGCTAGGCTGGGTGTCAGGACTGGTGGAGTGTGCCACTCAGACACTGTCAGTCGCATGTCAGCTGAGGAAAGGACAGAACTGATAATTTAGCCAACATTTTTTTTTTTTTTTCATTTTCATTTCATAAGTTACGGGATCAAACTGGTGAGATAACCTTTCATCTGAAGCCACTGAAATCACACCCGGTAGCATAGACTTCAGAAGCCCCCCTTCCACCCGGGTGCACAGCCTTCAGAAAGTTCTCGCACCACAGACCGCTGGAATCCCTGGTACATAGATGTCTGGAACCCCCTGTAAAACTAGACTTCAGGAAGCCCTTGTAACCACACATTCCAGTAACCCACTGATACCACACATTCCACGAACCTTTGGCACCACAGATTCCAGGAACCTCCTGGTACCAATACGTTCCAGGAACCACTAGTGGGTGGCACAGATTCCAGAAATCCCTGGAACCACAGATTCCAGGAATATCTGCCACCTCAGTCCCCTGGAATCCCTGGTAACACAGTACAACAAGAACCTCTGGTTGCACAGATCTCCAGACCTCCTACAATATCCTGACGCGCCTCAGATGCACAGAAATGTGCAGTTAACATACAACATCCATTTGTATTCTCGAGGAGTTCACAGAGAGAGAGAGAGAGAGAGAGAGAGAGAGGGAGAGAGAGAGAGAGAGAGAGAGAGAGAGAGAGAGAGAGAGAGAGAGAGAGAGAGAGAGAGTTGGTCCGGTGCGGTCATGATGTAAGTAATTAAGTGTTTCCTCTGCTGTCGCCGAGCCATGTACTGTTGCGTAGATCTGACTTATGCGTCGTCCAGGGCACGCACCTCCATGTAGTGTTGCGTGGACCTGATTTATGCGTCGTCCAGGGCACACTCCTCCATGTACTGTTGCGTGGACCTGAGTTATGCGTCGTCCAGGGCACACACCTCCAAGGCTGTGTCCTTAGGACGGTCAACTGATCAATATATTTCCTCGAAATGGAACGGGAAATCAATTTGTGAATGTATTCCAGTCGGAGTGTCGCCAGCTAACGGAAAACATATTGTGGAAATCAATATATGAATTTAGAAGAACCTCAGTCAAATTTCGATATCATTCTTAACGGAGACTAATTTTTTATGATCTTCTTTTCCAATATGCGATATTTGATTCTGTCGTTTCAATCCACAGAGATGATGCGAAGAATTTAGAAAACGGGACAACGACCGAAGCCTATAATAGACAGAATCAAAAGCTTATAACATCATAATCTATTTATGCAAGATCCACTACGTATATACAGTGTAGAGCTATGAGAAAATATGTGAAATATGAAATAAAAGATAGAGAATTTACTCCTAAATTCCTGAATACGATGCAGTTCATTCGTGAAACTTACGGAATTTTATTTTGATGATGTTCTTCCCGTTTTCTAAAGACTTGGGTCGGACTAGTGCTGCTACCGTGGTCTGCTGGAGGGTCGATGGTCGGGTTGTGGCCCAGCGCCTCACACAGGCCACAAAAAAACAACACCGTCCAAGGTCATCTGGTTCACTGTTATTATCATTTCACAACCACATCAATATGGACCGTCAGACACACCATGAATTTCCCCCGTATCGTCACTTCCTTATATTTTCTTAGGCCGAATTTTTTTGTGCTCTGGTTTTTTAAGGGGGGTTATTTTTTCGCTTCGACGGCAAATTATTCCATATGGATCACTAAGTTTGCGATCTTTATATATTCGTGGAGTTTTTCGTGTTGATGATTCGTCGTCTTTAGGTTCGAAGTCTCCTTGCTTAGTGCTCAGTCTGTTGTACCGGGGTTAGCATCCTCCTTGTTATAGTGTTGTTAACTTGGTTTCCAGCATCTTGCGAAGGATTAGATTCCTCATGTCACGTACTGGATTCGTCGTGATTACGATCGAGTTCTTTGTGTCATTGATGCGTATCGTGTTCGTCTTTTCTTTCTCCAGATCGAATTCTTCATCATGTCTTCTAATGCCTTCATGTCTCTTCCTAAATTCCGTGTTAAGCACTGAGTTCTCCTTGTTGAATGTTAATTCAGTGTTCTTAGCATTTGATTCTTCTTAGCTGTTATCGTAGTTCTATTAATTATAGATTATCAGTGTTTTTATCTAATTAAACGTGAACAGGATTAGAATCTTTGTTGTGAGTAGTGGATTCTTTGTTTGTGGGGTCAGCCCGCCTCTGAGAAGTATTGCGCCTGAGTTAGATATATTCCTCATGTTTGTTTAAAAAATTGTTTATTGGCAGATCATTTACGTTCTATTTTAAACCGGATCTTTAAACTTTTAAGATCCATAAAAAGAGAGAAAAAAATGTCTAAAAATAGTTATGCATTATGTGACATTCAAAGAGAAGTGTAAATACTCCATACGAGCTGTTGGGCAATTTTCATAAAAAGAATCCAACACTGGAAGTGAAAGATCAACGTTACTGCTTACAAATAATCTAGCAACATACTTAAAGGATTCCAGAGCTTATGGTAAAGACCATGACGTATATAGGAGGACTTCATAAGGATTTAAGTAAACAAGATATGCCAGATATTCGCCTTATCTGTTTACAAACTCGCTTCAAGATTTTCTAAGTTTATTTCATATCAGTTCATCATATTGGTCGACGTATCAATCTAATGGACAGCATCATAAGCAAGACAGATATTAGTCGATTCGATTTACAAACTCGCTTATGGATTCCCCAATGTTATTTCTTACTGATTCACCGATTAATTACCTAGAGGTTCACTGATTATAGCCAGCTTCATCGACCCGATCCACAATGGTCGATTGGACAATGATCTCAGGCAACGTGTTTTTGCTGGAATATATTAGATGGGTTTGTTTTTGTCGGTCGCGAAGTCTGGAAGGCCGCGCTGTGGCTTCAAGGTGGCCGGGCGTCCAGTTGCTGGAGCCCAGTCCAGGTTCCCTGGCCTGGATCCCCAGCTCCTTGTGTTCATTCAGGGATGCCATAACCTCCCCTACATCCTAACATGTCCCAGAATGCTTCCCCTGCACGAAAATGAATTTCCAGTCTAAAAGAACTGACTTTCCAGTTTACAAGAACTAGATTTCCAGGAATGAAAACTAGAATATTAAACCGCCTGGATATTACGTTTAACGTGAGATAAACCGCCTGGATATTACGTTTAACGTGAGATAAACCGCCTGGGTATTTTCTCTAACGTAAGATAAATCTTTTGAGTACCATGTTTGATGGAAGGCAAACCTATTGAGTATATCTAACAGGAGACATAAACCTCTTGAGTATCATACGTTTAACGGAAGATAAACCTTTGGAATATTCTATCTAATGGAAGACATCCGACCAGATCAAATCATCAGTTAAATATAACACGATCAAATATTCCCTATGAAGTAACCTCAGGAAGACGGTAAAGCCTCCAGTATTGAATACGATTCAACCAGCGTAGCAACGTGAACATGTGGTAGAAAATTGTACATTTGAGATCCTATGATAGTGGCGGGTGCCGCCGGGAGCCAGGCTTACGGCACGAACTGGCAAAGGTTAAGGGTGAATGTTGGTAGCGGGGGATTAGGCGTTGGCCTGGTGGTGGTGGTGGTGTTGGTAGTAGTAGCAAGAGGAGAACCAAGCGATGTAGCGAGGCGAAGCGAGGCTATCCACCTTACCCGGCAACACGGACGCACGTACCTCTCTCTCTCTCTCTCCACTACAAACACGGGGAGGTTACCATGACTTCCTCCACCTTCCCTGTATATATATATATATATATATATATATATATATATATATATATATATATATATATATATATATGTATGTATGTATATCCCTGGGGTTGTCATGACTTCCCTGTGATATATACACCAGTGGGGTTGTCATGACTTCCCTGTGATATATACACCAGTGGGGTTGTCATGAGTTCCACTTTCCCTGTTATATACACCAGTGATTTACCATCACTTTTGCTAATGCTCACAAACTTGTAAGGGAGAACATGAGATCTCTCCTCATTAACTTTCTTAGATACGAACTCATGAAGACTCACAATCTCCTCCTTCCATTTCCCTCATACTAGCTGGGGGTCCAAATGCTCTACAGCTAACATCCTTTACGACACTCCACAAAAGAATGGAAAGAAACATCCACTGTAGCTCTAGTACAACATGGCCAGTGGTCTGTGTCCTTAATGAAATGTCTGTTTTGGGAGCGTAAGTGTCGTTCTAAATTGTTTGGTACCCGATTTCGATTTCGGGACTCGGAGGATCTGCTGGTGTGCTGGAGGACCACATCCAGGAACCCGTGAGTGAGGAAACACATCAAGTGCCATCACTGATTTGCGTGTGTGGGTCTACCAGCTCCTCTGTGAGTTACTCCTCAGAGCAAAAAAAAAAAAAAATCTTGGCTTTCGATGGTTCGTGAGGGATTTTTAATGGGTCAGTCTATTTCTTAAGTCCTTCCCTGTTGGGTAATTACTGGCCTCTTAAGACTCAGTTCGCTGCAGCGTCTTGGGTAGTGGGGAAAGACAAGGCCAAGGTGAATAAGTCTACGTTTCTCTGTAAGGTTGGAGAGGGGGTCATGGCTAAAGGCTGTGCCACAAGCAACCTCTTGATATTTGGCTGATCACGACGACATCCTTCATAAAGTAAGGGTAAAAGTGAGGAGAAAATAGAAAATGAACCTTGACCAGTACAGTGATTATAATGTCACCTTTACTTTCCTATCAACAGATGAAATTCTTCCTAAAGGTTACTTGGCACAGTGTGAGTCATGAACGGCTGTTAGGGAGGGGGTGTGTAAGGCTTGTGGTCACCCCGTACAGTCTGACAAAATGCTGGGTCAAACAGTCTTGCCAAACACGGGTCAATCATTTTGGCCAAACATGGTGTCAAACATTGTCTCTGGCCATCAAAGGATAAGACAGATCCGAGAGGGGAAAAAGTTCCCTAAACTTTTATTCTAAACTTTGAAACTTCGACACCACTGGTGCATTCTGGGTCTATGTTGACCCTTTTTGCCCTGATGACGACTGCGTACAACATCACGTGACTGGTATGTGAGGTCGTATGGTAATACGATGCTCCAGTTGTGTTGATCATCACGCAGATAAGTACACTTGAAGTTGTATGGTAACGATACGTGGTGGTAACCATTTGAACTATTGCTCCGGATGCGTTACCACGTGGATGACGAGTGTTACGAATCACGTGGATGATACGGCAGAGGTGGTGGACCACCATGTGGATGAGAGATGTTGGATGAGGCGAAAGCTTTCTACCTCGGGCACGGTGAGTGAGTGTGACGGAAGGGGATCATATGTATGTGGGCAGATGAGGGTCATAGGTCGACATGTGGACTGGCAGCATTTGGTCAGGCGGGCGAGATTTGGCCCTGAGGGGCCCAGGGTGTGTGTGTGTGTGTGTGTGTGTGTGTGTGTGTTTGTGTGTTTGTGTGTGAGGAGTAACAGAGGGGACCCGTAGGCAGGTCAGGGCTCCGTGCCACCCCTGGATCTAGGCCAGGGACGGACTGGAAGCACCTGGGAAGGGAAGTACCACGAGCGAATGGCCTTCCTTCGCGCGAGGCTCTTCCTCATGTATGGAGGAACCCCGACGGAAGTAAGATGGTCAGGATCCAGCACGTCCCTCACCTTGACCACCGTCTTTACCCCTATCCATCATGGTTGCCTGGGTCCTTATCTGTGCCTCACCAGTGTGGCTCTACCTCTCACTCGCTGCCGGTAACACCCCCTACACTCCCTCGTAAAGTCGACTCTATTTTTTTTTGTCATCTGTGTTGCCTGTGTAATCTGTGTTCGGTGCAACACAGATACGTAGGTCTTCTTGAGGCAAGAGACTTGGAAAACAATTTTGAAAGTAATCTTCGTGAATTTTTGAAGAGTCGAATGTTCGTTACTCCGTCTCCCACAGAGGAAAATTTCCTCCCACACATCCTAACTTCCCACATAATCACCCCATGTTAGCTTCACACACACACACACACACACACACACACACACACACACACACACACACACACAAAACCAACCTACCTTGCTCCATCCGCTCCCTTGCTCCCTACATTATGTATTGACCTCGACCATATATTGTACCTCTCCCATATTTTGACTTCTTATACTGACCACTCCCATATATCAACCTTTACCATGCACTGACCCCTCCCATATACTGACCTCTTAACATATGTTGACCCCATCCATATAGTAACCACTGCCATATATTGACCTATCCCAGATAGTGACCGCTTGCATATATTGACCTATGCCAGATACTGACCACTCCCATATATTGATCTCTACCGACCCAGAGTCAAGCTTTGCGCATACAGCCTCACTAGATGGTGGCCAATACACCTCCTTACTCTGTCAACCACCAAGATTCTTCTTACTCTCCTGTATCTCCCTCTCTCTCTCTCTCTTAGCGTCTTATCTATAATATTCCATCATTGTCTTGTTCTCCTTCCATCATTAAAGTTCCTCCTGAAATACTCAATCTTCCTCCATGTTATCTTTTGTCCTTATCGCTTCTGATAACCATCTGATCATGTGATTTTTACGGGTCGACAACTCTCCCTCAGCTGCTATCATTTTCCTCATCTTCACATTCCTCCCACACCTTTCCTCACGTTCCTCCATCTACACATTCCTCCCTCCATGTTCCCTCACGTTCCTCCTCCTATACACTCCTCCCCCACGTTCCTCCTACGTTCCTTCACGTTCCTATAGAATTTTGGATACTGTTTTGGTCGCGTGACAACTCCTCCGTCACAGTATTGTAACCTTTATGTCATATTCCTCTTTCAGTTCATTCTGTTTCTGTAATCGTTCTGACCTTTCTCCACCTTAGCACTGACCTGGGCGAGGCTTACAAATCCTTCACTTGTCTCCTAACAGTCAGCCTGTATATTCAATAACAGCTTTACACACCTTATTACCACATGCTGAACACGTATCCTTCACACACTCCACCAAACACGTTCTACCTATGTCATTCCACGCACTATTTCCAACACCTTGTCTTTTTTTATCGTTGGTTGAACAGGATTGTGGTGTGGTGTGGTTGGGAATGAACAGGATTGTGGTGTGGTGTGGTTGGGGATGAACAGGATTATGGCGTGGTGTGCTGTGCCGTGGTTGGAGATGAACAGGATTGTGGTGTGGTGTGGTGTGGTGTGGTTGGGGATGAACAGGATTGTGGTGTGGTGTGGTGTGCTGTGGTTGGGGATGAACAGGATTGTGGTGTGGTGTGGTGTGGTTGGGGATGAACAGGATTGTGGTGTGGTGTGGTGTGGGACCAGATTTTGACACAGCCACTGATCTTGTCTGTTCGCCGCATGCAGACCAGATGTATCGCCTGTGTTCTCTGTGTGTTTGTGTATGTTCCCTCTTGTGTATGTGCGTGTTTTTGTCTATATGTTTCAGTGTAAGTAGAAGTGTGGTTATGGATGTATGTATTCATATTAGTTTGTGCATGTGTTTATGTATATGTGTAATCTTATGCTCATACATATGTGTGCATATGGATATCAGTGACCTGGCTCTGACTTACGGCAAATTACGTTAGTTGCAGGGTGTGGAGACGACGTCGCCATGGAGAGTGGGAGCCGAGTTTCAGTGTCCATAGCTGGAGACGGCCCGAGGAGGTCCATACTCCCTACGCGATACATCCTCGTCCTGATGGGTTTCATGGGCTTCGTCAACATCTACATGCTACAGCTGAACTTCCTGGTGGCGCTGCCGGTCATGGTAAACCACACAGCCATCGAAGGCCAGGATTACGCCCTCTCCAGCATGGGGATCCAACCTGTGGTGAAGCAGAGCCCCACGATGCTCCAGGGAAGTGACCCTCCTGACGAAGGAGGGGCAGCCTCTGGTGGATTCAGCGGCAGCAGCACCGTCCCAACTCGCTCTGTGGTGGGTCATGGGGATGTCATAGGGCCTGTCAGGGCCGGTGTGGGACCTGGTCTCTACAAAGTCATGCCGGGGTCGAAGATTCTTCAGGTACACAACAATCCTGAGGACCCTTCCCTCGTCCTCACCCTCCCTGCTGATGCTAGATATGGCGAAACATCAGACCTGGTGACGTTACAGTTGCAGACGACGCCTGCTGACGAGTCTCCCACGGATGGGGGTACAACGGACCCAATGAATGAGGAGGAGCTGACAACCGTTCTGTTCGGCGTCACAGAAGACACGACCAGACTCGAGGTCGGTGTCCTCCCCATCAGTAGCAATGGCTTGCACACACAATCATCCATCTTGGCCGGACCACACTCCCACGTCTCCCCTCACTCGACTGAGATGCCGGGGGTAATCGCCTCCACAAACACACCGACTCATGAGAGAATCAGGACACTTCCTCCCCTGTTCAGGACGTCAATTACCACGAATAACAGAAATCATTTCTCACTGACGGAAAACATGATGTCAAAAGAATCCGCAAGTACGGCCTCCTCCGCCGCCACGGTTGTGCATGATGTCACGACGCCCTCATCCCTTCGCCACGATGTCATGAAATCAACCACCAAAAGGGAAGCCACCACGACGTCCATGATGCCTGAGGTGGTCACGAAGCCTCCCGTGCAACAGTCGTCTTCCGTCGCTCCTCCCAACGATGAAGCCACCGTGATGTCACAAAACAACGAACCAACAACAGCTTCTTCCACTACGGTACCTTCCAGCACAGCAAAGAACAACGAACCAACAACAGCTTCTTCCAGTACTGTATCTTCCAGCACAGCAAAGAACAACGAACCAACAACAGCTTCTTCCAGTACTGTATCTTCCAGCACAGCAAAGAACAACGAACTAATAACAACTTCTTCCAGTACTGTATCTTCCAGCACAGCAAAGAACAACGAACCAACAACAGCTTCTTCCAGTACTGTACCTTCCAGCACAGCAAAGAACAACGAACCAACAACAGCTTCTTCCAGTACGGTACCTTCCAGCACAGCAAAGAACAACGAACCAACAACAGCTTCTTCCAGTACTGTACCCTCTAGCACAGCAGTGAACAACCAAGCAACACCAGCTCCCTCCACTACTATACCTTCCAGCACAGCAAAGAACAACGAACCAACAACAGCTTCTTCCAGTACTGTACCCTCTAGCACAGCAGTGAACAACCAAGCAACACCAGCTCCCTCCACTACTG
The DNA here is from genome assembly GCF_036320965.1 of Panulirus ornatus. Classification (NCBI taxonomy): domain Eukaryota; kingdom Metazoa; phylum Arthropoda; class Malacostraca; order Decapoda; family Palinuridae; genus Panulirus; species Panulirus ornatus. Next base: position 73,945,846 of record NC_092226.1, on the reverse strand, counting down.
TACCTTCCAGAACAGCAAAGAACAACGAACCAACAACAGCTTCTTCCAGTACTGTACCTTCCAGCACAGCAGAGAACGACAAACCAACAACAGCTTCTTCCAGTACTGTACCTTCCAGCACAGTAAAGATCAACGAACCAACAACATCTTATTCCAGTACAGTACCTTCCAGCACAGCAAAGAACGATAAACTAACAACAGCTTCTTCCAGTCTTGTATCTTCCAGCACTTCAAAGAACAATCAACCAACCCCAGCTCCTTCCAGTCCCATACCTTCCAGCACGGCAAAGAACGAGGCTGGACCATCCAGCCATCAAGATAGCGTTATCACCACCACTCCCTCCCCAAGCATCCTTGCAGCAACAGACACTAACCCTACAACCTCTGCTGAGATTACCAACCCCACTACCACAGCTCTGGAGCAGGACCTTGAGACTACACCCACTCCAGAAGACCTTACCACTCTTCAACCAGAAGAAGAAACCACTTTCACCACTTCGATGTCTGAGTCCCTCTACAGCACCACGGTACCCATGACTGACGCAGTCCCTACGACAACAAGTTCAGCATCTGCTGCAGTAGACAGCATAAGGAGGCGCCGCAGGAGGCGATCGGTCCAGGACAAGCATATTGGATCCGATAACAGCAGCAGCGAGTTCAAGATAAGGGACTGTCAGACGAAGGGGACCTGCGAGCCAGGGAAGGTGGGAATCAATCCACTGAAGGAAAACGAGCGTGAAGAGAACGACAAAGGTGTAAACGACGCAGTAAATGGAACTAAGGAAGAGAACGACAACGGAGTGGGACGGAACGCGCACAAAAGATTTAAATTCCTCCTCAATGAGGACTGGGACATGAACAACGCCACGAACTCTACTGAAAGTGGCTCTGACGAAGATGACAGTAGCTACATCCAGTCGGGACTGAACTGGCTCCTGGGCGACCAATGGGGGAATGGCACCGGTACGAACTCTTCCGAGAGTGACTCGTCTTCCAGCTCTTCTTCTTCTTCTTCTTCTTCTTCTTCTTCGAGTGAGTCCCTGAGCAGTGAAAGTCTCTTCTCCAGCAGTGAATCCAGTGAGTCAAGTGAATCCAGTGAGTCGAACGAGTTCGGTGAATCGAGCGAATCGAGTGAATCATCGAGTGAGGAGAGCGGGGAAGACCTGGACGACGATGAGGACGAGAGTAACGAAGGTCGTGAGGTGTACTCGGGCGAGCTGGACGACCTGCACCTCCTGAGCAACGAGTCGTGGGAGCTGATCGACGGACTGTACTACCGCCGCCTGAACGAGTCCCACGAAGACTCGTCCGACGAGGACGACTCCGACTCCGACGACGAGGACGAGAGCGAGAGCGAGGAATCCCTCGAGGATGATGATGATGATGACGATGATGATGATGATGATGATGATGATGACGACGACGATGACGATGATGAGGACGATGATGATGACGAAGACGAGGAAGAAGAATCGTCGGTGAGTATTTCCGTTTTTGGGGCCTTAACAACATTGACCTCCTGCCTCAGGAGTCTCTCCTGTCTTCTGTGGTGTTCCTGTAGCGCTCAGAAAGCTAGCCACGTCCACTGGGCGGCACCATATATATATATATATATATATATATATATATATATATATATATATATATATATATATATATATATATATATATCCATGGGGATAGAGGAGAAAGAATACTTCCCACGTATTCCCTGCGTGTCGTAGAAGGCGACTAAAAGGGGAGGGAGCGGAGGGCTGGAAATCCTCCCCTCTCGTTTTTAATTTTCCAAAAGAAAGAACAGAGAAGGGGGCCAAGTGAGGCTTTTTCTCAAAGGCTTGGTCCTCTGTTCTTAACGCTACCTCGCTAATGCGGGAAATGGCGAATAGTATGGAAAAAAGGAATATATATGTGTATATATATATATATATATATATATATATATATATATATATATATATATATATATATATATATATACCTCGCAAACGCGGGAGACAGCGACAAAGTAAAAAAAAAAAAAAAAAAAAAATATATATATAGATAGATAGATAGATAGATAGATAGATAATTTGGAAATGTGTTTTCTTATCTTTTAAAGAATCAGATGATATCTATAATAATGGTCTTCAAGGTCTGCACCTTTAGACCCATATATCCTGTCACTATTCAACCAGTGCTTCATCTTCTCCCTTGCTTCCTCCTGCCACAGGAACACGGCATTAAGGGAGAGAACGGGGAAATCACCTTGGCCGGACAGAAGTACCCCTCCACAGTGTGTTTCGAACCTCGCATGGTCCAGCGGCCTCAACCCCAGCAGGTTAGTGGGAAAGTCGTGCTCATCCCAATTGTTTCTGATGGTCCGAAACAGAGGCGCCAAGCGGTCGTCTTTTTCTCGAAGACATCTTCAGTTGCCCTGAAGATGTCTTGATGAATAGACGAAAGCTTGGCCTCTCTCCTCTCTCTCTCTCTCTCTCTCTCTCTCTCTCTCTCTCTCTTGCCTCCAGTACACTTGGTCTTTGGTATATTTTCCCCTCAGGTACAGTAACACATATCCCTCGACATTCTGAGCCACGACTGTAGTTTTATTCCAGTCGTATTTCATTTCCCCCTGACCTTCGAGTCACAGTGACCCTTTTATGTCCTGCAGGACGGCGAGTTCGTGTGGCCTGCCGACCTGCAGGAGCGACTTCGGGCGGCCTTCTCCTGGGGCTTCCTCCTAACGCAACTGGTTGGCGGACGGCTGGCGGGAGTGATAGGAGGGAAGCTCCTCCTCCTGATGGGCGTGTTCCTGTCTGCTCTTATGTCCCTCTTGGTCCCGACGGCGGCCATCGCAGGCCCCTACTGGCTCCTCGCCCTCCGGATCATGGTGGGGGCTGCGCAGGTGAGCACTGAAGACACACACACACACACACGCACACACACACACACTACCTAAGAACAGGTCTTATTCTTGCCACAGTTTCAAGCCTCACTGTCACCTTTCCTCTTGCTTTACTTGAGGTAATAACTCACGAGGTGATAATTAATTCATGAGGTAATAATTAATTCATTAGGTAATAATTCAAGTGATAATTCATTATTTCTCCACTTTTGCACTACTTTAGATTTCTTATCATTCTAAATGTTAAATTTATTCAGATAATCAGACTTTTTCTTGACATTTACATGGAATCAAATCCTCTGTATGTATGTCATCGGTAGTGAGGTTAATATAGGTAGAAGAGGGAGTTTTGTGGTGTTCATAATCCTAGGACTCCATTGTGAGTGATCTATGAGATGTGGTCCTGTGATCTTCACCAGACGCTCCTACAGGATACAGTCCCATGACCTTTACTAGACTGTAAGCTGTGGACTTGTGACCTTCTCTAGACTTTCTTGACCTTCAACGGACGATCCTAGAGAATATGGTCCTTTGACGTTCCCTGGACCATCCTGCTGAATATGCTCCGTGGAGTACAGAGCGAAGATCTGCTCCTAACTGATTCATGTATTGCAGGGTGTGTGTATACCAGCCATGCAGGCCATCCTGGCTCAGTGGGCGCCGCCCCTCGACATCACCTCCATGGTCGCCTACACTTACTCAGGTCAGTATCACTCGATCCATGCGTTTGAATTACGTCTCAGTGGCTCTGAGATAAACCTCTTTCATACTTTACCCACTGGAGATTAACCTCGACTTCGTCCCCGGCAGGTTTGGCAGTGGGCGCGGCTCTGGGAGGCCCTGTGTCTGAGTGGGTGGTGACTGTGATCGGTTGGCGCGCCCTCTTCTACTGCCAGGGGGTGGTGGCGCTCGTGTGGTGCGTCATGTGGCAGCTCCTGGTGGCCGAGAACCCCTCCAAGCACCCGCGGATCACGGCCGAGGAGAAGAACCACATCACAACATCTATTGGGGCGCAGCACGCTGGCCGGGGGCTACCGGTGCCCTGGACTCATCTCTTCAGGTAATGATGACCCTGTAGACCCAACATGACCTTTGCCCCTCTTTGATTATCGCTACAGGAGTGATTAATGACATGTCGGACACCTTCAGTTGTGACATTTTTCCTTGTCAGCCTCACCATCGTTGAATTTACTGGAATAAAGCTCATATTATCTCTCAGAATTCATAAGCTGAACATGTGATATAAGATAGTTGTGGTAACAAATGTTTCACATCTTCCTTTTCCCTTAAATTCCTCCCTCTAGATTTCCTTTAGATGATCGTGTGTGTGTGTTTGTGTTGGCAGGTCTCGTCACGTGCTGGCAGTAGTCCTGTCTCAGCTAGGCTTCTCGTGGGCGTGGTTTACGCTCCTGCACCACGCCCGAGAATACGCCGTCACAGTCCTCCACGTCCCCAACCACCAGGTGGGTATACGTGTTCCCTCCCTGGCTCTCTGCAGCAAAACCATTCGTCCTCCAGCATCTTTTTCTTCTTATTTACCTTTTTTCAAGCTTGCCTTTCTTTCACTACTGTGTATTTTCTCAGGAAAAATTACTTGGTATATGAATATTTCATTCCGTCATGAACAATGATGATAGCGTAACTCAATCTACAATTATATTAATCTGTGATTATATTAATGTATATAATAATATAAATTTATGATTATATTAATCGAATTTGTGGAATCTTCAAAGAAAGAGAAACCTAATGTTTCAGGATTACCTAGCCTGAAAAATATAGAAATTTAAAGCTATTTACGTAGAATTATATGTATATTTTGGCTCAAAGGTACGCGTGACCTGGGGTACGGCGCTGTTCGCTATGTGGGTGATCGCCCTGGTGTATGCATCGCTGGCCTCGTGGGTTCGACGAACCAACCGACGCTCCACTGTCGTCATCCGCCGCGCAGCCAACACCATCTGTAAGTACGACGCAGCTCACGTCGTCAACACACATCTCCTGCAGGGAGATAACTGCTCCTACAGTGTTTTCTTCTTACTCCTCCTCCTCCTGCTCTATCCTCTTCTCTTCCTCCTGGATCTCGTATATGCTAGGGCCAAAAACAGTCATGGGTTTGTCCGGTATATTTCGTCCAATTCACCGAAAATATACCTAAATCTTAGCTGTTAGAAGAAGTTCTGTTGATTTTCACAAATATTTCACCTACTTTTACTTTCAGTAACCCAATGTTTTCCCGAAACTTCAGCGCCGTGATATTAAGTCACTTATGTACTATCCAAGGATAAAAAAAAAAAAAAAAGATTATACCAACCTTGGTCCTAACAATTTCAAACGTTGACTTGGATTTGACGTATCCATTTGATTTGGTTAGACCAGATATGACCAGCAATTTATCATGTGTGTGACATGAATTTCCAGTATACAAATAGTTATGTGAATACTTCATCATAGTAAGATAATTTTACTTAAGAACAACAGTGTCCCAACGTTTGTATTTCTTCGTTAAACCCCTAACGTTAGATATTAGTTTGTCGACTTTGAAGCCTAACTTTGAACGAGAAAAGACCATTGTTAGTGTCATATGGTGTTTGGTGAGGAAGCCTATGGCTGACATTTTCACTGTGTCTGACCGTTTCACTACGGTTCACAAACATTTAACTGTCATAAAACGTTTAGCTATATTTTCACTCCTACGAGAAACCATTTACCTTGAGTAAGGATAATAATGTTTTAATGTTTGTGTTGTTTGGTTCCAGTTACGCTAGCGACAGCTGCTTGCTTGGTGGGTGTGGCGCAGTCTAGCTGCTCCCAGCGGGCAGTGCTGGTGTGGTGCTCCATGGCTCTGGCCCTCGGCCTAGCCGCCTCCTTCTCCACCTTCCTCGTGAATGGCATCGAGCTGGCACCCAACCACGCGGCGGCCATCGCTGGCTTCAGTGGCACCATCGCCGCTACCGTCAAGGTCCTGTCGCCGCTCTACGTCGCCTACCTCACCGACGGACAGGTAAATGTCTGTGTTTACTTATGCTTTTGTTTGTGTTGTATGTCTGTACGAATGTTCATAACAGGTGAATCAATACTATAAATTCTTGGTATTTAACTGTAGTTAAAGAACAGGGTTTTTTTTTTCATTTCTGTATCAACTAAAAGAAGTTCATATAATTAATGTGATCAAAGAGTAATTATACCTAATGTTATGTGTCTGTTTGCAAATATCCGTATTCACAGATAAGAGAAAGGGTCCTGGAATATCATGTTATTATTATAATTATTATCATTATTATTATTATTTTCATTATTATTATTATTATTATTATTATTATTATTATTATTATTATTATCATTATTATTATTATTATCATTATTGTTATTATCATTGTAACTAAGATGTTTAATTTTGCTGCAGGCGACACTTGAGCGATGGCGGATGGTGTGGTACACAGGAGCCATCATTGTCATGCTCACCAATTGCCTCTACTTCCTGATGGTGTCGTCGAAGGAGCAGGTGTGGAACAGACCTGTGGCTGTGCCGGTCTACCCCAAGAGGGAGGTGAACAACCTGGCTCAGAGAAGGGCACGTCCCGCACCTCCCTCACACCAGAACTCATCCTCCAGGGGCAATAAGAACCCTGGTTACGTCTTCACCGAGCACCTGTAAGAGGCGCTGACGAAGGGGGAAACAGCTTCCTCGTGAGATAAAGACGTGCCTGCCTGCCTGCCTACATCTGTGGAAGACATAGCCATCAGTTTCACTGACCGAAGTTCACACCAAGATATTAAATTCCAAGTGCTCCACTATGGATCCCTCTGTGGTTCTAAGAAGTAGAACCCTACCAGAAGGAGGGATAGGGTGTTCGCACTCTGCCTAGAATTCTTGGGGTGTTTTACACATGTCCAAATAAACCAGAAGTAAACTACTTGTGTACAACACAATGCTCGACGGTCTTCAGGCTTGATGATCCATAGGACTGTAAATCCTACGGTGGTAACACCTCATATGGGATGTAACGACACCTATGTGGCTATTCAGATCTTGGTAGGCCCAAAGCCCCATCTCGTGATGGATGAGGCTGTAAACTAGGCTGGCTGTCTTAAGCAGTCGAGAGAGGCAACCGTCCAACAAAGCCAGTCACCCGTCCCATACGGAGAGGGCCACAGTGTTGGACGGAACGCATATGTAGATATGCATCCGCCATAATTGAAAATGTATGATAATGTAAAATGTGGGAATAGAGTACACCAGGGTATCTGTGGACAACTGAGAGTTGATCACAGTGTCCTGGGAGAAGTGAGAGTAGACGACAGCGTCCTAGGAGAAGTGAGAGTACACGACAGCGTCCTGGGAGAAGTGTGAGAGTACACGACAGCGTCCTGGAAGAAGTGAAAGTAAACGACAGTGTCTTAGGCAGGCCAATGAAGTGTACTTCGTCTCTCCTGCGGTCACGTTTCGTTACTGCACTTAAAAGATACTAAGTCTAGAAGTTATGTATATTTCACTTCAAACTTCTGTGAATACTCAAATCTCTATACATGTACATATATCAAGAATCATAATTGTGTCAATACATACTAATTTCAAGTTCATAACATGTAATATCTACATAAATGACACTGCTCTCCTGCATAACCAATATCAACGAACTTTTTCGGACTGTCTTCGAATATGTACATAGCAGAAAAACTTTTTACCAATAATTTTGCAATTTGTGTAAATAGATTTTATATACTTAAAAAGACAGATTTGTATACATATGAAATTTGTACAGATATTCTGAAAATGATTACATCTCTATTGTGTAGATTTTAGCACAATTTGTCTATTTTTATGACATTCAGAACAGTTTCATTTTGGAAACACCAAAATAATACATGGGCTATGAATGTGCTATTAAACATTAATGGTGTGTATTTACATCATGATAATTGCTTTGTACAGATATATAGTTCATTACACCATGAAATACTTGCATGAAATATCACTTAAAGTCACCCATCCAACAAAACACGATTGACTGAGGTCTTTGCGTGAGACTCGTAAAGCAAGTCTGGTATGTAATTGTGGCGCGAGACTCACCATTTCGATATATCTAAATATCCTTAGCTGTACACGACTTCAAATTGAAATAACGTCAAGCAATAAAAAAAGATTAAGTTGGATACCGTGAAAGATGATTTTGTCCCGACGTGGGCTTAAAACTTGCATGATAACCTAACAGACAGACAGACGTCTGCTTGACCCATTGCCATACATCTGAACGTATGACCTGCGCAGGCAAGTATTACAACAGGCCCGAAAAATTGTCTTATAAACTTCGCAACTGAAATATGTTGCGTAGCGCCCTCTGTTTTTACTGTGATAATATACTATAGGATTACATGTAAACCCCGGCTATTATAGGACCAAACAGTAGTGGCTACGGCCTCAGCCTTATATTTATTACTCCCTCTGTTCATATAGATATTGCTTATTTTCATCTCTTCACGTTTTGCGCTTGATACTGTCCCGCGCAGAGTTCTGATCTCCATGCTTTCTTTAATTTCCTCTCACAGTAATAAAGGTGTAAAATAATCTGTTTTCATCAACTAATACAGTTTGGCTTATCAACAGTAATCTCAAAATACTTTAAAGAAATGCGACATTCATTCACCTACAAAGCCTCGCCCCGGTTACTAATGCACCTTCTTATCATTTTCTACCTCCTCCTCAAGTTTTAGTGCATCATATTGCATTACTTTCTCAACTTGTGTCTTGAATCAGCTTCTTATTACATATCAAATCTTGTACCTATTCCCAACTCTTTGTTTACCCTGCCTCTCTCTCTCTTAGTTCCCTGCCGCACCGAGTGGCGGCGCGTGAGCCTAACATTATTTATTACCCGAGAAGCGACACTGCTGTGAGCATCACCGTTAACGATCCCCATCACTGAACCTGATAATCTGATGCATGACGAAAGTCAGTGGTTCATCGCCCACCAAGACGCCATTATACCCTACGCCAGTCTCTTCAGGGTACACTGTGGTAAACTCATTTCACCTCGACATCGTATATATATACAAATGATGACTTCATGTAAATATATTTTTTTTCTTAGAATTATATCGATACTTCCTTGTACATATTTTGTTTCCATCCAACACTCGTTAACACAAAGGCCCCATCAGACTACCACAGCACAGAATCCTTAGAACGAGTAACTGAATTATTGTGGTCATTTTCTGATAGCTGTGAAAAAAAAACTTCATATATATATATATACCTTTTTCTTCCAAAAGTCAATTAAATCATAAAAAAGGTTATTTATGTTTGCAATTACCAAAAGTTGTGACTGCCATCAAAAGCGTAATGTCTTTGTCAGTCTTTTGCTATAGAATGCTTGGCCATGTAAACGTTTAACCCTCCATGGATAATTGGATAATAGTTTCTTTCAGCCTGACCATATGCATTTTCATACTTGCATCGCTTATTTTGGACTAATTCATCATTCTTCAATGTAATGGGCACCATCTACCCATAAGGTCTTGTGTTATTGTCATAGGGTGATGATGAGCGAGTGTCGGTCGGTAGCCTATCTTTCTTGCGTCCTCCTTGGACCATCATCATGCATAAATTGTACTGACGAATTAAGGATACTCTGTGTGTGATATGCATGAATATCATAAATAAAATGAATTGGTATTTCTTGTTTAATTGGTTCCTATACATGAAGCTCAACAACAAACTATACTTATCAGATTGTCGTTAATGAAAGGATCTTACTGGAAATAATTTAAAACACGGTTGAAAGGTTTCAAAATGATTCATTGGTCTCAGTACTGAGACCCTCATTAAGGTGATTTTCTTGGCTCTCCTGTGAAATCAAAGAAAAGGAAATAAAATTTCAGCCACATTAAATACTAATAATAATGATAATAATAATGATAACAACACACACACACACACACATATATGTGGGGCCTCTGTGGTTTAGTGCATAATGCTACAGTCCATTGGTCAACACAAGCACTCTCGTAATCGAACCCTCGTGAGTTCGAATCCTGGATGCGGCAGTTGGCCCACACTCGGAGAATACCTGGCTTACGCTGTGATGCGTTTGTTGAATTGGTGTAAATTAAGAATAATCTTAATTTTTCTTACTGTTAACTACAAGTTAATGCACATAAATGTGGTAAGACTTAAGTTTACCATATGGAATATCACAGACGAACAGCCTCATAAAACTAACTAGGTATTTTACAGAAATAATGTATTTTAGATCAACTATTGAAATATGGCATTTCTATTTCTTGAAAGGATTTCTATAATTATAGAAACTTCCGTAATCATTTCAAAACAGTTCACTCCAGTAGCCTACTTCGTTCACTGGCAATATTACAAACCCTACCAGATGCAAGTGTTCCACCAAACAGATTCATGACTATGATCTCATCAGCAGCCAATTAAGACTTGAGATCAGTTTCTGTCATCTGAAACAAAAAGAAAATACAATCACATGTATTTAGAATAAGCTAGATTTTGAGAGTTGAGCAGTTAGATATGAAATAATAGAAGTTGCTGGACTTGTCTTGGGTTGGAAGAATAAAACAAAAAAGATGCAGCCAAACTAACATGAATTAGATTATTCTAAAGACGTCTGCCCTATGCCGTTGTATTGAAAACAATCTAATTCATGATAGCTATGTCCATACTGGTAATGACCCAGGAACATTTGCCAATTAGGAGATTTTGTTGCTAGATTTGGCTCTCTGTTTACGCTACTTTTATGACATTTGACGACAATCATAAATCTGAATTCCAGTAATACACTGAACTGAATCTACATTCTTTTCAACATTCAAAATATAGCGATATATGAATATTTGGTTTGGCAACCGTTGTGGACAGTAGCCAGTCAGAGTTCGGACGCCAATGCTTAAAGTCAGTGTCACTAGTGTCGACGTCAAGGTCTGATTGATGGTGCTGTTGACGTGTAGTGAACTTGTGTTGCTCTATTGATATCCGGATTGAGGAATTGCCCTTGAACACACGTTTTAGAGCTAGTTTTTGACGCTGCTTCCAGATTAGTTATTTTCTTTTTGTAACTGCTTAGGTTTCTGCGTTACGGCATAGTAACGCAGAAGAAACAAGTAACATATTTGGTATCACCTTCAAAAACTGGCCTAGAAAAGTGTGCTCAAAGCAAACCTCTCAAGAACCCTACTAAAGTCACTAACCATATACTAACCACAGTCAGTGTTTGTTTAGTGCAGTTTAGCTGGTCTGGTATTTAGAGCACCTTAGATCTATGAATGTAAGCTTTAAGATGATAGTGACCCTGAACTGTGAACAAAAGTAAGAGACAGCTTCCACTTCCAGTATTCAAAGACAGTCAACAGAAATGTGAACACCGAAGAAATGAACACCACCACCCAAGAAGCTTCGTCATACTTCGAGCAGGGCCTTGAGAGTCTTGCAGATATTAAGGTGAATAATGATTGTTGGTGATGGCTCGAGTGGTAGTTCATCGTCATTATCCGAAGTTCAGTTGCTGCCGGAATGTTGGTGCTAAAATCAGTTTGTATATTCTAAGATACGGTTTCCATGCTTAGATGTTCGAAATTGAATACGCCCATTGTGTCGTTGTTTCGTACAAGTGAAATACATTTTTTTTTTCCTACCGCATGAGCTGCCTTCGATTAATAGTATGATGAGCAGAAAAGCTCCAAAAAATATTTCTGATGTTTGCAGTTTGGTGAAGACAAATGCTTTATGGTGCAGAAGTTTGTGCCTGAGTTTGGGATACCGTATAAAGAGAACACGTTGAGAGTAAATATGAATAAAAGTAAGGTTATTAGGTGTAGCAGAGCAGAGGGCAAGTTCACTGGGGCATGAGTTTGAACTGAAAATTTATGTTAGATGCGACATGTTTTAGATACTCAGGAGTGGACATGGCAGTAAATGGATTATGGAAGCGGAAGTGAATCATCGGGTGGATGAGGGGGCGAAGGTACTTGGAGCATTTAAGAGCATTGGACCAACGTGTCGTTATCTGAGAAGGCGAAAATGGGTATGTCAAGCGATAGTAGTCCCAACAAAGTATGGATGAGAAGCATGGCTGTGCGGAGGAGGATGGAGGTATTGGAAATGAAATGTTTGTAGATAGAATGTGGTGTGAAGTGGTTTCATCGAGTAGGTTGTGAAAGGGTGAAAATTGGTGTGGTAATAAATGAGTATGTTTTGGCTTACAGAGAAAATGTGTTAGGAGAGGTTGACAGAGAGGATGTATGTGGCAGAAGTGAAGGGAACACGTAGAAGATGACCAAATTGGAGATGGATTAATAAAGTGAAAAAATGTTTTGTTTCGAGGCCTGAATATGTAGAAGGGTGCAAAACGTTAACAGGATAAAGTTAATTAGAGCGATTTGGTATACAGGGAGTGACGTGCTGTCAGTGGACTGGACCAGTGCACGTGAAACAGCCTGAGGAAACCACAGAAAGGTCTGTGGAGCCTTGTTCATGAGGGGGGGGGGGGGGTTGCTGTGGTTTCAGTGTATTACAAATGACACTAAATGGTTGTGATCGAATGCGGCCGGCTTTGTGTCTGTTGCCGGTCTGCCTTGCTAATGCGGGGAACGGCGAACAATATATATATATATATATATATATATATATATATATATATATATATATATATATATATATATATATATATATTTATTTATTTATTTATTTTGCTTTGTCGCTGTCTCACACGTTAGTGAGGTAGCGCAAGGAAACAGACGAAAGAATGGGCCAACCCACCCACATACACATGTATATACATTCACGTCCACACACGCAAATATACATACCTATACATCTCAACGTATATATATATATATATATATATATATATATATATATATATATATATGTATACACACATGTACATAATTCATACTGTCTGCCATTATGTATGTATGTATATGATAAAGAGAGAGAGTGAGGGGGGGAGGATATTAGGATACTATTAGTCCTCCAGTAGATAACTTCCTCAGAGATCATGAGGTTTTATGTTACATATATGTTCTATTGCAGCACAGAGTACTATACAGCATCGCAACAATATGCACACAACAATTTGTCTGAAAAAAAGAACGAGCACAAGTTTGAATATGATAGAGCGAATAGGCATTTTCAGGTGATCAGACTCAAATGAATGAGTGTTATTTGAATTCTAGATCGCAATTCACCTTAGCAAGTGCCTCATATATGTAATAAGATACTAGTTCCAAGAGAGAAAGGGTCATTGTAGTATCAGCTTATTACAAATTTCAGCGTCAATACACAAAAGTAGACATGTTCGTTACTGCTCTTCACAGGTATCATACACCAAAAGAAAGATATGCTTATTTTCACTATCAACCATATATCCTTGAGAGTACATTGAATCAAGTATTTCTCTTATCCAAATTCAGTTTGTAGAGGAGTGGGGAAAGTACATTTTTTCTTTAGTTTCAATATAAACAAGAGCAACATGAGAACTTGTGCCAGATGGTAACTAAGAATTGCACGTTTGTTGAGGTACGTGGTCATGTGTTGACGGCGTCGCGGCTGCTGAGATGAGTTAAGACGGCTGATAACACAATTCCGACACGTGATTGATCATTTGTGTTAATTGGTAAATGTTCAGAATTGTTTAATGGAATGGTTTAGCTATGCATCAAAAGTAACTGTGGAGAGACTTTGATCTTTGTGGGGCATGAATTAAAGGGTATGTTTTTCGGTATTGAAATAAGTGGTAAAGATTATGAGTATTATCGAAAATTCGGATTGAGTTACTGTGAAAGTAGTTTGAATATTAACAGAAACAGCCGAAATTTGTACATTCCAGGAAATAGACCCAGCAGTAATTGATTAATGATTTCCTTTCAGGGCAGCTGCAAAAAAGTGAAAGAAAACTATATCAGTGAACCCCTAACACCCATTAAAAATTATTTAGAAGAACGCTGAGATAGAATGATGATTAGTATTCTATGATGATAAATGAAAAGATGTTAGGGAGGGATATGAAGATGGTGGGGGGGGAGGGGGGTGACGTTGGGATAAATGAAAATTATGGAAGTGAGCAGAATGTATTTAGAGCCTCTGTTAACTTCCTTAAGCAGCCAACATTTGACATAATATTCAGGTTTGTACTCAGTTTATATATAGGACCCATGTCATCCATATAATGAGAAATGTTTGCTAGATATGGTGATGTTCATTAGGTGCATATCCATGTAAGGGAATGTGCTCATTGCCCATACCTGTAGATGTAAAGACTAAGCCAAAACAATCCTACATTTTTCAGAAAACAACAAGAATGAGGTAAATATTGGCTGTGATGGAGTTAGGTGTAGTTTTCATAGTTTCTGTTGACTTCTTAATGTGTTTCACCAACTGTTATGTTACTTAGCCCCACTTTTTCCCTGATCTTTGTAACTCTCCCCAGTACTGATTTATTGTGCTGTGCTTCCTTTATAAAGTTTCTCAACAACATTCAAAAGCCTTCCCCGCACATCATATAGACTCAGAACTTCTATTCATTGTATACTTTTTCTAAATCCATAAATGTTTTTTACCCCTTTTCATTTTCTCAAAAACTTTCTTCATCACTTGTTTAAGTACAAAACTCATCTTGATACCTTCTTCCTTTCCAAAACCTTCCTTAGTCTTCATTAGCAGTTAATCAACAGTTCATTCACTAATCCCTCTTAACATAATCACTCACTGTTCAATGATACACCATGCTTTCTGATCTGAGACATTTTGCCATGACCACCCTCCCCTTCCTTCTCCTTTATGGAATGAGACAATTACTGTTTTTATCCCCTCATTTGGCAAGTAACCAAGTTTCCTTGCTTTTGTACACACTCTCCAGATCTACTCCCCAGCATTTTCACCTACATTCTTCACCATCAACATCATCTCTGTTACAATTTTTTTTCTAATTGATAGACATGCATTGTACACATCCCTCCTTAATACTTTGGTACACTTCTTTCCAAAAGTCTCATTCATTTTTCCCTCAAGATCCAAATTTGCTCACCTTTTATTGATTTATGCCCTCCTTTTAGCTCTTCTGTTCAAGACTGTAGTCTACATTTCACCATCCATTCATCACTATTTTATGGCAGATGTATTTCCTTCCAAACTATTCTTTTCTTCATCACTAACTTTTTCTTATCAACCCTCCTTCTTACTGCACTTTTTGTATAACCTGTACATGCTGTTCCACACACCTTCCTGGTAGCCTCCATTAATGTAGTCGTTATTGCAATAAATATCTCCTCATTCACACTCCATACTGTTCCTGATTCTGTCATCTTTTCACCTACCTTTTTAGGAGGCAAGTTGTACCCTTTCTTTTTTTTTTTTTTTTTTTTTTTTTTTTTTACATATCTTTTCTAGTCCTGCACCATTTAGTGTAAGAATGTAAATGTATGCATTATTGTCCTCTCCAAGAACTCTCACCTAGAAAACACATTATGTACCCCACACGACAAACTCTTTCTTATCAATAAGAAATCAGTCATGCTGTTGTCTAGCCAGTTATTCCTGTTTTTGTACCATGTGCGTTTATGAACATCTTTATGTTTAGAGAGACCATTATAAAGAAACAAGGATAAAATGTACATATCCTTTATATCACTCATGCCGATGAATGTATACAGTGCACACATATTTTGTCACCACAGTCATTTTCACCTCGGACTCCATACCCAGCTATCTGTGTCCCACTCTGTCCCACATAGATGCTTATAGATCAGCATCCTCCATTGCTCTCATGTTCTTTCCAGGAGCCTTCTTTATCACTGCATTGTATAAATGCAACCATTACAGAAATTCTTAACCTCTCACACCTGAACTTTGCCACTATTGATCTTGCACTGACACACTTGCAATCAAGCGTCTTTAAAACCACTCATCCTTCACTAACATACCAAACTTTTTTCTTGCACAACCATATGTATCATCTTAAATGATTTCACACTCTTTCTCTCCATCCCACTCAGAGGTTCCACCAACTCTCAGCTTTGTCACGCACAACTCATTATGTATGATAAATCCCTTTTAAAAAGTGTCTACGACTTCCATACTCTCTTATGGACATTCGTCACTTAATCCTCTTGCTTTCCAATCCATTATATGAACATACAGTTCATTCTAATTCACCCTGTTCCTTGCACACCTCTCACCCTCCTCTATGTTCAGGCCCCAATCGCTCAATATCTTTCACTCCATCTTTCCACCTCCAATTTGGTATCCCGCTTTTCTTTGTTCCCTCCACCTCTGACACATATATCTTTGTCAGTCTCTCCACTCATTCTCTCACAGTATGTCCAAACCATTTCAACACACTCTCTTCTGCTCTCTCAACCACACCCTTTTGTATTTCCACACATCTCTCTTACCCTTTCATTACTTACTTGCGAGGTAGCGCAAGGAAACAGACGAAAGAAATGGCCCAACCCACCCCCATACACATGTATATACATACGTCCACACATGCAAATATACATACCTACACAGCTTTCCATGGTTTACCCTAGACGCTTCACATGCCCTGATTCAATCCACTGACAGCACGTCAACCCCGGTATACCACATCGATCCAATTTACTCTATTCCTTGCCCTCCTTTCACCCTCCTGCATGTTCAGGCCCCGATCACACAAAATCTTTTTCACTCCATCTTTCCACCTCCAATTTGGTCTCCCACTTCTCGTTCCCTCCACCTCCGACACATATATCCTCTTGGTCAATCTTTCCTCACTCATTCTCTCCATGTGCCCAAACCATTTCAAAACACCCTCTTCTGCTCTCTCAACCACGTTCTTTTTATTTCCACACATCTCTCTTACCCTTATGTTACTTACTCGATCAACCCACCTCACACCACACATTGTCCTCAAACATCTCATTTCCAGCACATCCATCCTCCTGCGCACAACTCTATCCATAGCCCACGCCTCGCAACCATACAACATTGTTGGAACCACTATTCCTTCAAACATACCCATTTTTGCTTTCCGAGATAATGTTCTCGACTTCCACACATTCTTCAAGGCTCCCAGGATTTTCGCCCCCTCCCCCACCCTATGATTCACTTCCTCTTCCATGGTTCCATCCGCTGCCAGATCCACTCCCACATATCTAAAACACTTTACTTCCTCCAGTTTTTCTCCATTCAAACTTACCTCCCAATTGACTTGACCCTCAACCCTACTGTACCTAATAACCTTGCTCTTATTCACATTTACTCTTAACTTTCTTCTTTCACACACTTTACTAAACTCAGTCACCAGCTTCTGCAGTTTCTCACATGAATCAGCCACCAGCGCTGTATCATCAGCGAGCAACAACTGACTCACTTCCCAAGCTCTCTCATCCCCAACAGACTTCATACTTGCCCCTCTTTCCAAAACTCTTGCATTCACCTCCCTAACAACCCCATCCATAAACAAATTAAACAACCATGGAGACATCACACACCCCTGCCGCAAACCTACATTCACTGAGAACCAATCACTTTCCTCTCTTCCTACACGTACACATGCCTTACATCCTCGATAAAAACTTTTCACTGCTTCTAACAACTTGCCTCCCACACCATATATTCTTAATACCTTCCACAGAGCATCTCTATCAACTCTATCATATGCCTTCTCCAGATCCATAAATGCTACATACAAATCCATTTGCTTTTCTAAGTATTTCTCACATACATTCTTCAAAGCAAACACCTGATCCACACATCCTCTACCACTTCTGAAACCACACTGCTCTTCCCCAATCTGATGCTCTGTACATGCCTTCACCCTCTCAATCAATACCCTCCCATATAATTTACCAGGAATACTCAACAAACTTATACCTCTGTAATTTGAGCACTCACTCTTATCCCCTTTGCCTTTGTACAATGGCACTATGCACGCATTCCGCCAATCCTCAGGCACCTCACCATGAGTCATACATACGTTAAATAACCTTACCAACCAGTCAATAATACAGTCACCCCCTTTTTCAATAAATTCCACTGCAATACCATTCAAACCTGCTGCCTTGCCGGCTTTCATCTTCCGCAAAGCTTTTACTACCTCTTCTCTGTTTACCAAATCATTTTCCCTAACCCTCTCACTTTGCACACCACCTCGAGCAAAACACCCTATATCTGCCACTCTATCATCAAACACATTCAACAAACCTTCAAAATACTCACTCCATCTCCTTCTCACATCACCACTGCTTGTTATCACCTCCCCATTTGCGCCCTTCACTGAAGTTCCCATTTGCTCCCTTGTCTTACACACTTTATTTACCTCCTTCCAGAACATCTTTTTATTCTCCCTAAAATTTAATGATACTCTCTCACCCCAACTCTCATTTGCCCTCTTTTTCACCTCTTGCACTTTTCTCTTGACCTCCTGTCTCTTTCTTTTATACATCTCTCACTCAATTGCATTTTTTCCATGCAAAAATCGTCCAAATATATATATATATATATATATATATATATATATTTTTTTTTTTCTTTCTTTTTTTGCTGTCTCCCGCGTTTGCGAGGTAGCGCAAGGAAACAGACGAAAGAAATGGCCCAACCCACCCCCATACACATGCCTTGATTCAATCCACTGACAGCACGTCAACCCCGGTATACCACATCGATCCAATTCACTCTATTCCTTGCCCGCCTTTCACCCTCCTGCATGTTCAGGCCCCGATCACTCAAAATCTTTTTCACTCCATCTTTCCACCTCCAATTTGGTCTCGCACTTCTCCTCGTTCCCTCCACCTCCGACACATATATCCTCTTGGTCAATCTTTCCTCACTCATTCTCTCCATGTGCCCAAACCATTTCAAAACACCCTCTTCTGCTCTCTCAACCACACTCTTTTTATTTCCACACATCTCTCTTACCCTTACATTACTTACTCGATCAAACCACCTCACACCACACATAGTCCTCAAACATCTCATTTCCAGCACATCCACCCTCCTGTGCACAACTCTATCCATAGCCCACGCCTCGCAACCATACAACATTGTTGGAACCACTATTCCTTCAAACATACCCATTTTTGCTTTCCAAGATAATGTTCTCGACTTCCACACATTCTTCAAGGCTCCCAGGATTTTCGCCCCCTCCCCAACCTATGATTCACTTCCGCTTCCATGGTTCGATCCGCTGCCAGATCCACTCCCAGATATCTAAAACACTTTACTTCCTCCAGTTTTTCTCCATTCAAACTTACCTGTGTGTGTGTGTGTGTGTGTGTGTATAAAAGATAGAAGATACTTCCTAAACTCTTTGAACCTTATGCATGCAGTTGATGATGTATTTCTCTTTTTCCCATAGGGTCAGTGCTAAGGATTGAATGATTAATTGCTATATTAAGGAATACATGTGCTGTATTATTTGACCTACAAAACCTCTGTCACATAGCCACGGACGAAAGTAAGTATTTCCAGCTCCATTTTCATGTGTTTGTAAACAGTTGATGAATATTGAGGATAAACATTTATGTATAACTTTGTGAGAATTGTTTATTAGAACTTGAAGTAGAATGCTCATTTATGATATGTATCATTGCATATTCACTAAATGTACAGTTATGTTAAGGGGAAGGCTCAGTTGATCAAAGTTTAGGGATTTTGCTAAATTGCTCTGTTTTCTTCTATATTTTGGTGGTTTCTTGAAAGACTGTATTTTTAGTTCATCTCTACAAAGTCTAGAAAAGACAATATATATCACTGTTAGCATCCATGTATATGTCTACATATGTATATAGGTTCACACCTTGTTAAGTTTTTCATCAGAATTCAATTCTCAGCAATTGTTTGTTGTAAAATCATGTAATTTCTTATGCAGATGTGCCTCAGCGTCCCACCAAAAGTAGGTTGCCCTGACCTAAATTTCATGTCTCAGAGGTTAACTTCATAATCTGAGATTACTGTCCCTGTGTTTATCACTTGCAGTCCATTAGCTTATTTAATGATGTCATAAGTGAAATGAGTTTTTTTACAGATTATGGGTGTTCGTGGCCTCTCCACTTACATTCTGGAACATCTTAGCAGTGTTCTTGAACAGCACATGCTTCATAATCGCCATGTTATCATTGATGGGAACAACTTAGCTCACATTCTTTACTATGAATGTACTGGAATTAATGCTGCATTTGGGGGAGATTATGACAAATATGCAAGCTTTGTACAAGGTTTCTTTGAACGGTAAGCTGCCTGTCAAGTCTGAAGTATAATTGCATGTGCATGTCTAATTACTGTCATACACAGTACAGTAGTCTCACTAGCATACTGTAATGCAGTTCAGGATACTTTGCATTGATGATAGCACAAAAGTATGTGATTTTTTTTATTTGATATTTAAAACAAAAAGATCAGATGAAGAAATTGGAAAAAAAGACATAGAAGATCAATGCAGCCTGAGTGTCTAGCTTTTGGGCTTGGACTGAAGGCCTGATAGACTTTGTGCTGTGACATAGTCAGATGCTTGCTGTCATTGCTTCAATTTTCATAATAACACATAAGTTTTCACCCTCAGCCTTTGCTTGTCCTGAATAAGAGGAATGTAAAATGTGGGTAACATCGCAACAGAAGCTTGAAATGTGGATTGAAAATGGGGAAACTAATCCAAGGATGTAGTTGAAAACCTGTTTAGACATTCTCCAAATATTATTGTATCTTTAGCATTATCAGATTTTTAGTACTGAGTATTAAGAGCAAGATAATGATGATATACTTATTTAAATGGTGGTTGCTTTTGAGGATGGATTAAAGGAAGGACTACTTTAGTTCTTTTGCAAAGTTCTTTAACTGGGCTTGCTTCAGAAAGTTACTGAATAGCAAAACTACTGTATTTTCAAGATAAATGAACTTAGTTTTTCCCCCAGTCCCCAGTATTTGAGAAGTTTTCCCCCCAGTCCCAAGTATATGAGAAGTTTTACTGTTTATTTTTTAAACCTGCATTTTTCAGTTATACTTTGATCTCAGGCTGCAGTATTAGAAAGAACTCACATAATTGAATGTACAGTACATTCATGAATAGATATGACTATCAGACTGTGAGTACAGGTATATCATCTGTCAGACTTTCCCAAATACTCATCAGCCATAACATATGTGTAATTCATTGTTTTAGGTATTAGTATAGTTTTGCTTTTTCAGACTGCAGTCATGTGAAGTTCATGCCATCGTTATTATGGATGGTGGGCAGCCTTTAAGAGACAGGAAAATGAGGACAGTGAAAGAAAGAGTCGTTAACCAGATCCGGACATGCTTATCCATCCAGCCCAGTAACCAGTTCAGGTTAAAAGTGTTTCCATGCATGGGGAGCCAAGTTTTTGTTACAACACTGCAGAAAATGGGTATTACAGTTTTGCAGACAGATTTTGAGGCAGATGAGGAAATTGCTATGTTGGCCAAGAAACTTGGCTTTACAGTTCTTAGTAATGATTCAGATTTCTATGTGTTCAACGTGCCATTCATTTTGCTGGACTCCATCAGGCACAAGAAAGTATGCACAGGAAAGAAGAAAAAATCTAGAGAAACCTTTAAATATATGACCTGCTGCCATTTCAATTTGGATATTTTTTGTGAGGTAAGTAAATTCAAATTAATTTTAGTAAGTTTGATTGCAGAATTTGACACAGATTTTATCCTTGTTTTGCAAACTGTATACTCACTGTACACGTGGTATTCCATATACAGTGACTTTTTTATCGTATTCACAGAACATATGATACTCCTTGCATAGTCGACCTTCACTCCTAATATGCTCCTTCCTTGTCTGACACCTCAGTTTAGGTCTTTTACCTTTGCTTCCACTTATTTCATTCAGATACACTTATGATACGAGTATGTGAAAGAGATCATGCTAGTGTGGGGTTGAAACACAGTTTTGTCTCCCAAAATGAGTTCTTTTGTAAAGGATTTCCCACATTTGACCATCATAAAACATTTAAGGCTGGCAGTTGCCCTCTCACAGGGTCTCAGTAGTCATAAAGAATCCTCAGTGCCTGTGATATCATGGTACAAAAGTTAAGTGGTGGGAAGAAATTAACTGATTCCATCAGTTATTTGCTCTATCTGGTATTTTTGGCTGTTCGTGACTTGGTGTGGTTTGCAGTGTCTTCACTTTAGTCCATGTCTCTCAGACATGTCAGATGTTTATCCTGTTTCTGTTGTAGTATGTGATTTTCAAGACAAAGTAGAAGTACTTGTTATTGCTTAAGGAATAGGACATGTGGAGACACTGCTAATGTCAGCTTTCACAGCATAGCAGTGACCTCAAATTTTGTTGTAAAATACTTAGTTCAATGAATACCTTTCATATGCTTTATTTGCTTTGCTCTTTTTTGTTTGGTTTTCTTTTGTATATCTGTATTTGTTTGTGATATTTTTTGTTTTTGTGTTTATGAATATGTCATAGTTGAGGTATGGTGTGTGGACATGTATTTAATGGCCATATGGTATATGAAGCGAGAGGCTATTCCATATTATGTTCTAAGAGGTCGTAACTCAAGTTAAACCAGTTGGGAGGTTTGCTACTTACCAACTCCATTAAGAGATACAGATTTTTGATTGTTGTTTCTGTTATGGCTACTTGGTTGTCATTATGTTAAGATCAGCTCAAAATTGTGTTGTTGGTGGAGTAGGCAGATACACACCCTGAGACCAAACATAATTTTAAAGTCCTTCAGTATTTCTTTGGCCATCTTTAGCAATAAATGCACCTTCCCCTCCAGCAGCCCCTTCTAAGCATAGATACTGGCACCTGAACAAATCTGACTGGAATTAATTATGTAACTTCTTTTCTGACTTTCCTTGGGTTAATTACTTTCTCTTATGTGATGATGCCTCTGGTGATGCATTGCAAAGGTTATTCTTGCAGGAAAGGAAGCATTTATCCCTTCTTCTTCCAAGATGACCTTTTCATCCAATCCATGGTTCAGCTGTTCCTGTTCTGAGGCCATTCAGGCAAAGGATTGGGCATATTGGGCTTGGAAAAATTCTCCTTCCTCTGGCTCCCATTCAGCTGTTATCACTGCCCATAATTGCTGAAAGCATGTTATCTGTTAAGTGAAGCATTCCTTTATCCAAAGGAGGTGCAATAATCTTTCCTCGTCCACTGGTAGGTCTTTCTGGTATTTAGCTAAGGGCATCTCTAACAACTTCTGTCACTCTAACTTTACATCACTTTTCCATTCTGATGGTACTATATCTGTCTCTCTCCTAGACAAAGCAACTCTCTTTGGCTCCTGTTTCTCTTCCAAACTCTGCCTTGGATCACTCTCAAGTTCCTTCTCCACCTGATGCTACTATTACTAATCCTGTGCCTCTTAACGTAATCTCTTTTTGGACTGTCTGAAAAGCACTTCTTTCTCTGGACACAAGCAAGGCTTATGGCATCCATCCAAGTGTTCTGAAAGACTGTGCCTCTGAACTTGCACCTGTGCTTGCTCCTCTGTTCCGTTTCTGTTTAAAAACCATATCGGGCTTCTCTGTGGAAGCATTCATTGATATACCTCATCCCTAAGAAGGGTGACCATTCTGACCCCTCTAATTATCATCGTATTGCTTTGATATCTGCCATTTTCATAGTCTTTGAATCCCTCTTCAGTATCCTTAGATACCTCAAAAATCACAGTCTTCTTTCTGATCACCAGTATGGCTTCCGCAAGGCGAGATCCCCTGGTGATACTCTTTCCTACCTAATAATGTATGGTCTTCTTCTCTGAAAGATTTTGGGGAGTCATGTGTAGTTGCCCCTGACATATCTAAGACTTCTGATGGGTTGTAGCATCAAGGTCTCATCTATAAGCTCCCCTCTTTTGGCTTCCCTCCCTCACTTTGCTCCTTCATATCTAGCTTCCTCTCTAACCAATTCATCATTGTGGTTGTTGATGGATCAGCCTCTCAAGGTATTACTGTAGCTTTCTTGGAAACCCCATTGAACAGAAATAGCAAAGTCTGCCTCTAAGAAACTAGATGTCCTGTTTAGATGTTGAAACTTCTCTTCTGAACAGTTGCTCCATTTATACAAAGGATTGATTCATCCTTGTATGGAGTGCTGCTCTCACATTTTGGGTGGTTCTAGCTCTGCATCCTTACTTGACAAAGTTTCTTCGAAAGCAATCCGCCTCATAGACTCTCCCAGGCTAACGTAATAACTTGACCTCCTTGCCTTGTGCCACAATGTTGGCTCACTTTTCCTCTTCTGTAGGTATTACTTTGCTCCTGAGAGCTTGCTGCTTGTGTGCCCACACCACTAGCTAGACCAAGCAATACTCAGTAAGCTGCTATATCACACAATTATTGTGTGGCCATCAGCAACTCAATTGTGGGTTGTTTTGACAACTGTTTCTTTCCATACACATAGAAGCTTTGGAACTCTCTACACTCTCATATCTTTTCCAGTAACTGTGACCTTGCACTTTCTGAAGACTGGTTTTAACTTTCTCAAAAATTTGTAAATATTTTCCCTTGTCTTTTCTTTTTCCATTTCACTATTCTCTCCTTATTTCAATTAGGGCCCGGCCTTTATGTTGACTTTTGTCCATGACTGGAGCCTTAAAGATAAAAAACTGACATATTGTATACTGCAGTTAGGCCACTAGACAGTGATATGAACTTTTACATATCTTTTAAGAATTAAACCTTGACAAAATGTTCCCTCACTAGCCCTCATTTTTTCTTACAGAAATTATTCACTTGTATTAGAAACCCATTTTATTATGTAAGTTTCACAAGATATTTTTTTATATTTTGATGATGGCAGTAGTGATAGTATATTCACCCCTAGGAAACAGGAATGGACCGTGAACACCTGCCTCTCCTAGCAACATTATTGGGTAACGACTATTTGGCATTTGATGTGTTCACTGATTTCTACGCCCATTTGGGAGATGGAAAGAGAAATAGAAATATGACTGCTCGTCACAAAACAATTAGAAATGTCATCTCTTGGTTAGCAAGTAAAAAAGGCAGAACCACAGATGACGTTATCACAGACGTAAGTAAATGAATGTTGACAGTTATGTGCCATCTAGATTATTCAGACCAGTCCTTAGGATCCTTTTTCAGACTTCATTAACTTTTGAATTATTGGATAGCCATCAAAATTGAAATTTAAAACATTCTGCTCACACATTACCACAATTGCATTAATACTATTGGTGCAAATTTGAGATATTATTTTTCCTGCAATATTTGGATTAACCCCACACTTTTCAACAACCATGCTTTTGTGTGTGGTTCACCATATCAGTAGTCAAACACTCTTTGAATAGAGCAAACCCAGCCGAGTTGCCAAGTTACACATGTACCTATAAAGCTCTGTGGAAAGGGCCTGTCTTATGGGACTTTAATGAAGTTTATAAATATTGCAAGCATTTGATATACTACTTAACCCTGAAATGGTGGCCAACAATGATTGTTGTGCACTTATGTAACAGCAGCCAATAACATTTGATATGCTAATTTTTCCCATGTCTGTTTAAATATCCATCTGTTGGATGACGTAACGCTTATGATATGTATTGGTTAGTGAGGAAAGTAAAGAAAAATAACATGAGAAATATGAAAAATTTGTGACAGTGATTCTTGTGGGGTTACATATGATGAATGAGGCTTGCAAGGAAGGCATCCTACTGAACTAGTGCGTCAGGAAAGAGGGCAAATGAGAGCTGGCCTGTGAGAGTATCATTAAACTTTACGTAGAATTTAAAGATGTTTTTGTTGGAGGTAAATAACAAGACAAGAGAACAAATGGGAACATTGGTGAAAGGGGCGAGGGGTGATGTGATTACAGGTAGTGATGAAGGGAGAAGATGGAATGAATATTTTTAAGGTTTGTTGAGTGTGTTTAATGATAGAGTGGCAGATGTAGGGTGCTTTGGTCTGGGTGGTGTGGGAAGTGATGGGGGTCATGGAGAATGGCTTGGTTAAGAGAGAAGAGGTATTGAAAGCTTTGTGGAAGATGAAATCTGGCAAGGTGACGGGTTTGGATGGTATTGCAGTTGAATTTATTAAGAAAGGGAGTGACTGTGTTGTTGATTGGTTGGTAAGGATATTCATTGTATGTATGGATTATGGTGAAGTGCCTGAGGATTGGCGTAATACATGCATAGTACCATTGTACAAAGGCAAAGGGGATAAAGATGAGTGTTCAAACTACGAAGGCATAAGTTTAAGTATTCCTGAGAAACTATATGGGAGGGTATTGATTGAGATTGGTGGCTGATTCATGTGAGAAACTGCAGAAGCTGGTGACTGAGTTTGGTAAAGTGTGAAGAAGAAAGTTAAGAGTAAATGTGAATAAGAGCAAGGTTATTAGGTACAGTAGGGTTGAGGGTCAAGTCAATTGGGAGGTAAGTTTGAATGGAGAAAAACTGGAGGAAGTAAAGTGTTTTAGATATCTGGGAGTGGATCTGGCAGCGGATCGAACCATGGAAGCGGAAGTGGATCATAGGGTGGGGGAGGGGGCGAAAATCCTGGGAGCCTTGAGGAATGTGTGGAAGTCGAGAACATTCTCTCGGAAAGCAAAAATGGGTATGTTTGAAGGAATAGTGGTTCCAACAATGTTGTATGGTTGCGAGGCGTGGGCTATGGATAGAGTTGTGTGCAGGAAGGTGGATGTGCTGGAAATGAGATGTTTGAGGACAATGTGTGGTGTGAGGTGGTTTGATCGAGTAAGTAATGTAAGGGTAAGAGAGTTGTGCGGAAATAAAAAGAGCGTGGTTGAGAGAGCAGAAGAGGGTGTTTTGAAATGGTTTGGGCACATGGAGAGAATGAGTGAGGAAAGATTGACCAAGAGGATATATGTGTCGGAGGTGGAGGGAACGAGGAGAAGTGGGAGACCAAATTGGAGGTGGAAAGATGGAGTGAAAAAGATTTTGAGTGATCGGGGCCTGAACATGCAGGAGGGTGAAAGGAGGGCAAGGAATAGAGTGAATTGGATCGATGTGGTATACCAGGGTTGACGTGCTGTCATTGGATTGAATCAGGGCATGTGAAGCGTCTGGGGTAAACCATGGAAAGTTGTGTGGGGCCTGGATGTGGAAAGGGAGCTGTGGTTTCGGGCATTATTGCGTGACAGCTGGAGACTGAGTGTGAACAAATGGGGCCTTTGTTGTCTTTTCCTAGTGCTACCTCGCACACATGAGGTGGGAGGGGGATGGTATTCCATGTGTGGCGAGGTGGCGATGGGAATGAATAGGGGCAGACAGTGTGAATTGTGTGCATGGGTATATATGTATGTGTCTGTGTGTGTATATATATGTGTACATTGGGATGTATAGGTATGTATATTTGCATGTGTGTGTGTACATTGTGTATGGGGGTAGGTTGGGCCATTTTCTTTCGTCTGTTTCCTTGCGCTACCTCGCAAACGCGGGAGACAGCGACAAAGCAAAATAATAAAAAAAATATAATTGATTGAGAGGGTGAAGGCATGTGCAGAGCATCAGATCGGGGAGGAGCAGTGTAGTTTCAGAAGTGTTAGAGGATGTGTAGATCAGGTGTTTGCTTTGAAGAATGTGTGAAAAATTCTTAGAAAAACAGATGGATATGTATGTATCTTTTATGGATCTGGAGAAGGCATGTGATAGGGTTGATAGAGGTGCTTTTTCGAAGGTCTTAAGAGTATATGGTGTGGGAGGTAAGCTGCTAGAAGCGGTGAAAAGTTTTTACCAAGGATGTGAGGCATGTATATGAGTAGGAAGAGAGGAGATTGATTGGTTCTCAGTCTGCGGCAGGGGTGTGTGATGTCTCCATGGTTGTTTGATTTGTTTATGGATGGGGTGATTAGGGAGTTAAATGCAAGAGTTTTGGAGACCGGGGCGAGTATGCAGTCTGTTGGGGATGAGATGGCCTGGGAAGTGAGTCAGTTGTTGTTCGCCAGTGACATAGCAGTGGTGGCTGATTCGAGTGAGAAACTGCAGAAGTTGGTGACTGAGTTTGGAAAAGGGCATACCTCTCACCCTCCTGTATGCTCAGTCCCTGACCACTCAAAATCTTTTTCACTCCATCCCTCCACCTCCAGTTTGGTCTTCCACTTCTCCTTGTTCCCTCCACCTTTGACACATATCCTCTCTATCAATCTTTCCTCACTCATTCTCTCCGTATGTCCAAACCATTTCAACACACCCTCTTCTGCTCTCTCAACCACACTTTTTATTTCCACACATCTCTTTTACCCTTTCATTACTTTCTCAGTCAAACAACCTCTCACCACATGTTGTCCTCAAACATTTCATTTCCAACACATCCACCCTCGTCCATACAACCCTGTCTATAGCCCATGCCTCGCATGTTGGAACTACTATTTCTTCAAACATACCCATTTTTGCTCTCTCAGATAACATTCTCTCCTTTCACACATTCCTCATCACTCCCAGAACCTTCGCCCCCTCCCCATCCCAGTGACTCACTTCTGCTTCCATGGTTCCATTCACTGCTAAGTCCACTCCCAGATATCTAAAACACTTCACTTCCTACAACTTTTCTCCATTCAAACTTACTTGTCACGTAACTTGTCCCTCAACCTTACTGAACCTAATAACCTTGCTCTTATTCACATTTACTAACCAACTTTACCAAACTCAGCCACCAACTTGTGCAGTTTCTCACTCAAATCATCCACCAGAGCTGTGTCATCGGCAAACAACAATTGATACTTTCCAGTCCCGCTCATCCCCAGCAAACTGCAATTATATACCCTTGCCTGAGACCAACCCCTAGGTGTGGATGAACATCTGGGTTGACTGTGGACTGACTACCACAAAAATGTATTCACACTTATGCACTCAACCTTGGGCAGCCCATGAATGCATCACAGTCAGGAATGCTAACTGCTCCATTAAGTACCCCTCTTCCAAGGGCTGCTACACACATTAGCAGAGACAGGATGGACTTCTTTGAAGCAAGAAGTTCTTTGACAAGGTTGCCCTCTGTTTTTGCTCTCTGTATGTAGTAATTTACTGAATGTGGCTGATGTAGAAAAGTATCAATAGAACATATATTGAAAGATGTGTTGATACAGAAGTCATTTTTGCTCATAGCCTTATTTTTATTTTGAGTGTTCTCATTGAAAGGTTGGTAGCATTCTGATTTTTCAGGTTTAGAGGTTGGATGGATTCTGTTTTGATAAGTTAAGTGGTTGTAGGTTTGAAAAATTAAAGCAGAAAGATTAGCATTGATGGCAGAGTCTGCAATTTAGCAGATGGCAGAAAAATTTGGTGATGACAACATATTTATGGTTTTGCAGGCATTTCATAGTAATGGGGATGACTTTTTACTTATTGCATTGAGTTGATAGCAATGGAAGTGATTTCAAACTGATAGTCATGACTTGATAGTGATAGCAGTGATTTTGATGATTGTGCAGGTAATTGTTTTTCTTTCTTTCTTTTAAACTATTCGCCATTTCCCGCGTTAGCGAGGTAGTGTTAAGAAGAGAGGACTGGGCCTTTTTTGGAATATCCTCACCTGGCCCCCTCTGTTCCTTCTTTTGGAAAATTAAAAAAAAAAAGAGGGGAGGATTTCCAGCCCCCCACTCCCTCCCCTTTTAGTCGCCTTCTACGATACGCAGGGAATACGTGGGAAGTATTCTTAATCCCCTATCCCCAGGGATAAAATTGTTTTTATTACTTTAATATCCTTTTCCTGCAAATACTCACTGTTTCTGTGAATAACAGTAAGCACCTATGTTGAATTTATGTATTTAGTTTGTTCATTGATTAGAATTATTTACTGCTGTATTTGTTCATTGATTAGAATTATTTACTGCTGTATTTGTGATCACTAATGACAGTCCGTTTGTTCCTTTTACCGGTAGCAAGATTCACCACTTTATTTCCATCTTTGAATTTCACATTGGCTATAATTATATCGATGATGTCATGTATTAAAGATGTTGGTGCTTATGCTGTGATGAAAAATATGTATACATATGTCCATATTATTGGTCTTTATTCTGAGTAGATTGCTTCAGAAAAGTCTTTTGTAATCATTTCAGCCATGGACTTTTCCTCAAACCTTCAGATATACAAAATGTAGGATTAGATTAGCCATCATGAAGTACACATGAAGTGTAGTAGGTGGAAGAAATTAGTGCAGTAAAAGAAAACGTGAGTTTATGCAGGGCTGTATGTGAAAAAAGTTTTGTACTAGACGACTTTGTTCATTGGATTGTATACTACTTTAATGTAACAGTATTTGAATGTCCTTAGGATGGTTTGGAATGCTGATATCACTCACTGTTCAGTGGTTGAACAAGGTCACTGACATCTGTAAGGCTGATCAAGACCACAGGGATAATATTTCTTTCATAGGAAGTGGCTTGATTATAAAAAGTTTCAAGTATTTTTATTTGTTCTTAAGTTTTGTATTTTCTTGACAGGTAGTTAGCATCATCAAAGGCAAGAAAATAAGACGCAAGATACTACAGTCTTTGAACAACTACACCTGTTTGAAAACAAATCTTCTCAATTTGATCCTTGCAGAATCTTCCTTGAAATCTCTTCTGGAGAAAGTGATAACATCTGATTCCTCCTTGCTTGATGATAGTTCTAAAACTGAAAGACTTGAGTGTGAAACTGAAAGACATGAGTGTGAAACAAAAGTTCACAATGTGAAACCTGAGTTTGAGACAGCTTTAATTTTGAAAAGTGGCAAAAAACTTCCAGCATGGTTTGTAGAAGCATACCGTATGTACAAAGTACCTCATGAGGTGGCAGATATTTTAACTCAGAGCTATTTCATCTCTCCCCCTCAGGTAGAAGATGAATTTTCTGATTGTTCATACTTAGTTGTAGAGCCAATTGTTAGATCAGTTTACACATTGCTGTGGAAAGGTGTCCGCACTCATCAATATGTGAAGAGGTTTAAAGTTATTTATAAAAAAGATGATTTTAAGGTTAGTGAAATACAAGTTGAAGAAAATTTAGATGAGGCTTCATTAAGAGAATGTGATGAGTATGACTCAGATGTGGTAGTGGAGGAAGATAGTGATGAAGATTGGGATCATGAAATAGAGAAAATGTCACAGCCTGAAGAAGATAAAGAATTGGAAGAAAGTGAGGTTTCCACTGAGGATGAAATAATAAGAGGCCTTGAAAGTAATATGGATCAACTGTGTTTAAAGGGTGATGAATCAACAAGTGAAGTAGAAGAGAGTTGTAATGGATTGTTGAAGACTAGAAGCAGAGCAAGGAGATTTTGCCTTAAGTGGTATTTAAGAAAGAAAAAAGGCCTTTGCATAAGGCGCGTATCATACTTACCAAGCAAAGAAGCTACGTCATTGCCTTCTCTTAATCAAGTTGGTTCTCTGTCTGTTGCTGACAAGAAAAAGGTATTCTACAATATGTTAGGTTCTGACACAGAATTCATGGACCTAGATTTACCAAATGATTTAGAACTGATCCTTGACTTCATCATCTATTGGTTCAGAAGAAGCAAATTGTCTCTAATAGACTGCCATATATTGGCAGTTTTGCTTTGTGTGTTCATGTACTATATAATTGATGGTAAGATAGGAAGAGTAAGGACATGGAAAGCCTTTGAAGATGTAGAAAGATGCAAGACGGTAGTGGCAGTGTTACGAGATAGTTCAGCCTACTGCAATCCGTCTGCTGATGTGGTGGATCTCTTAACACATATTTCCAATGAAGAATGCCTAATTGCTAGTTATAACCTTTTTAAATTCCATCATATGAATCAAAAGGTCAATGATAAGTACTACAGTAGGCGTACTGTCCATGCTTTCAGTGAATACCAAGCATGTATATACTTTATGCAACTACTGAACAGTTTACTCTGCTCACCCTTTCCCATGCTCAGTGTTGAATGCCTCTGGGGTGGAACATTCTGTTACAACGTTTTTTTTGACCTGAAAAAGAGAGACAACCCCTTATTTAGGATTACAGATCTCTTAGGAAGAGGGACTTGTCTTGAAAAGTTGTTTCTCAAGCTTTTCAAAAAATTAGGAGAAGTTTTGAATTTTAAAAAGTTTTCTCATATGTTAGAGGCTTTCAAAAAGGCACGAGGATCTCAAAAAAGAAATAAGAAAAAAAAAAAGATCGCAAGCACTGCAGAAAATGAAGGTAATAAAATCATAAGTGAAAGAAGAGAGAAAGGTGTAGATAAACACAAAACAAGTGCTAACAGTGATGTACATGTTTCTTTGATATCGAAAGAAAAAGTTTCAGTTAAACAAAAGGCACAGAAAGCTAAAACTAATACTGAAATCAAGGAAGTGGTGGAGAAAAAGGAACAAAAAAATGCAAGCAGAGAACAGATAGGGAAAAATGAAAGAAAGAATTCCCAAACAAATCAGGCAAGCAAGAATGATTGTAAGCAAAAAACAAAGAAGAAAGGAAAAATGCCAAAGAACAGAAAGGGAAGGGGTAAATAAGGAAGGATGTTAGGGAAAGAGACAGAATACAAGCAAAAGTCAGACAGAGAATGTGGAAAGGAAGATGATGAACAGAGAACAATTAGAAAAATTGGAAAGGAAAGTACGAAGTGAAAAACAGTCATGTCACCATCTTGAAAACCACTTTCACTTAAATATGGTTTGATTCAGATTCTGATACTGATAGTTAAGTTGTAATTGACTTGTTGAGAAAGGATATCACACTTTAATCCAGAATGCTGTTCAGCATATGTGCATACAATACCAAAACTGTTTCTTCAGAAAATATTTGAAAGATAGGCCAAATATATGCCTTTCTATAATAAGCAAGTGAAGAGAAGATAAACTGATCAATGTGTAACGAGTAAATGCCAACTGGAGAAAAAAAAGAGTCTTCTAATGGTTACAATATGAATGTCAATAAACTCCACAGGGAGTTTAACTCTGTTGTCATTTGGAACTGATGAATGATGTAAAGGTGCTTTTTGTTTCACAAATGAGGGTTATTAATGGTATAAATGAATTATTTTGAAATGATCCTCGGCATATCTCAGGACTGAATTATGTCATTATGATTGTTTTGTTTGCATAAGAGAGCTGTACTTAAGAGTGTGATAACTTGATTACTGGATATGATTGAATGATAGCAGAGTAGATAACGGTGGAACCACAGGTCATAAAGTGTGGTGATATGTGTGTGTGTTTGTGTATTTGGGGTGTGTGCAGAGCAATTAAAAAGTAAGTGTTCAATGTCTTCATTGTTTTAGTTGCATTTGTGGCCATAAGGGGTCTAGTGATATGATGAAATGGTGTTTGTAATGTTGGACTGAGATATAGCATTCAGAGCAAAGATAGGAAACAGTAGCTCATATATGTTCTGGGAGTGTGATCTCTGATGGGTGTATGTCTGACAGGTTGTGTTTAAGATTGGGTTAGGGGAAGGGTTGTTTAGTGAATTTTGAGTGATTTCATTGTGAATGAGTTCTCTCATATTTTATCTTGTTGAATGAGAGGAGATCTATGAGTATAGGTTTCTGAAGTGTGAACCATTGTTTGTTTCTACCTTGGGGCTGGCTGTCTTAAGAAAAGGATCTAATGTTTGTGCAGAGAATTGAGTGGTGAGCATGTTGCAATAGCAATGTATTTGGAGATTTATTGTTTTGTTTTATTGTGTAGATGTTAAGTGCTTTTTATTGCTTGGCAGCCAGTGCTTTGTTTTTTAGCTTTATTGTGTTGTTTTTCAATGGGATAGCTAACCAGCAGGTGAGACATAATTTAGGTCAGAGTGGATGAACTGTTTGTAGGGGTTCCATTACTAAGGTATTTTCTTCTTTGTTCAAATCTGGTGTCAATATGTGTTTTAAGGCCATTTGGTTGGTTTGTTGATTTTGTCTTGAGGTCTATGATATGGGGAATGAATGTCGTGTGTGTCTTACATAATGTATGGAATATTTGGACTTTTGTTGGTTGGAAACAACTGGCCATTCTA
Organism: Panulirus ornatus; assembly: GCF_036320965.1. NCBI lineage: Eukaryota > Metazoa > Arthropoda > Malacostraca > Decapoda > Palinuridae > Panulirus > Panulirus ornatus. Next base: position 73,912,044 of record NC_092226.1, on the reverse strand, counting down.
GGTGGTGGGTGGGTGCTGGTTGGTTTCATGTCTTTCTGAAGTTACGAAAGACATCAGTGGATATGCAAACATACTGTTCTGGGTGAGCCAGTGGTCCAGCTGTGCAATGTAGTTTTGCATGTTCGCTGTTGCTTATGAAGTATCAGGGTGTTGTAACACTAACACTATACATATTCCACACCTAGGCCTCACAGACCTTTTCATGGTTTATCCCAGATCGTTCAGATGTCCAAGATCAGTCCATTGACAGCACGTTGACCTCAGTATACCACATTGTTCCAGTTCAACATATCCTGTGCATGCCTTTCACCCTCCTTCATGTTCAGGCCCTGATCACTCAGAATCTCCTTCACTCCATTTCTCTGTCTCCAATTTGTTCTTTTCACTCTCCTTGTTACCTCCATATCTGGCTCATTTATTCTATTTGTAAATCTTTCCTCGCTCATTCTTTCCATATGTCCAAACCATTTTAGCACACCCACTCCTGCTTTCTCAACTGCTCTATTTTTATTACCACGTCTCTCTTACCCTTTCATTACTTACTCGGTCATACCATCTCAGCCCCATCTATAGCCCATGCCTCGTATCCACATGATACAGTTGGGACTACTATTCCTTCAAACATACCCATTTTTGCCCTCCCAGATAATGTTCACTCTTTCCACACGTTCTTCAGTACTCCCAGAACCTTTGCCCCCTCCCCAACCTATGACTGACTTCCACTTATGTGGTTCCATTCACTACCACATAAACTACCAAATATCTAAAACACTTCGCTTCCTCCAATTTTCTCCATTCAAACTCGAATCCAATTTTTTTTTTTTTTTTTTTTTTTTTTTTTTTTTTTTTTTTTTTTTTTTACGCTGTCTCCCGCGTTTGCGAGGTAGCGCAAGGAAACAGACGAAAGAAATGGCCCAACCCACCCCCATACACATGCCTTGATTCAATCCATTGACAGCACGTCAACCCCGGTATACCACATCGCTCCAATTCACTCTATTCTTTGCCCGCCTTTCACCCTCCTGCATGTTCAGGCCCCGATCACACAAAATCTTTTTCACTCCATCTTTCCACCTCCAATTTGGTCTCCCTCTTCTCCTCGTTCCCTCCACCTCCGACACATATATCCTCTTGGTCAATCTTTCCTCACTCATTCTCTCCATGTGACCAAACCATTTCAAAACACCCTCTTCTGCTCTCTCAACCACGCTCTTTTTATTTCCACACATCTCTCTTACCCTTACGTTACTTACTCGATCAAACCACCTCACACCACACATTGTCCTCAAACATCTCATTTCCAGCACATCCATCCTCCTGCGCACAACTCTATCCATAGTCCACGCCTCGCAACCATACAACATTGTTGGAACCACTATTCCTTCAAACATACCCATTTTTGCTTTCCGAGATAATGTTCTCGACTTCCACACATTCTTCAAGGCTCCCAGAATTTTCGCCCCCTCCCCCACCCTATGATCCACTTCCGCTTCCATGGTTCCATCCGCTGCCAGATCCACTCCCAGATATCTAAAACACTTCACTTCCTCCAGTTTTTCTCCATTCAAACTCACCTCCCAATTGAATTGACCCTCAACCCTACTGTACCTAATAACCTTGCTCTTATTCACATTTACTCTTAACTTTCTTCTTTCACACACTTTACCAAACTCAGTCACCAGCTTCTGCAGTTTCTCACATGAATCAGCCACCAGCGCTGTATCATCAGCGAACAACAACTGACTCACTTCCCAAGCTCTCTCATCCCCAACAGACTTCATACTTGCCCCTCTTTCCAAAACTCTTGCATTCACCTCCCTAACAACCCCATCCATAAACAAATTAAACAACCATGGAGACATCACACACCCCTGCCGCAAACCTACATTCACTGAGAACCAATCACTTTCCTCTCTTCCTACACGTACACATGCCTTACATCCTCGATAAAAACTTGTCACTGCTTCTAACAACTTGCCTCCCACACCATATATTCTTAATACCTTCCACAGAGTATCTCTATCAATTCTATCATATGCCTTCTCCAAATCCATCTGCTTTTCTAAGTATTTCTCACATACATTCTTCAAAGCAAACACCTGATCCACACATCCTCTACCACTTCTGAAACGACACTGCTCTTCCCCAATCTGATGCTCTGTACATGCCTTTACCCTCTCAATCCATGGTATACCCCAGATGCTTCACATGCCCTGGTTCAATCCATTGACAGCACGTCGAACCAGGTATACCACATCGTTCCAATTCACTTTATTCCTTGCACGCCTTTCACCCTCCTGCATGTTCAGGCCCCAATCACTCAAAATCTTTTTCACTCCATCTTCCACCTCCAATTTGGTCTCCCACTTCTCCTCGTTCCCTCCACCTCTGACACATATATCCTCTCTGTCAATTTTTACTCACTCATTCTCTCCATGTGACCAAACCATTTCAAAACATCCTTTTCTGCTCTCTCAACCACACTCTTTTCATTACCACACATCTCTCTTACCCTTTCATTACTTACTCGATCAAACCACCTCGCACCACATATTGTCCTCAAACATCTCATTTCCAGCACATCCACCCTCCTCTGCACAACTCTATCTATAGCCCATGCCTCACAACCATATAACATTGTTGGAACCACTATTCCTTCAAACATACCCATTTTTGCTTTTCCAAGATAACGTTCTTGACTTCCACACATTTTCAATGCTCCCAGAACTTTCACCCCCTCCCCCACCCTATGATTTTACTTCTGCTTCCATGGTTCCATCCGCTGCCAAATTCACTCCCAGATATCTAAAACACTTCACTTCCTCTAGTTTTTCTCCATTCAAACTTATTTCCCAATTGACTTGTCCTTCAACCCTACTGTACCTAATAACCTTGCTCTTATTCACATTTACTCTTAACTTTCTTCTTTCACACACTTTACCAAACTCAGTCACCAGCTTCTGCAGTTTCTCACCCGATTCAGCCACCATCGCTGTATCATCAGCGAACAACAACTGACTCACTTCCCAAGCTCTCTCATCCACAACAGACTGCATACTTGCCCCTCTTTCCAAAACTCTCGCATTCACCTCCTTAACAACCCCATCCATAAACAAATTAAACAACCATGGAGACATCACACACCCTGCCGCAAACCAACATTCACTGAGAACCAATCACTTTCCTCTCTTCCTACACATACACATGCCTTACATCCTTCATAAAAACTTTTCACTGCTTCTAACAACTTACCTCCCACACCATATATTCTTAATGCCTTTCACAGAGCATCTCTATCAAGAGGATGTTTTATCCCTTTCCTTTAACCCCGACACCCCTTCACTTTCTTCCCTGAGTACCCAGTATATTCTTCCTATCAGGATACTCCACGTATTATGTTTTTTCATGCTTTGGCTACCGTTTGAATTTTTCCTAATTTCTCCTATACTGTCAAAACCTACAACAGTGGAGTCAAAACACTTGATGTTAGGACAGGAAATACAGTTTCAAGAAGTAATGATATATTCTCAGTGAATAATTCAAGTTAATGAGATATGGCTACTTGTGGCAATCGTAATAACTTATTTCTTGGAATGTTACTCTCACTATTTCATGTGGGGTTCTTGAAACCTGATTTGTGATGGTAAAACTGAGAATCTGTTTATCTTGATATTAAAAGAAAATACATGGTACAGTTAACATAGCAAACAATGAAGTAGCAACGTAAGTTTTATTTATCAGTATTGCTAGTGTTATCATTATAAGAAGGCAATTATTTTAGCATGATTATTATGCTTTTGATCATTACAGCTGTATTTACCAATGTTTATAAATGAGGAGGAAATAAGTATATACCCTCCTATATTTTTCATATTGCATTTTATTGTGCATGGGGTATGAATTATCAATAAATCAAACAAGCTGAAAGTACAAAGTGCTTGTCTGGTGTCTAGTTGTGGGTGAGAAACCTCATATAGTCTTCCTCTCTAGGGCTCCACAATTAGTCACCTGGGCAGAGGCACCCCCTTCCAGGCTTGAGCAGATGTTTTCCACTGATATGATTCCTAAACACCCATTTCATTAATGAATTCACAGTACAGGTTCATAGTACTTATACTGTTGGCATATCACTGTTTCTTTTCCATGTAACTAAATTCATTGGAATAGAATGATTTCTTTACATCTTCAGTAATCTTCTTATTTGCATTTATGTCGATTAGGCTTTTACAGTTTTCAAGAATTGTTCAGTATTTACCTTATAAACCATATGAAAACTTGTATATTTTGATTTTATTTTTTCATTTGCCCTTTGTTGTTTGTAATTCCATGGGTCCAGTCCCTACCTGTAGCTTAGTTTCCTTTGTGTAGAACAAATCTTGGAGTAAAGAGATGAATTGTGCAAGAGTGAATTAGTGCAAAGCAAGGAAAAGGTATTTTTATATATTTATAAATGCACTTGGTAAGCATTACCTGACTCCACCTACTTGTAGTTATACCATGAATGAGAAGGCACCTTTGATGTAGTTATGTCATGCAAGTACAATCTCTTTGTAGAACATCTCATTATGAAGGACTTCCTTCCTTTCCATTAATAGTAGTGCAGCCTTCAAGGTGTGGGTGGACATGGAAAAGGGGTCATGTGGTTAGAAAATAAATGGTAATGCACATTTCACAACTGATAGCCACCCCAGAAACTTTCTTGAGAATTTAGATAATGCCTCTAAATGTGAAATCCAGGGATTGTATTGTTTGTGTGATTGTGTTTGTACTTGTTTTGTGTAGCTTTTGTTTGTGTGTGATTATACGAATGTATGATACTGAAATAGATTTACAATCTAAAGTGCCTTTGATAGCTTTCATAGCATTATTGTGGCTATGAATATGATTGTACATTTATAATGGATCTCTTAAGACAGTATTTTTAAAACACATTTTGTAAATGACTGATATGTACCAAATTGTTTTCAGTCAGAAGTCATGTAATTTTATATTTGCATAGATATCAAGCCTCCTAAATTCCATTGTGATTTGCGGGCTAGAAAAGTCAGTTGTACATATTTTTAATGTCTGCCAACGGCATGTATTGTAGATGATTTTCTTTATGTTTGTTTAATGAATGTATTAATATTCTTGCTTATTCATGATTCTTTGTCATAATTGTGAAGATTTCTTGTATATATATATAGAATTGTGATCTGTGGACTTTTTGTCATTTAGAGAGAAAATTTGAAATAAATTGATTTACTTTTATTTGATTTTGATATCATAAGTATGTTATTAGATTTAAAGAATACATATGTTCGAAATAGAGACCAGGATTGGGAGGGATATTGTGTGTGGTTATTGTATATGGAGATGACACATTTCATATACTGTAGTCACTAATTTTGAGGTACCCAGTTTCTTCATAATGAAAATTAAGGATATTTACAGCTTAAGAAATTGCTAGTTTAGCAATGTTATCTTATTTCTCTTTGCTGTATTCATATTAAGTGAGTATCTAGTTTTAGGTAGTCATCCTTTTCCCAGCTTGTCACCATTTTCTATACCAGTCTAAATGAATGCTTTTCCATTTTCTGTGACTACCTGAACTCACAGGCTAAGCCCTATTGATTGGGCTGCTGGGCAGCATGCAGGGATTGTGTCAGTGCCTGACCAGCTGTCAGCACAGCTACACACCATGCATACTCCTGCTCCCTCAACAGACATGGATTAGGACCACAAGTTTGATGGCTTCCCTTATTGGATTGATGCAGTACAACTTCCCATTAGATTTAGAGAAATAAGGTAAGATGTTTGAACATGTTTAACATAGGTCTTAACATCTGTTTGAAGTTTTGTATATTGGAATTCAATGCCATAATTTGAATTCCAGGAGTGATGCAAGGAGAATGCTAATGGTTGGAAGTTAAGACTTGAATGTCATTGATATCATGATATTATTAATTTATATTATAATGCTGGGCATGATTTCATAGTACATTTTTCTCATTCTCCATTGTTTAGTTTGTTAATATTCATTGTTCATATTTCTTCAGTCCCTGTAACTCTCTTAACCATTTCAGTATGAAGAATGTATTTCTTATCCATTTTTGCTAAATTGTATCAGTAATTTCAACCAAATAGAAAACTTTAATGTTTGAATTGGTTTCACTGATGTTTTCTTGCTTAAAGAAAAATATTCATGAAAAATTTGTATAGTTCAGAGTATTTCATGTGGTAGTTAGAGTCGAATATATATCATATAGCATATATATCAAAGTTTATGTATCTTTTGCAGCTTCAAGGAAGCATTTGAGGATTTGTTGAATGTTAAAAGTACAGATTAAGAAAACCATACTTGATTTTTGTCTGATCTGGGGATTGGGAATAATTAAGGGATTCAAGACTTAGGAGATAGAAAGAAAGTTGTACAAAAAGAGTTAGACCTCTGAAACAATGTAAAACTTTAGGAAATGCCAAAGGAGAGTTTGAGGTTCATAAGCATTTTCACAAAGTAATTATAATAAGATGATTTCTGCTTGAGTGTAGGATGTAAAATTTATTCTATGATTAGAAAGTAGTAAAGTGAGAGAACTGGAAAAAATTATTTGATGATATGGTTGTGTTAATCATAGTTTCTCTAGGAATGTTGGTTAGGATTTCAGCCAGAAAAAAACATATGCATCATTCCAAAAGAATTAAACTTGGTTTGAATGAAAAGTAGAGGATTATGAGATGTGCTTATTATTTGATCTTATAGGGAAAGTCACTTAGTCTTTAAAGGGCATCGCATCTGTAAAGAGAAAAGTACATTTATGAGAATTGGCAGTTGGGTGATTTGTTTGAAGTTAAAGGGGAAGCAGTGAACTGATTGACATTTTATGTAGGTAGTATAGTAACAGTAGGGATGGTAGCCAAACATTTGTAATTTATGCCAAAGGATTGCATGATAAGATGTGAAAATCCAGATGAAATTAACTTTTGTAGAAATGAGAGATGTAGAATGTTGATCAAGATGGAACAGTGGTACCTTTGCAAGTGTGGTAGATACAAAGTTTTAGAAGTCAGGAGTTTTAAAGGTAAATGTAGCAATGGAGCCCAGAGTTTAACAGTTTAAAAAGTATTAACCGTAAATGTAGTAAGAGTTAGTGGGTTCTTTGTAGCCCTTTGTGATACTGATATAAGAAAGATTCATTCTTATAAGATGAATTAGTAACAAAAAGCAGGCACTTTAATTGTATTAACATATGTGATTGATATTGAGTTGAAATAGTGTATAGCGAGAAATCAGAGTAATAGTGGAGGTTATAGGACAGTCATGGAAGGAAAGGGTGGAGTGTGAATGAGAAGAAAAAAGAAAGAGTCAAGGACAGTGTGATAATGTGCTTTCTGTTTTACTAGGAGGAACAGGGAATGTCATCTAGACATATGGAAATGGTTATAAGTTTTGCTTATGGTCTCTTTAATGCATAGGCTCTGCATACTTGTTTTGGTGAATTATTTCTGTCTTAAAAAAGGTTTTGATTGGTTCTCTTTCTTGTCATGTTGTAGACTGATAACCCTGTAATTTTAATTATAAACATAAAAGCATTACATTTAGATTATGGGATTGACTCCCTATTATTTTTTTCTTTTTTGATAGAAATATTGAACTCATTTTCTAACTTTGGAGTCTCTGGAATTACACTCATTTCAGTTTTTTAAGGAGCGTATACAAAATAATATTCTCTAGGCATAGTTAGCATTTGACAGAAAATTGAAGAAGATACACTACAAGTTATGAAAAGTATTTTAAGAAATCGATTGAGCACAAGGAATTAATGTAGAACATGAATGAATGTTGAATTTAGAACTATGACTAGATTGTCCTCATTTTGGATGAACAAGGGAAAGTGATTTTGATGGATGTGAGAAATTCAGAAGTGGACATAGAAAGTTATAAAGAAAATGAATTGTAACAAGATTACTGAAGTAAACTTGGTGACTGGGAAATTACATATGGAAGGGGTGAGGCTGTGCAACAAAGGACTAATGAATGTAACTATAGTACAACTATGTAGAGAAACTTTGAATAATGCAGAGTGTGGGAGAGATTCTGAAAGCATTACTCCTTGATTTGTTCTGTTCTTGGTATTACATAATTTTAGTTAAACTTCCTAGAGTTACTCCCTCTTTCTTTCATGTAGGGTGTGATTACTTGCCTTTTTTAAGGTGTTGATTACATACCTGTAGTGTCATTCACTGAAAACTGATAGGCAGGAGTGTCTTTAATTAGATTCCAGAGATAAGTACTGATGTTACAGACAATTTTGAAGTGGCTTGCACAAAATAACTATTTTATATACAAAGGTTAGCCAGGTTCCTAGGTCTCTGTCAGCTGTGGTTCATGTTTACTAAAACTCTAAGTAGTTACTTATATCTTACTAAAGGTATTTATTCAAGAATGAGGGGTTGAAGGATATTGCGACTTTAACCAGTTTCATTCTTTTTACCCCCAGAACACCAAGACTAACTTTTTATCATTATTAGAGACAGGCTGAGCTATCCCATAACCAGTGATCTCATTCAGAAATCTTGATTAGAATCCCATTTTAATTATATCAGTCTAATGAATAATGTATTATCCCTAAGCAAGTAAGTTTCCTTTTTCCTCAGGTTATACTACTTGTACCCAAGACCACCATATTTATAGCAAGGATTTTCAGATTTTTACCAAGCTTTTAGCTTGCAGTGCTCAGATTTTTTTTGTGTAGGCCATCAGGAGCATTCCATGATAAGCAGTGTGGATAAAGACCCCAAATTACCATACAACTGTTTATCTGAAGATTATAGAATTACTCCCAAGCTGTTACAGGCACACAGCATGATCCCTGCTTATACAACATTGGTTAATACACTAACTTTCAAAGCTGCTTTGAACATCCTTTGATAACAGATTTGAATGTTTTCCAAGATTGCCAGATATGTGTCTGTTATGTGTAGAGGGGCCATCAAAGTGGGCTCTTCTATGACTAACCTTTTCCTCATAACCTTCTGATTGACATTTGATAAAGAAATCCCAAAATTATTAGATTCCTCTCCTTTGGCATCATCAGGAATGCAGATGGACTTCTGCATTTAGCATCTGATGCACTAAATCTACCATGAGAAGAATAAAGCATCTGTTTGAGGCAGGGTTGTTTAGAGTCAGAGAGAAAGTATGGTGATCATTATCAGTTTTATAAGTTTACCAGTACCTCTGAATTCTTCTACAGTGTGAGTGGGTGTAGAATTTAGAAAATGCTAACGAACATTAATTATTTATTCCATTAATCACTATATAGCAGGGTCCTATACATAATGTTTAGACACCATAGTTTTAGTAGATCTTATTTCTTCATACATTTGTTCCATCCTTGCTCATATACCTACCATGCTATTCTTTGAACTTATTTGTAGTAACCCATATGCCCTTTTCCACTGATCCCACTTTGATACAGCCATCTTGTAAATCTTATTGTTTATTCAGCACTCACTCATACCACCGCCACAGTGTACTACTTTAACTGATTTATGATTCCTCAGATTTCTTCATATCATATTCTTAATCACTGTACACTTAACATAACCCTTTCATAATCAATCCATCGTCAACACTTGCAGTACACTGACCAAACCTCCATACTTAAGTTTCTCTACTGAACACTAAGTGTACATGACTCTCTTCTTGCTGCCTACAAATTGATTGTGTCCTTAGATCTCAAGGTTCAAGGAATAAATCCCTGGCAAAAGTGCATCTTTATGGTTAAGGTACTTCATGACACATTCAGGAATGTATCTAGTCAGACCGTGTATGAATACCATCCACTCCCGCCGCCTTGCCACCTTTCATCATACTCAAGGCTTTTACCGTCTCTTCTCTCTTTACCAAAACACTCTCCATGATTTTCTCACTTCGCATACCATCCCACACCAAACACCCTTATCATCAAACATCAAAGTCCTTCAGAATACTCACTCCATTTTCTCTTCACATCATCTCTACTTGGTAACACTTCCTCATTTACCCCCTTCACTGATGCTCCCATTTGTCCTCATGTTACTTGTTTTTCTCACATTAGTAACCTCCTTCCAGAATACCTTTTTATTCTCCCTAAAGTTTACTGATGTTCGCTTACCCCACCTCTCATTTACCCTCTTTTTCAGCTCCCTAACTTTACCCCAGACGTTTCACATGCTCTGGTTTCAGTCGACTATCCTGTGTACGCCTTTCACCTTCCTATATGTTCAGGCTCCGATCACAAAATCTTTTTTGATCCATTCTTCCATCTCCTTGGAAAGTTGTGTGGGGCCTGGATGTGGAAAGGGAGCTGTGGTTTTGGTGCATTATACATGGCAGCTAGAGAATGAGTGTGAACGAATGTGGCCTTTGTTTTTTCCCAGCGCTACCTCGCACGCGTGCGGGGAGGAAGGGGGGTGTCATTCCATGTGTGGCGGGGTGGCGATGGGAATGAACAAAGGCACGTGTATGTATGTACATGTGTATGTGGGTGGGTTGGGCCATTCTTTCGCCTGTTTCCTTGCACTACCTCGCTAACGCGGGAGACAGCGAGAAAGCATAGAAAAAAAAAAAAAAAAATATATATATATATATATATCTTTTCTTTCTTTCATACTATTCGCCATTTCCCGCATTAGCGAGGTAGCGTTAAGAACAGAGGACTGGGCCTTTTAGGGAATATCCTCACCAGGCCCCCTTCTCTGTTCCTTCTTTTGGAAAATAAAAAAGAAAAAAAAATTGAGAGGGGAGGATTTCCAGCCCCCCGCTCCCTTCCCTTTTAGTCGCCTTCTACGACACGCAGGGAATACGTGGGAAGTATTCTTTCTCCCCTATCCCCTATATATATATATATATATATATATATATATATATATATATATATATATATATATGTGTGTGTGTGTGTGTGTGTGTGTGTTGTAAACCTCAAAACTGCGACGTGCGTTTTAAATGACACACTCTGGGCAAAAGAGAAAAGAAACATATTTTGCCTTACGGAATATATCTGTATCATATGTTTTTGAAGAAAGTACCCAAGTGTGGGGCAGTATTGAGTTGACCGAGAAGGGCGGCCGAGCCTACGGTACTTTATGTAAGTAGACGATGAATAGGTATTTTTCCTGTGTGTAATTTCGGAATACATACATCTAAGCACATTACACATTTTATGATTATTCCCATATGACCCACACGCGTCTGTTTCCTTGCGCTACCTCGCAAACGCGGGAGACAGCGACATAGCAAAATAAATGAATAGATAAATAAAATATATATATATATATATATATATATATATATATATATATATATATATATATATATATAAATAATAATATTTGTCGCTGTCTCTCGCGTTTGCGAGGTAGCGCAAGGAAACGGACGAAAGAAATGGCCCAACCCACCCCCATGCACATGTATATACATACACGTCCACACACGCAAATATACATACCTATACATCTCAATGTACACATATATATACACACACGGACATATACATATATACACATGTACATAATTCTACTGTCTGCCTTTATTTATTCCTATCGCCACCTCGCCACACATGGAATAACATCCCCCTCATGTATGCAAGGTAGCGCTGGGAAAAGACAACAAAGGCCTCATTCGTTCACACTCAGTCTCTAGCTGTCATGTAATAATGCCCGAAACCACAGCTCCCTTTCCACATCCAGGCCCCACCGAACTTTACATGGTTTACCCCAGACGCTTCACATGCCCTGATTCAATCCATTGACAGCACGTCGACCCCAGTATACCACATCGATCCAATTCACTCTATATATATATATATATATATATATATATATATATATATAAGATTATTAGTGAAAGAGAAGAGAGAGGCATTTGGACGATTTTTGCAGGGAAAATGCAATTGAGTGGGAGATGTATAAAAGAAAGAGACAGGAGGTCAAGAAAAAGGTGCAAGAGGTGAAAAAGAGGGCAAATGAGAGTTGGGGTGAGAGAGTATCAGTAAATTTTAGGGAGAATAAAAAGATGTTCTGGAAGGAGGTAAATAAAGTGCGTAAGACAAGGGAGCAAATGGGAACTTCAGTGAAGGGCGCTAATGGGGAGGTGATAACAAGTAGTGGTGATGTGAGAAGGAGATGGAGTGAGTATTTTGAAGGTTTGTTGAATGTGTTTGATGATAGAGTGGCAGATATAGGGTGTCTTGGTCGAGGTGGTGTGCAAAGTGAGAGGGTTAGGGAAAATGATTTGGTAAACAGAGAAGAGGTAGTAAAAGCTTTGCGGAAGATGAAAGCCGGCAAGGCAGCAGGTTTGGATGGTATTGCAGTGGAATTTATTAAAAAAGGGGGTGACTGTCTTGTTGACTGGTTGGTAAGGTTGTTTAATGTATGTATGACTCATGGTGAGGTGCCTGAGGATCGGCTGAATGCGTGCATAGTGCCATTGTACAAAGGCAAAGGGGATAAGAGTGAGTGCTCAAATTACAGAGGTATAAGTTTGTTGAGTATTCCTGGTAAATTATATGGGAGGGTATTGATTGAGAGGGTGAAGGCATGTACAGAGCTCAGATTGGGGAAGAGCAGTGTGGTTTGAGAAGTGGTAGAGGATGTGTGGATCAGGTGTTTGCTTTGAAGAATGTATGTGAGAAATACTTAGAAAAGCAAATGGATTTGTATGTAGCATTTATGGATCTGGAGAAGGCATATGATAGAGTTGATAGAGATGCTCTGTGGAAGGTATTAAGAATATATGGTGTGGGGGGCAAGTTGTTAGAAGCAGTGAAAAGTTTTTATCGAGGATGTAAGGCATGTGTACGTGTAGGAGGAGAGGAAAGTGATTGGTTCTCAGTGAATGTAGGTTTGCGGCAGGGGTGTGTGATGTCTCCATGGTTGTTTAATTTGTTTATGGATGGGGTTGTTAGGGAGGTGAATGCAAGAGTTTTGGAAAGGGGCAAGTATGAAGTCTGTTGTGGATGAGAGAGCTTGGGAAGTGAGTCAGTTGTTGTTCGCTGATGATACAGCGCTGGTGGCTGATTCATGTGAGAAACTGCAGAAGCTGGTGACTGAGTTTGGTAAAGTGTGTGAAAGAAGAAAGTTAAGAGTAAATGTGAATAAGAGCAAGGTTATTAGGTACAGTAGGGTTGAGGGTCAAGTCAATTGGGAGGTACGTTTGAATGGAGAAAAACTGGAGGAAGTAAAGTGTTTTAGATATCTGGGAGTGGATCTGGCAGCGGATGGAACCATGGAAGCAGAAGTGAATCATAGGGTGGGGGAGGGGGCGAAAATCCTGGGAGCCTTGAAGAATGTGTGGAAGTCGAGAACATTATCTCGGAAAGCAAAAATGGGTATGTTTGAAGGAAGAGTGGTTCCAACAATGTTGTATGGTTGCGAGGCGTGGGCTATGGATAGAGTTGTTCGCAGGAGGGTGGATGTGCTGGAAATGAGATGTTTGAGGACAATGTGTGGTGTGAGGTGGTTTGATCGAGTAAGTAATGTAAGGGTAAGAGAGATGTGTGGAAATAAAAAGAGCGTGGTTGAGAGAGCAGAAGAGGGTGTTTTGAAATGGTTTGGGCACATGGAGAGAATGAGTGAGGAAAGATTGACCAAGAGGATATATGTGTCGGAGGTGGAGGGAAAGAGAAGTGGGATACCAAATTGGAGGTGGAAAGATGGAGTGAAAAAGATTTTGAGTGATCGGGGCCTGAACATGCAGGAGGGTGAAAGGCGGGCAAGGAATAGAGTGATTTGGATCGATGTGGTATACCGGGGTTGACGTGCTGTCAGTGGATTGAATCAGGGCATGTGAAGCGTCTGGGGTAAACCATGGAAAGTTGTGTGGGGCCTGGATGTGGAAAGGGAGCTGTGGTTTCGGGCATTATTGCATGACAGCTAGAGACTGAGTGTGAACGAATGGGGCCTTTGTTGTCTTTTCCTAGCGCTACCTCGCACACATGAGGGGGGAGGGGGATGGTATTCCATGTGTGGCGAGGTGGCGATGGGAATGAATAAAGGCAGACAGTGTGAATTGTGTGCATGGGTATATATGTATGTGTGTGTGTGTGTATATATATGTGTACATTGAGATGTATAGGTATGTATATTTGCGTGTGTGGACGTGTGTGTATATACATGTGTATGGGGGTGGGTTGGGCCATTTCTTTCTTCTGTTTCCTTGCGCTACATCGCAAATGCGGGAGACAGCGACAAAGCAAAATATATATATATATATATATATATATATATATATATATATTCCTATTTTCGCACACATACACACATAACACTATTTACATATTATTTTATGAAGAATAACGCTGTTTTCATACCAATACAAACATATGTATGGCATACAAACATATACGGCAAATTGTTTCTTTTATACAACACTGATCTCAACATCTACCTTGTAACGTTTGGCTCCGTCTTGATAACGCAATTAACGCTATCGTGAGATTTTTACGGGTGACTGTGATGCGTTATATTTTTTTCCCCAGCGGTATTGTAAGGTTGCTGGTAACATCTCTGGATAAGGTATGGAACCATACATCAGCTGGAAATTGCGGCCCAAACATTTGCCAGTGTACTAGCACATCGCACAAGTTGCCGGGTGGAGCAGTTTACTGACACGTTTTATTCTAAAACTCAAAAATACGAGAGCAACTTTATCATTAAAGAACAAAGTTTGTTGCTTTAAGATATTTTGGTTACAGAAAACCAACTTTTCATTGTTAAGATTTTAAAAGTGTATCCCCTTAAACATTTTTATTTGCAACTTTTCCGGACTTTTTTTTTTTTTCTATCTTTAGGCAAACTGATATCCACTGTGGTGGCTGGTGTCGTCTTGTTGGCAGGACGATGAAGGAAGCGAAGGTTAGTTGGGTTTCATGTTGCGTAGGGTAGATTTAAAAGTAGTATGCAGGCCGGGCAGTCGATTCTTCCTTTGAGCTGTAAGTCAGGCCCTGCTTGTGCTGTCTCTTTGTGACCGGGAGATGCTCCCTGGGTGTAAAGGTTGAGAGTAATGCATGCATTCACTTATATCTTGTGATTAGGTCCTGGGTTCATTAATACCAACATTTCCACCTTTTAATTAGTTTAAGTCAGACCCCATATCACTGCTGTTGATGAGCTGCAGCGTCCATTAAGAAGGGAGGGGGTAACTTGGACAATTTGCGACTTAGCCTCAATCACAAAGGTAACATGTAATTATTGCCTTAATTTCCTCGGGTCACTGTTCCGGAAGGATGGATTCTCGTCTTGAGTTAGAGTTGTAGACAGACAGTACGGTGTAATATAAGAATATTTCTTGCTAGCAGTAGTTATGGGTGGATTGCAAGATAGGGGCATTTAACATATGGCTGTGATGAGTGTCATGCCATTTTGCTTCTCAGGGGTTCGAGTGGGTGATAAGATTACCTCCTTGTTCTGAATAGAAAAAAAAAATAATGTATGATAATAATGATATTAGGTGACAGCTGCTGTGCTTTGTTTATTTGCATTAGATTCTAAATTTTGCTAAGAAGAGTTGCAATATCATTCACTTAAAATTACGCTATTTTCATAATGGTCTGAATGCGTATGTAAATATGATATGAAAACGTTCAAAACGCTTATTTTCCTCCGTAATTTCGCAAGTTCTTTTAAATATTCATATGCAAGATGCAGTTAAATGTGATTGCCAGTGTTGTCAAATAGTATGTTACTGTATATAAGTGTAAGAACTGAAATAATTCTGAAAGAATGAAGACGTATGTTTTCTACCTGTACGTAGAGACTGCAGTGTTATCTGGTGCATGTGATGTTTTGTTCAGATACAGAATATAGATTATAACTTTTGGTCTAATCAAGCGTTGAGGATAAAGTAAGACAATTAGCTAATTGGAGGCATTATATAAAATAATATTATATATATATATATATATATAAGATTATTAGTGAAAGAGAAGAGAGAGGCATTTGGACGATTTTTGCAGGGAAAATGCAATTGAGTGGGAGATGTATAAAAGAAAGAGACAGGAGGTCAAGAAAAAGGTGCAAGAGGTGAAAAAGAGGGCAAATGAGAGTTGGGGTGAGAGAGTATCAGTAAATTTTAGGGAGAATAAAAAGATGTTCTGGAAGGAGGTAAATAAAGTGCGTAAGACAAGGGAGCAAATGGGAACTTCAGTGAAGGGCGCTAATGGGGAGGTGATAACAAGTAGTGGTGATGTGAGAAGGAGATGGAGTGAGTATTTTGAAGGTTTGTTGAATGTGTTTGATGATAGAGTGGCAGATATAGGGTGTCTTGGTCGAGGTGGTGTGCAAAGTGAGAGGGTTAGGGAAAATGATTTGGTAAACAGAGAAGAGGTAGTAAAAGCTTTGCGGAAGATGAAAGCCGGCAAGGCAGCAGGTTTGGATGGTATTGCAGTGGAATTTATTAAAAAAGGGGGTGACTGTCTTGTTGACTGGTTGGTAAGGTTGTTTAATGTATGTATGACTCATGGTGAGGTGCCTGAGGATCGGCTGAATGCGTGCATAGTGCCATTGTACAAAGGCAAAGGGGATAAGAGTGAGTGCTCAAATTACAGAGGTATAAGTTTGTTGAGTATTCCTGGTAAATTATATGGGAGGGTATTGATTGAGAGGGTGAAGGCATGTACAGAGCTCAGATTGGGGAAGAGCAGTGTGGTTTGAGAAGTGGTAGAGGATGTGTGGATCAGGTGTTTGCTTTGAAGAATGTATGTGAGAAATACTTAGAAAAGCAAATGGATTTGTATGTAGCATTTATGGATCTGGAGAAGGCATATGATAGAGTTGATAGAGATGCTCTGTGGAAGGTATTAAGAATATATGGTGTGGGGGGCAAGTTGTTAGAAGCAGTGAAAAGTTTTTATCGAGGATGTAAGGCATGTGTACGTGTAGGAGGAGAGGAAAGTGATTGGTTCTCAGTGAATGTAGGTTTGCGGCAGGGGTGTGTGATGTCTCCATGGTTGTTTAATTTGTTTATGGATGGGGTTGTTAGGGAGGTGAATGCAAGAGTTTTGGAAAGGGGCAAGTATGAAGTCTGTTGTGGATGAGAGAGCTTGGGAAGTGAGTCAGTTGTTGTTCGCTGATGATACAGCGCTGGTGGCTGATTCATGTGAGAAACTGCAGAAGCTGGTGACTGAGTTTGGTAAAGTGTGTGAAAGAAGAAAGTTAAGAGTAAATGTGAATAAGAGCAAGGTTATTAGGTACAGTAGGGTTGAGGGTCAAGTCAATTGGGAGGTACGTTTGAATGGAGAAAAACTGGAGGAAGTAAAGTGTTTTAGATATGTGGGAGTGGATCTGGCAGCGGATGGAACCATGGAAGCAGAAGTGAATCATAGGGTGGGGGAGGGGGCGAAAATCCTGGGAGCCTTGAAGAATGTGTGGAAGTCGAGAACATTATCTCGGAAAGCAAAAATGGGTATGTTTGAAGGAAGAGTGGTTCCAACAATGTTGTATGGTTGCGAGGCGTGGGCTATGGATAGAGTTGTTCGCAGGAGGGTGGATGTGCTGGAAATGAGATGTTTGAGGACAATGTGTGGTGTGAGGTGGTTTGATCGAGTAAGTAATGTAAGGGTAAGAGAGATGTGTGGAAATAAAAAGAGCGTGGTTGAGAGAGCAGAAGAGGGTGTTTTGAAATGGTTTGGGCACATGGAGAGAATGAGTGAGGAAAGATTGACCAAGAGGATATATGTGTCGGAGGTGGAGGGAAAGAGAAGTGGGATACCAAATTGGAGGTGGAAAGATGGAGTGAAAAAGATTTTGAGTGATCGGGGCCTGAACATGCAGGAGGGTGAAAGGCTGGCAAGGAATAGAGTGATTTGGATCGATGTGGTATACCGGGGTTGACGTGCTGTCAGTGGATTGAATCAGGGCATGTGAAGCGTCTGGGGTAAACCATGGAAAGTTGTGTGGGGCCTGGATGTGGAAAGGGAGCTGTGGTTTCGGGCATTATTGCATGACAGCTAGAGACTGAGTGTGAACGAATGGGGCCTTTGTTGTCTTTTCCTAGCGCTACCTCGCACACATGAGGGGGGAGGGGGATGGTATTCCATGTGTGGCGAGGTGGCGATGGGAATGAATAAAGGCAGACAGTGTGAATTGTGTGCATGGGTATATATGTATGTGTGTGTGTGTGTATATATATGTGTACATTGAGATGTATAGGTATGTATATTTGCGTGTGTGGACGTGTGTGTATATACATGTGTATGGGGGTGGGTTGGGCCATTTCTTTCTTCTGTTTCCTTGCGCTACATCGCAAATGCGGGAGACAGCGACAAAGCAAAATATATATATATATATATATATATATATATATATATATATATATATATATATATTCCTATTTTCGCACACATACACACATAACACTATTTACATATTATTTTATGAAGAATAACGCTGTTTTCATACCAATACAAACATATGTATGGCATACAAACATATACGGCAAATTGTTTCTTTTATACAACACTGATCTCAACATCTACCTTGTAACGTTTGGCTCCGTCTTGATAACGCAATTAACGCTATCGTGAGATTTTTACGGGTGACTGTGATGCGTTATATTTTTTTCCCCAGCGGTATTGTAAGGTTGCTGGTAACATCTCTGGATAAGGTATGGAACCATACATCAGCTGGAAATTGCGGCCCAAACATTTGCCAGTGTACTAGCACATCGCACAAGTTGCCGGGTGGAGCAGTTTACTGACACGTTTTATTCTAAAACTCAAAAATACGAGAGCAACTTTATCATTAAAGAACAAAGTTTGTTGCTTTAAGATATTTTGGTTACAGAAAACCAACTTTTCATTGTTAAGATTTTAAAAGTGTATCCCCTTAAACATTTTTATTTGCAACTTTTCCGGACTTTTTTTTTTTTCTATCTTTAGGCAAACTGATATCCACTGTGGTGGCTGGTGTCGTCTTGTTGGCAGGACGATGAAGGAAGCGAAGGTTAGTTGGGTTTCATGTTGCGTAGGGTAGATTTAAAAGTAGTATGCAGGCCGGGCAGTCGATTCTTCCTTTGAGCTGTAAGTCAGGCCCTGCTTGTGCTGTCTCTTTGTGACCGGGAGATGCTCCCTGGGTGTAAAGGTTGAGAGTAATGCATGCATTCACTTATATCTTGTGATTAGGTCCTGGGTTCATTGATACCAACATTTCCACCTTTTAATTAGTTTAAGTCAGACCCCATATCACTGCTGTTGATGAGCTGCAGCGTCCATTAAGAAGGGAGGGGGTAACTTGGACAATTTGCGACTTAGCCTCAATCACAAAGGTAACATGTAATTATTGCCTTAATTTCCTCGGGTCACTGTTCCGGAAGGATGGATTCTCGTCTTGAGTTAGAGTTGTAGACAGACAGTACGGTGTAATATAAGAATATTTCTTGCTAGCAGTAGTTATGGGTGGATTGCAAGATAGGGGCATTTAACATATGGCTGTGATGAGTGTCATGCCATTTTGCTTCTCAGGGGTTCGAGTGGGTGATAAGATTACCTCCTTGTTCTGAATAGAAAAAAAAAATAATGTATGATAATAATGATATTAGGTGACAGCTGCTGTGCTTTGTTTATTTGCATTAGATCCTAAATTTTGCTAAGAAGAGTTGCAATATCATTTTATTCACTTAAAATTACGCTATTTTCATAATGGTCTGAATGCGTATGTAAATATGATATGAAAACGTTCAAAACGCTTATTTTCCTCCGTAATTTCGCAAGTTCTTTTAAATATTCATATGCAAGATGCAGTTAAATGTGATTGCCAGTGTTGTCAAATAGTATGTTACTGTATATAAGTGTAAGAACTGAAATAATTCTGAAAGAATGAAGACGTATGTTTTCTACCTGTACGTAGAGACTGCAGTGTTATCTGGTGCATGTGATGTTTTGTTCAGATACAGAATATAGATTATAACTTTTGGTCTAATCAAGCGTTGAGGATAAAGTAAGACAATTAGCTAATTGGAGGCATATATATATATATATATATATATATATATATATATATATATATATATATATATATATATATATATATATATTGGAAAGGATCACAATTTTGCGCGTGATCAAGATATTCCTATGAGTCCACGGGGAAAATGAAACACGAAAAGTTCCCAAGTGCACTTTCGTGTAATAATCACATCATCAGGGGAGACACAAGAGAGAAATATAACAGTCAGTTGATATACATCGTAGAGACGAAGCTAGGACGCCATTTGGTAAACATGCGATTGTCCAAAACCGGACAATCCCTTATGGTATATATATATATATATATATATATATATATATATATATATATATATATATATATATATATATTCCTATGAGTCCACGGGGAAAATGAAACACGATAAGTTCCCAAGTGCACTTTCGTGTAATAATCACATCATCAGGGGAGGCAAGAGAAATATACCAGTCAGTTGATATACATCGAAGAGACGAAGCTAGGACGCCATTCGGTAAACATGTGATTGTCTTGGCAATCACATGTTTACGAATTTGATGAAGGCAGCAAGTATGAATAAGTACTTGTGTAAATGTCTGTGTATGTATATGTATGTATTCGTTGAAATGTATAAGTATGTATATGTGCGTGTGTGGACGTGTATGTATAAACGTGTATGTGGGTGGGTTGGGCCATTCTTTCGTCTTTCCTTGCGCTACCTCGCTAACGCGGGAGGCAGCGAATAAGTATATATATATATATATATATATATATATATATATATATATATATATATATATATATATATATATATATAGGGGATTAAGAATACTTCCCACGTATTCCCTGCGTGTCGTAGAAGGCGACTAAAAGGGGAGGGAGCGGGGGGCTGGAAATCCTCCCCTCTCGGTTTTTTTTAATTTTCCAAAAGAAGGAACAGAGAATTGGGCCAGGTGAGGGTATTCCCTCAAAGGCCCAGTCCTCTGTTCTTAATGCTACCTCGCTAATGCGGGAAATGGCGAATAGTTTGAAAGAAAAAGAAAAAAATATATATATAAGTAGATTTTTACAAAGACGAAAACAGTTTTTCCTTTTTTATTGGTTAGGAGAAATAATGTGAAGTGGAAATGAAAATCCAATACTCTCCAGGGCATATTAATTTACATTCGGTTCCGTCTAGGATTAGTTACACCCAGTTGAAAAAAAAAAATCATTAGTTTCTTGTCCTGTTATGTGAAAGTTGACATAGTCCACCCAAAATTAGATGAAGGATAGTTAATGAGGGGACTACATCAGTGATTTAGGCTCAGCAACCTAAGCAATCGAGAATAGTGTGGATTTCCTTGTCGTTTAAGTTTTAGGAACTAACATTGTATACAGGAAATTGTAAGAAGAACCGAGTGTATGGTGTGAATTTGTGAAAATTGTAGATATTGCTGAACGGATGATTGCCTCAGGACTTGTTATTTATGTTGAGAAAATAAAGAAATACTCATGTAGAGAGTTGAGAAGCGACCTCCACAGGGGCTTGTACTCAGAAGCGACTATAAAATGCTGAGAAGGTATTTGCAGTCATGTAACCCATGTCAGTTCACTAGCTATTCTGCCAGTCGTTTTTAAGCATTAGCCAAGAGAACTCTTTGCAGGTGCTAAAAGTACGAAAAATTAGAGGGAAGACAAAAATAAAAATGGAGGGACTTTTAGATTAAATAACTTCCATATATGGCTTGGATTGTATTCCTGCGATCAATTTATTTGCATAGTTACGGTTTTTCAGAGCAACGTCATCAAACATGCCTTTACGTTTTTGGTATCAGGAGGCAGGTGATTTTGATTATTTCCCTGTACTCTTCTTACATGTTGCAGTCGCGGTAACACAAATGCTCTTGAATTAATCATTTTCGGGAAACTCTGTGAGATCTAACTTTACCCCCTATGTGGCCATGATGACGTTTGAAACAGCAGTTATATATGTATATATATATATATATATATATATATATATATATATATATATATATATATATATATATGGGAGCGGGGGGCTGGAAATCCTCCCCTCTCGTTTTTTTTTTCATTTTCCAAAAGAAGGAACAGAGGGGGCCAGGTGAGGATATTCCAAAAAAGGCCCAGTCCTCTGTTCTTAACGCTACCTCGCTAACGCGGGAAATGGCGAATAGTTTAAAAGAAAAAAGATATATATATATATATATATATATATATATATATATATATATATATATATATATATATATATATATATATATATATATCTTCAGAGAAATACCTTCTCGCGTATCTCATGGAATTTCTTACGATGGTCCGAGAAACCACAAGAGTGGGAAGCTTCAACTTGAGGGAAAATGTGAGTTTAAAAACTTTCGAGAAAGAATTATGAACTACCCCAAACTCGACGCACACTTTTGAATTCTTAATAAATTGCTTACGTCGGCGGGGCAGAGCTGTGGTAATAACAGTTAAGGCGGTCAGCATAGACGGTTTCTTAAGATCCATTTGCTGAAAACCTTCGAATTCGTAGTATCTTAAAAACAAGTTAACTCGATTTTTTTTTTTTTTTATGAAAAATATGATTTAAGAAATCGGTTAAGGTAAGATGGTTCTTGTTTCGTTAATCTTATGAATGTATTTAGTGTATAGTTTCCTGTGTGTATGAGGTTTGATGACCTGAAACTATAAAGAAAAAGTGTGAACCATCCATAAACAGGGGGAAAAGTAACTGGAAAAAGATGCTTCATATCTTGTAAAATGTCGAATAACTTTGTCATTATGGTGGGAATTAACGATGATACTTTTGTCAAGTTACCTTTAAAGTTATGATTTATTTTCAAGTTGGTGTCTCCCGTGGAAAAGTACTTTTTTTTAAGATTCTCTCTCTGGCCCGGCTATCAACACTGGAGTTGTCTAAAACAAGTTCTCAGCAAACTTTCTGGTGCGGTGAAAGGAGACAGGAAGCGTTCCTGATTGTTCGTGCTGACGCTGGTGTAAAAGTAAGGCGCTTAAAGTCAGTATGTAGTAAATGTTTTCATGAGTTCTTCCTTCTTGTGGAACTCGCCTGCATGAAACCAGCAGACAGACTAGCCGTTCTGTCTTCTCCCTTATGGTATGATATACCCATGTGTTTATAACGTCATAAGATAAGCTACTTTCTAGCAAGAATTGACTACAAGTGGCTCGTAGAGTTATATAGAGTGTTTCGGAGCAAATACACTTCCCAGAAGTGTACCAGGGTCCTGAAACCTGAGAACAGTTGCGGGACATTCGTGCCTCTGTTCAACGTATGATGTCAAAATATGCTCATGGATCCGTTAGATATGCTCTTTGGACCCCAGGATTGTGTAGCCTTGAAGGCAGGTGTTTAGAAAGGCATGAATGTTGAACCAGGTCTATAGAACATTGAAAGTCCATAGAGGAAAAAAGAATGTTCGAGTGTGCAACATAGGTTGAGTGACCTAGTAGCGTAGCCTGTTGTAGGTACGTGAGTGGAAAGTGTAAATAGAATGAACTTTATTAACAGGGGAAGGATACAGAGGTGTGGGTCTGGAAAGAATTCTGATATCGTCAATCTTGTAAAGAGAAGATACACATTTTTTTTCTTTACTAAATATGTCTCGTATGTACTTGAAAAGTATGATGGATCATGGTTGATTAAGATTTTAGGAGTGAGATATTCCCATAGAATCAGATAATATGAAATTCAGAAAATATAAGTGGGCTTCATGATTTGGTTTATTAATTCCTGGTGTAGAAAAAAATGGAGAACTAATAATTTTCATTTATAGAGGAATATTGTTGAGATGACTACCCTATCCCGAAATTGCTGTTAACCATATCTATAAAGTGAAATAAAATCTTGTATGAGAACTAAAGACCCGGGAATTGTTATTGTAGGTATTATGATTGAAACTAGCATAGGAAAGAGCACATGCTTCGATGGTTGATATAAATGTACAGTGTACCTAAACTTGCCATTTTTCGCATCCCTTAAAGACGATCTGGTACCCAACACTGAGTGCCGCCTCGATCCAATCGTCCGCTTGACGCCCTTGCCAAATCTAGTTCCCATTCACTACAGGTAATGCGTAAACCTTCCTTCCCTTAGAACATTGTTCAACGTTGGGATGAACTAGCTCGTAACTTGACGAGAAGCGGATGAAGGAAAGACTGAAATAGATAATCCGCATCGTATCTTCTCCTCTCACGCACCTCTCTGAAGGAGACACGGAGTTAAACTACCTCGCCTTACGGAAGGAACCAGTGGGTCATGGATTACCTAATACCGCTGGATATAAGATAAGAAAGGATGACACAAGCCTGCGGCGTGAGTATGGAGAAGGATCTCGAGAAAGGATAGCCTTCGTTTATATCCCCATCCGCCCTGTGTGGCAAATATCGGATGCATGTAGCCTAGTGAACCATATCTTATACCACATCCTTACCTGATCTCATCATACGTCTTTTGAACAAGGAGAAACCCACATGCTGGGGATTCCTGTCTTCTGGCTGTCCGTTCTTGTTGCATTCCTTGTAAATGATATAAATACTAGGCCAAGTTCTTCGTTTACCGAGAATCCAGTTGAAGCTAGCATATGTGTACCAGGGTACTAGGTGTATGATACCTACACCAGTATTTTGACTGGAAAATTCAACACTGCCTGAACACCAGAACAATTGATACGTGTCCAATCACATGTTTACCAAATGACGTCCTAGCTTCGTCTCTTCGATGTATACCACTGACTTTTATTTCTCTCTTGTGTCTCCCCTGACGATGTGATTATTACACGAAAGTGTACTTGGGAACTTATCGTGTTTCATTTTCCCCGTGGACTCATAGGAATATATATATATATATATATATATATATATATATATATATATATATATATATATATATATATATATATATATATATACCCTCCTGGAGGCTCTCTGCAATCTGGTTATTCAAAGAAAGGGTCAGTCCCTTTGTAGGTATTCGTAATCGGATTACAGATGATTGGAACAGAATTCAGTGATTTTACGGATCATCAGATTTGTCTGGATTTATTCTGTTCTGGATGATATTTGAATTTTCAATAGATTCGGGCCCTCCGGGCCTTCGCCTGCTAGCTCCTACAATCCGGCTTTTTATGATATAGACAAAATACAGTATAATGTTCTCCGAAAATATATCACCCCAGCAGCCAACAATTTCTGTCCTGCCGAGGAAATGGGTGAATGATAGGCGACTGTGTGGTCAGTTGAGGTGCGCCCGGGAACTTCGTCCGTGTCTACAAATAAACAGAACCTTCTCTGGTATGGAAATCAGTCTTCACGTATTTATGGGAAGGAGTTATCAAGATACCATTTCTTCTTTTTTTTCATGTTTGAAATTAGATAATGGGGGATAGTTGAATCTGGGTACGTTAGCTATGAGGAATTTTATACATTTATTGAGAACGCGTGTGGATCAGGCATCAGGTATAAGATGTATGAAATTAGATAATTACTTTGAAAAGACATTGATAATGTGGACAACTGTAATTGAGTTTTTTAAAAAGCTTTGCAGTATGGTCTCATAAGCGGGCGTATGAACGCACCAACGGGAGTGTCCTGCGTTCAAGCTTGTATTGTCGGTATCAATGGCATCTCTCGTATTGTCAGGTAAAAAACATTTTTTGGCCGCGGACTGTGTCCGTTGTTGTGTGTTCATGATTGATAGCTGTACAAAATCGGTTTAAACCAGGTTTAAAGATTTACATGGTAGGCATTCAAGGGCGTATCCACTGGGGAGAATCGCTTCCATTCCGTGAGCTACACAGTGTGGAATAAACTCACTGATTAATATATTCATACAATTATTCTAACACCTAATCCCTCGAAATGAAAAATAGATATATTAATATTTAATTGTTTTAGTTTCATTACTTTTTTAAAACGGTGACATAAGTTTATAATGAAATATTCTCCACCCACAAAAGCATATAGATTTGTTTCATCGAGCTAAACTTACTTGATTATTCCTGTCAGTTAGTTTATGTTATCGTGAATGTATATAAAGCTGGCCGCCAGTCTCGAACTGCTCTGTACAAGTTTTATGATTTTTTTGTGTGTGAAATTTTGGCTAATATTAGCACGTCATTGAGCTTAACACCCTTATAACACAAAAACACAAACTTCTCAAAGAGACAGTGTTGTGCTTTAAATACCAGTCTTAATTTGAGCTTTTCATTATTATCTTTGTGCTTAATCCTTCATTCTCCACCCTTCCCCTTGAAAGTTCATAATACGCCCCCTCCCCTTCTCTTGCCCACACCCCTTGATCAGATATTGGATACCTGATGGAATTCAGGCCATTTATAAGTCAGCCCATAGTTCCAGGGGTGTGTGGTTGGAGAGGGTTGCAGGCGATTCGTCAGGGGAAATGTAACTTTTAAGTTATTCGTTACCTAACTCTAACGCGATGTGGGTGCAGTTTGGCCTATTGGTTCGTCCACTTCTTGTCTAACTTTTTTTTTTATCAGGGTTCAGTGAATGAATGAGAGCTGTGAAGTATCATACTGCAGGTATTTCACAGATATTTATTAGTTATTGTAGATGATTATGTCAGATAAAATAGCTGTTAAGTAGAGGTAATATATATATATATATATATATATATATATATATATATATATATATATATATATATATATATATATATATATTTTCATTTATTTTGCTTTGTCGCTGTCTCCCGCGTTTGCGAGGTAGCGCAAGGAAACAGACGAAAGAAATGGCCCAACCACGTCCACACACGCAAATATACATACCTATACATCTCAATGTACACATATATATATACACACACAGACACATACATATATACCCATGCACACAATTCACACTGTCTGCCTTTATTCATTTCCATCGCCACCTCGCCACACATGGAATACCATCCCCCTCCTCCCCCATGTGTGCGAGGTAGCGCTAGGAAAAGACAACAAAGGCCCCATATTTTCACACTCAGTCTCTAGCTGTCATGCAATAATGCCCGAAACCACAGCTCCCTTTCCACATCCAGGCCCCACACAACTTTCCATGGTTTACCCCAGACGCTTCACATGCCCTGATTCAATCCACTGACCGCACGTCAACCCCGGTATACCACATCGATCCAATTCACTCTATTCCTTGCCCGCCTTTCACCCTCCTGCATGTTCAGGCCCCGATCACTCAAAATCTTTTTCACTCCATCTTTCCACCTCCAATTTGGTCTCCCACTTCTCCTCGTTCCCTCCACCTCCGACACATATATCCTCTTGGTCAATCTTTCCTCACTCATTCTCTCCATGTGCCCAAACCATTTCAAAACACCCTCTTCTGCTCTCTCAACCACGCTCTTTTTATTTCCACACATCTCTCTTACCCTTACATTACTTACTCGATCAAACCCTCTCACACCACACATTGTCCTCAAACATCTCATTTCCAGCACATCCACCCTCTTGCGCACAACTCAATCCATAGCCCACGCCTCGCAACCATACAACATTGTTGGAACCACTATTCCTTCAAACACACCCATTTTTGCTTTCCGAGATAATGTTCTGGACTTCCACACATTCTTCAAGGCTCCCAGGATTTTCGCCCCCTCCCCCACCCTATGATTCACTTCCGCTTCCATGGTTCCATCCGCTGCCAGATCCACTCCCAGATATCTAAAATATATATATATATATATATATATATATATATATATATATATATATATATATATATATATATATATATATATATATATGCACGTGTGTGTTACGAAAAGAGTTTATGCACTTCTGTCATCCCCGTCTCTTAACTTTCTATACGTACATGTACCATATCTTTATTCTTATGTGCACACACACGCACACACACACACACACACACACACACACACACACACACACACACCAGCCTAAGTTAGGGGCGTGTGAGTGCGTTACCGGACTCCACCTTCAAGCAAAGAGTAATCCCCTGTAAGAATGTATCATCGTCAACGGAGGGAAAGGAATACAGCTTTGTCAAGGACCTTCTCGTTTCAGAGGAGTATATATCTTTTCCCTAGCTCAACGTTGAGTGCAGGGTCATAAAAGTGGGCCCTGGGATCGTACAATTATGATAATTTGGCCTGTGTGTGTAGAGAAATGGAGAACATACATCAAGGCAGTGTAAGAGTGATGCATGCTACTTCAGGTTAATGAGTCTGGCGATGATCACAAGGCCATGGAGGTCTGCAATCTTGTGGAAGGAGGTGGTGGAATAGCACGATTTTTTTTCCCCCTTATTCATCTAAACTTTAGCCACATAACCCAAGTTAGTCTTAAACTAACGATCTAAGTAAACTTAACATAACCCACAACTAACCATAGAGCTAAACTCAACCTAACGCAAAACTTAACCACGTAATCTTCACAGCATTTAAAAATACAAAAATGTCCATGCCTTACGTGGTGAGCAGTGCTGTATAAGAACTATACATTAAAATACTGCGCAGTCTTATGTAGAACAGGCCTCAGGGTTTTTGATATACACATATAGTTATTTTCATTATGAAGGGATTTACATCAGTACCCTTACGAAGAAACGATTAATGGTAGGCTATCTTTTATTTCGACTTTTTTGTAATCTTACTTTTCATGGACACTTTCCATGACTATGGAGTTTTAAAGATAAAATTCTACGCAAAATGGCGGTTTCCTTTTTTCTTTTAGAAGGCAACACAGTAGGTAAAATATAAAGGTCATTGATGTTTACCTAACGAGTCGCTTTACATAGACGTAAACATAATCCCCCCCTTCTCTCTCTCTCTCTCTCTCTCTCTCTCTCTCTCTCTCTCTCTCTCTCTCTCTCTCTCTCTCTACACGATACCTGCCGGCAGTCTGAGTGGTGGCGGTCCAGGATTTGACTTAGGTCATGAGACGGACCAAACCTCACTAAAGGAATGGCGTTCGTGTGTGTTGAAATGACTAGACGTCATGCGAAGGCGGAGGCAGGCGACGACCGTCGGGGACGATGAACCCGCCCTCCGAGGCTAGGCTGACGGACCCACAGTTCTGACGCTGGCTTGCTAAGTAAGGGTATCCCACAAAGTTCACTCAGACGCTGGCTAGGCTAGGGTACCCTTAAGGATTGTCTTTGCTCAGGTTCTTGGCCAGGGAACCTAAAGTAGTTTTTTTCTCAGGCGAATTTCAGTGTCATCCTTTTTTTGTTGGCTCAGTAAGCCGCGAAATTATCGCTGACTCCCACATATGCTGTGGACAGGGCGGGATTTACAGCTTTTGGCCGCGCGTAAGTCCAATTGTTGAGGACCCAAACTCTCCCTTACTTAAAAACTGGACTGATAGAATGTTGGGTTATAGTCTACTAATATAACCAGCTCTACAGACTTTAATTTTTTTCGCATAATGGTACATAATGGAGTAAATAGCAGTACAAATACGCCACATCGCTTTGAGTTGCAGCCTTAGGCTATGTTCAAGTTGGCCTGTTTAGAAATCCTACTCTGCCTGTGGGCAATGGCGCATAAGAGGAAAAAGTATAATCAAAAGATCCAACGGGATCCTGGCCACAGTGACTGTGAGGAACCAACGGGGTCTTCAATCAAGGCGTCCTTTCATTCCCTTCAACTTGTGCTGCGAAAAGAGCGGCGAATTTTTATTCTGGATACCTCCCTATCGTGAGGGCTGCTGCCTAAAAGAGAATACAGCGTGCACATAAGGTCCATGACCTGAGCCATAGTGATTGAATTATATAACATGTTACATGATGCGTGATACTATTTATAGCGTGCAAGGTTAGGATGTTTGAAAGTATCTGGGGCAAAACATTCTTAAGGATGAAATTCATTCATATGAATGCTTTGATGCAGGGTAGAAATTAGCTTCAGATTTAATGATTTTACAACTGCCAAGGACATAATGTTGGCACAAGGTGTGTACTTAAGTCTAATGAAAAAGTTTACGTATTTTCTGTGCTTAAGAGAGAAAAAAACGAAACGATCATGGCTGTGTATACATCCTATGAACTACTCCTTAGGTTAGATAACGTGATCATAATTGGCTATAGGACAAAAGTAATGAGAAATGTTTGATATGGTATTATCTGGACGGCTAGAATCAGTCAGTGTTGAAGATTGGGTAACTATTCCTGCTGTGCTACATTAGCAAACTGATAAGTCCTGTACCTGCGAATGATAAATTATATGCCTTAGCTGTTCGTCGTATGATTGACTAACAACAGTGATAGCTCCAGCACCTGAGAATAATAGATAACAGCTTTGTTGTTCGATGTATTCTTTACTTCTAGATAGCGATAGTGCCTGTATGTAGGTATTATGGGTAGCAATTCAAATCCTGTGGTAGAATATCACATAGGAATGTCGTACGATAGTTTCAAACAATAATGGGCTTCACGACGAGAGAGGGTGAATAACACAGCCTAACAGTTCATCCTGTGTTATAATAATTGAAAAAGGAACCACAGGTCCCGAACCTAATGAATAACAAGATAACAGCTTAACTGTCCTTCATAGCCTAGATTATCATACAATAACGGGGCCCGCAGCAGTTAATATAGCTTAACTTTCGACCTTGCATAATTATACCGTAATAGAGTTCGTACCTATCAATATCGTACGTTAATTTTCATCGCTGATAATCATTATGCGTTACTCCCAATTGGTATACCGACAGCGAAATTATTTCATTCAAGTCAGTAATTGCATTAAAAGTTTTAATCACACTTTAGCTTTCATTTTGTATCTACAAACCCTGATCTCATTTAACGCTATGATGTTACAATAATCTGTCAAAAGTATCATGAATTACTAAGTTAACAGTACGGCTCCCAGAGGCATAAGTTTCCATAGCCTATTACGTTTCAAGGGCGATGTTCGCTCTTTATTAATGATAGGTTGCAAAAATAGACTTGCCTGGAGTCTTTTAAAGCAGGAAATTTCTTAATATGTTCTCGTCTATGTTAAGATTAAGAAGGGAATGTAATGCATGATGTTTGTAGGGCTGTTTTGAAGTTCTTAAGTCCTTTATTAAGAAGCGTTGTTTCGTTATCTATCAGTCTCAAGGTCGACGACTGAAAAAAATTTTCAGCCGAAGTTAAAGTTCCAAGAGGTCCCATGATTTGGTGTCACGAAAGATTTACTTTATTGGTTATTGGATCTTCATTTAAAGTCTGGAACTAATATTTTTTTAAGAATTTTTTTTAGAAATTTATGGTTAGAAAAATTCGCTCCTCCTGAGGCAAGTTTTTGGGTCAATGTTAATCATACTTAAGCTTCGATCTGGTGTCACTGAAGTCCCTCAAGTTATGGACGTAATTTAGATGAACTCTCTCACAATTCAGAAGCCCATCATGGGTCATTATATATATATATATATATATATATATATATATATATATATATATATATATATATATATATATATATATATACACACACACACACCTCAGTAGACAGTATCCAGACATCCCTATGTGATACACGCTCCTCCTTTTTAGTTTAAGTCACAGAAATATATAGTCTCTATCTCAGGGATACAACAAAAGCATAAAATCAGATCTCGATAAAGTCTAACAAGGTCATCTATGTTGTGTTCTCGTACTCCTGTGTGTATGTATATGTGTGACTCAGTGTAACGGTCTAATAATTAACTAGTGGCCCAGGGCAACATGTTTTGTGTTACGAGTGTGGTAGAGAGAGTGTGTGTGTTTGTTGACTGAATGCCAGTGAACAAGGGAGGGGAATTAAACAACCAAGGTAGTGCTGGCTAACAGTTCAGCAGTCATGGACCCTGCCCAAGGGAAAGTACCTCCATGGTCAGTGTTTACCTGCTACGTACGCGCTTGTGTGTGTGTGTGTGTGTGTGTGTGTTAGCAACATTATAGTAAAGCACGAAGAAAACAACTTTATATTCTGTTTGATATTCATTCATTCTTAGGAAACAAGTTTTTTGTTATTGTCCTTAGGAGAAAATGAAAACCACGTAAATGCACTCTTATTTGAGAAGGTGGCGTTTTAAGGAGCCGTAGTCTGAGAAGTATTATATATATAGTGAGCAATGTCCCGAATTTTGAAGGAAAAAAATATCAAGGGTACGAGGGCTGCCCAGATGCGTTTTCTTTTCGGCTAGGCTACACATGCGTGTTACAGAATCGATTTTGATATCATAATTTGTGTATATTTTTTCCATCTTGTTCTCTGTTGCTAGGGGGCCTGCAGAGCGGATGGGATTGCATCATCTTTATTTATGAGGTCAAGGGATTGGAACAGTCAGTTATATATATATAGTCTTCCTACCGAACCCAGAGGGTGCGTGTTAAGAGCCGAGAGTACTGTAAGTCAGTGATTTGACCTAATAGAAATTGTGAATAACAGTGACAAAGCAAGGAAGAACCCCCGCCTTTCTGAAATGTAATAGTAAATATGCATTTTTCGTCTTAAGAAATTGCAGTTTTGTTTCGAGTTTGATTCCACTAAGGGCTTAGAACATTCACTTCCTTATACATATTTCATCTGCAAAAATGGACAAGCCGAGATGGAAAAGGAACAACGTTGAAGTTTATTAACGCCGGTTCCTGTAGAATCTACTGAAAAGAATTTATCAGCTAAAATCATCCGTTGTCATCAGGAACGAAAACGCATTTACACATGGGAGAAGAAAGCGTCGTGTTCGGATACCTAACTACAAAAGCAGATGAAATATCGTGGCAAGCAATACAGAGACTTGTTTCCTATATCTCAACATAGGCACAAATTTGAACGGGACAGGAGATACATATACACTTCTACGCTTTTCGAAGGCCGGGGACGCGGTATTAGAATTGCCTCCTCGCTTATCAAAAACTAATATTTACGAAATTTTGTTTCGGCATATCAACAAAAAGGTTTTATGTATTATTTTAATTAATCCGTCAGCAGTTCTCAGAAGGTACTGCTCACGTGATCCACAGCGATACCATTGCATTTCTATTATGATGTTTCAGATACACGTGTGTGTTATAGAGATCTATTGGTTTTGTTATCCAAATGTAACCCCACGCTTTCTGATACCATTGTGCGTCCCAGTTTCTGAATACAGCTATTGTTGTGTAGTGAAGCCTAGAATGGACTATAAAGACGGCTAGTCTAATTCAGAGACTTAAGTATCCCCTTTCCTGAAAGCTTTCGACTACAGGTTTTGCATTGTTCGTTGTTATATTGGAACATACAACTCCTGAAGCGGTGTGGCCAATTCCCCTCAATATTAATCTCGCAATAAGCGAGTTCACAGATCCAGCCAGACTGTAGCCCTTGACGCGAAAATGAATGGACAAACTCTTGTCTGTTCTCAAGGTCTTGCAATGAGCCAGGACTTTCTTGACTGTTGACTGTGATATATCCATAGGGTTCGTTGTTGTGGGTATCACGAAAGTATTCTTGAAATTCGTCACATACACACACGCATCATGGATCCCACACAAATGTAGACTAAATTTGCCCTCATCGAATAAGTAGGTAAAAACACACATACACTAGATTGAATTTATTACAATGTTTTTTTGTTAACAATTTACGTGGTAATACTGTAATATGTGGCCAGCAAATGTCAGCCTTCCGTTTATAAGCCGGTTATCTAATTTCTCGGTACTTCCACTCTCACCGTCTGATCTATGATATTCCAGGAAAATAATGATTATTAGGTCATTTCTCTTTTTTTTTTTTTTCCTTCTTTTCTTCCAATGGAGACAGAACATGGAACGCATAAGAGTACGTGAGAGCGTAGTGTGTGTGTGTGTGTGGCACACCTACCTACCGTGTCGATCTCTCTCTGGTCTGGTGGGACGTTATCGATCCCAGCTCTGCTGCTGCCTCCCTGTGTGGAGGGCTTGTTATATGGCTACGAGGGTGTGGTGACTCACGTATTCTTTGTTGTGAACCCATACTGGTGGCTGAATCTCCCGCTCCCTCTTACTCCTCTCTGTGTGACCCAGTAGAGTGGTAGCTCACTTTGGTTCCTCGTTTGTATGTTTTCAGTAAAGAGGATTAAGGATTTGATGATAATGAGAACAGCAACATTTATAATGTAGGAAGTATTGCTACTAACCTTGCTAGGATTAAACCTCACAATTACAGTCATAATGTTATTACTTTAAGTATGATTCGTATTATAATGATTTGCATTGCCATGATTTTTGTCTGAAAGAGTAGCGTTAATGATGATAATAGTAGTAGAAGTATTTAGTGGTAGTGGTGGCAGCGTATAAAACGCTAGCTTTATCAGATGTTGATTTATTGTATCAAAAATCAGTGTCATGAATATCTTGTGTGATGAATATGTTTTTAATGTAATCTTTATCATTCAGAAGTGTTCCAGTCGTAATATCTGTCTCGTGTGGTGTCGGATATGACTTGTAGTACACTATATATACATCAATAGAAATTTATGTGTATATTGCCTTGTGACTTGACTTTATCCAGATGAAACTATTGACATTCGTGGTCAGAGTCTGGAGAATTTATATCCAGTAAGACGCCAAATAAATATGTAATCCTAAATGTTTCTCGTGGCAATAGGTCGTCTGAATTCCGACTCCCACAAGAAGTTGCCTTTACAGTATATAGAATTAAGAGAATTAGATGAGGTTAATTTCCTGTTCGTGTACAATGTTCTGTGAGTGTGTGCAGAAGTGCGTATGTGTACAGTTGAGGCTACACAGTGGAATATGGCGTCGTGTACTATTTTTCTCGTGTGGAATGTTTATATGTGGCACCTCGCGGCAGTGTTGCCCACGCGCGCGATGTCTCCCGTCATCAGTGGCATCGTCAGCCATATTGAGCGCTCGTTGTCCACTGCTCAGTATTCTGGGCTGAAATTCAAATGGCGTCGTCCACTTACCGGCGGCCGAAGGTGACTTCTTATTCGCGGTGCAACCACCTGCAGGAGTTTTATATATATATATATATATATATATATATATATATATATATATATATATATATATATATATATATATATATATATATATATATATATTCAAACTATTCGCCATTTCCCGCGTTAGCGAGGTAGCGTTAAGAACAGAGGACTGGGCCTTTTTTGGAATATCCTCACCTGGCCCCCTCTGTTCCTTCTTTTGGAAAAAAAAAAAAAAAGAGAGGGGAGGATTTCCAGCCCCCCGCTCCCTCCCCTTTTAGTCGCCTTCTACGACACGCAGGGAATACGTGGGAAGTATTCTTAATCCCCTATCCCCAGGGATATATATATATATATATATATATATATATATATATATATATATATATATATATATATATTCCTATGAGTCCACGGGGAAAATGAAACACGAAAAGTTCCCAAGTGCACTTTCGTGTGATAATCACATCATCAGGGGAGACACAAGAGAGGAATATAACAGTCAGTTGATATACATCGAAGAGACGAAGCTAGGACGCCATTTGGTAAACATGTGATATATCCATCACATGTTTACCAAATGGCGTCCTAGCTTCGTCTCTTCGATGTATATCAACTGACTGTTATATTCCTCTCTTGTGTCTCCCCTGATGATGTGATAATTACACGAATGTGCACTTGGGAACTTTTCGTGTTTCATTTTCCCCGTGGACTCATAGGAATATCTTGATCACGCGCAAAATTGTGATCCTTTCCAATATATATATATATATATATATATATATATATATATATATATATATATATATATATATATATATATATAGGAAAACCCTTTGGACGACACTGTAATACAGTGTAATGATAGGAAAGAGGGCATCATTTTGAGGTCTTATTCATAACTTGGCGATAAGATATATGAATGTTATACACCATGTGCCATATAGTACTACATAGCGACGATGTATGTGGTCTTCCAGTTATCTTTAACACGTGAAGGAGATGATAAACATCATCATACAGTTGTTGAGTATAACTTGTTTACTGCCTTAATGTCCCCTGGCGGCCGATAAACCTAATGCTATGATAACCATCTAACCAACCATATGATAATGATAATAATGATAATGATAATATAATAATAATAATAATGATAATAAATAATGGCATTTATTCTTCAGATATTCCTTCTCATAAGGTAGAAAAGTATAGTGTTATAGACCATATAAAAAGAAATGTATTCAAAAGTCACGACATCATGGCCGAATACTAATTACAGCCGTCTCTCTTGCAGGGAAATTATAGTTCTAATTCCCGTTGTGTTTATCACAGTAATTCGAAATAATAATCTTTGACCTTTTGAAACTGGAACAGAAGCAAGAATATATATATATATATATATATATATATATATATATATATATATATATATATATATATATATATATATATATATATATATATATATATATGTGTGTGTGTGTGTGTGTGTGTGTGTGTGTGTGTGTGTGTGTGTGTAAAGTTTATTGACCCAGGATAAGGAATGGTGATGAGGGGTAATCTTAGGAGAGAGAAAGGTAACTTATTACTTCAGACAAGTCTATATGTCACCCAACCCTCCCAGGGAAGACATGACCCGCGGTATAATAATGTCACGTAGCCTGGTGCCCGCAAATCGTGTGCGGGGTCGTGCCCCACGTCACGCCGAAGACGACCTCTAGGAGAAGGAAGCGAGGATCAGAAATTTGTATGATACCGAGTGTCTTATTAAACCCTTTTGAACCACAGTGATACGACCTTTGAACACAACGATACGTCCCAGGCGTACGACAATGGCCCGGCCTTTGTCGTCATACTACCCAAAAGGGTCTTATCATCTCGCTCAAGGGTTGTTCCGACGTGCTCAAGGGCCGTAAAGTGTGGGTTCAAGGGCCGTATCATTGTCTTCAAGGGTCGCAACGACTTGCTCAAGGATCGTAACGTCTGGGTCAAGGGTCGTATCGTTGTCCTCAAGGGTCGCAACGACGTGCTTAAGGGTCGTAACATCTGGGTCAAGGGTCGTATCGTTGTCCTCAAGGGTCGCAACGACGTGCTTAAGGGTCGTAACATCTGGGTCAAGGGTCGTATCGTTGTCCTCAAGGGTCGCAACGACGTGCTTAAGGGTCGTAACATCTGGGTCAAGGGTCGTATCGTTGTCCTCAAGGGTCGCAACGACTTGCTCAAGGATCGTAACGTCTGGGTCAAGGGTCGTATCGTTGTCCTCAAGGGTCGCAACGACTTGCTCAAGGATCGTAACGTCTGGGTCAAGGGTCGTATCGTTGTCCTCAAGGGTCGCAACGACTTGCTCAAGGATCGTAACGTCTGGGTCAAGGGTCGTATCGTTGTCCTCAAGGGTCGCAACGACTTGCTCAAGGATCGTAACGTCTGGGTCAAGGGTCGTATCGTTGTCCTCAAGGGTCGCAACGACTTGCTCAAGGATCGTAACGTCTGGGTCAAGGGTCGTATCGTTGTCCTCAAGGGTCGCAACGACGTGCTTAAGGGTCGTAACATCTGGGTCAAGGGTCGTATCGTTGTCCTCAAGGGTCGCAACGACTTGCTCAAGGATCGTAACGTCTGGGTCAAGGGTCGTATCGTTGTCCTCAAGGGTCGCAACGACTTGCTCAAGGATCGTAACGTCTGGGTCAAGGGTCGTATCGTTGTCCTCAAGGGTCGCAACGACGTGCTTAAGGGTCGTAACATCTGGGTCAAGGGTCGTATCGTTGTCCTCAAGGGTCGCAACGACTTGCTCAAGGATCGTAACGTCTGGGTCAAGGGTCGTATCGTTGTCCTCAAGGGTCGCAACGACGTGCTTAAGGGTCGTAACATCTGGGTCAAGGGTCGTATCGTTGTCCTCAAGGGTCGCAACGACTTGCTCAAGG
This sequence comes from Panulirus ornatus, assembly GCF_036320965.1. NCBI lineage: Eukaryota > Metazoa > Arthropoda > Malacostraca > Decapoda > Palinuridae > Panulirus > Panulirus ornatus. The sequence goes on along the minus strand of NC_092226.1, from coordinate 73,874,231 downwards.
ATCGTAACGTCTGGGTCAAGGGTCGTATCGTTGTCCTCAAGGGTCGCAACGACGTGCTTAAGGGTCGTAACATCTGGGTCAAGGGTCGTATCGTTGTCCTCAAGGGTCGCAACGACGTGCTTAAGGGTCGTAACATCTGGGTCAAGGGTCGTATCGTTGTCCTCAAGGGTCGCAACGACGTGCTTAAGGGTCGTAACATCTGGGTCAAGGGTCGTATCGTTGTCCTCAAGGGTCGCAACGACGTGCTTAAGGGTCGTAACATCTGGGTCAAGGGTCGTATCGTTGTCCTCAAGGGTCGCAACGACTTGCTCAAGGGTCGTAACATCTGGGTCAAGGGTCGTATCGTTGTCCTCAAGGGTCGCAACGACGTGCTTAAGGGTCGTAACATCTGGGTCAAGGGTCGTATCGTTGTCCTCAAGGGTCGCAACGACGTGCTTAAGGGTCGTAACATCTGGGTCAAGGGTCGTATCGTTGTCCTCAAGGGTCGCAACGACTTGCTCAAGGATCGTAACGTCTGGGTCAAGGGTCGTATCGTTGTCCTCAAGGGTCGCAACGACGTGCTTAAGGGTCGTAACATCTGGGTCAAGGGTCGTATCGTTGTCCTCAAGGGTCGCAACGACTTGCTCAAGGATCGTAACGTCTGGGTCAAGGGTCGTATCGTTGTCCTCAAGGGTCGCAACGACTTGCTCAAGGATCGTAACGTCTGGGTCAAGGGTCGTATCGTTGTCCTCAAGGGTCGCAACGACTTGCTCAAGGATCGTAACGTCTGGGTCAAGGGTCGTATCGTTGTCCTCAAGGGTCGCAACGACTTGCTCAAGGATCGTAACGTCTGGGTCAAGGGTCGTATCGTTGTCCTCAAGGGTCGCAACGACTTGCTCAAGGATCGTAACGTCTGGGTCAAGGGTCGTATCGTTGTCCTCAAGGGTCGCAACGACTTGCTCAAGGATCGTAACGTCTGGGTCAAGGGTCGTATCGTTGTCCTCAAGGGTCGCAACGACTTGCTCAAGGATCGTAACGTCTGGGTCAAGGGTCGTATCGTTGTCCTCAAGGGTCGCAACGACTTGCTCAAGGATCGTAACGTCTGGGTCAAGGGTCGTATCGTTGTCCTCAAGGGTCGCAACGACTTGCTCAAGGATCGTAACGTCTGGGTCAAGGGTCGTATCGTTGTCCTCAAGGGTCGCAACGACGTGCTTAAGGGTCGTAACATCTGGGTCAAGGGTCGTATCGTTGTCCTCAAGGGTCGCAACGACTTGCTCAAGGATCGTAACGTCTGGGTCAAGGGTCGTATCGTTGTCCTCAAGGGTCGCAACGACTTGCTCAAGGATCGTAACGTCTGGGTCAAGGGTCGTATCGTTGTCCTCAAGGGTCGCAACGACGTGCTTAAGGGTCGTAACATCTGGGTCAAGGGTCGTATCGTTGTCCTCAAGGGTCGCAACGACTTGCTCAAGGATCGTAACGTCTGGGTCAAGGGTCGTATCGTTGTCCTCAAGGGTCGCAACGACTTGCTCAAGGATCGTAACGTCTGGGTCAAGGGTCGTATCGTTGTCCTCAAGGGTCGCAACGACTTGCTCAAGGATCGTAACGTCTGGGTCAAGGGTCGTATCGTTGTCCTCAAGGGTCGCAACGACGTGCTTAAGGGTCGTAACATCTGGGTCAAGGGTCGTATCGTTGTCCTCAAGGGTCGCAACGACTTGCTCAAGGATCGTAACGTCTGGGTCAAGGGTCGTATCGTTGTCCTCAAGGGTCGCAACGACGTGCTTAAGGGTCGTAACATCTGGGTCAAGGGTCGTATCGTTGTCCTCAAGGGTCGCAACGACTTGCTCAAGGATCGTAACGTCTGGGTCAAGGGTCGTATCGTTGTCCTCAAGGGTCGCAACGACGTGCTTAAGGGTCGTAACATCTGGGTCAAGGGTCGTATCGTTGTCCTCAAGGGTCGCAACGACGTGCTTAAGGGTCGTAACATCTGGGTCAAGGGTCGTATCGTTGTCCTCAAGGGTCGCAACGACTTGCTCAAGGATCGTAACGTCTGGGTCAAGGGTCGTATCGTTGTCCTCAAGGGTCGCAACGACTTGCTCAAGGATCGTAACGTCTGGGTCAAGGGTCGTATCGTTGTCCTCAAGGGTCGCAACGACTTGCTCAAGGATCGTAACGTCTGGGTCAAGGGTCGTATCGTTGTCCTCAAGGGTCGCAACGACGTGCTTAAGGGTCGTAACATCTGGGTCAAGGGTCGTATCGTTGTCCTCAAGGGTCGCAACGACGTGCTTAAGGGTCGTAACATCTGGGTCAAGGGTCGTATCGTTGTCCTCAAGGGTCGCAACGACTTGCTCAAGGATCGTAACGTCTGGGTCAAGGGTCGTATCGTTGTCCTCAAGGGTCGCAACGACGTGCTTAAGGGTCGTAACATCTGGGTCAAGGGTCGTATCGTTGTCCTCAAGGGTCGCAACGACTTGCTCAAGGATCGTAACGTCTGGGTCAAGGGTCGTATCGTTGTCCTCAAGGGTCGCAACGACGTGCTTAAGGGTCGTAACATCTGGGTCAAGGGTCGTATCGTTGTCCTCAAGGGTCGCAACGACTTGCTCAAGGATCGTAACGTCTGGGTCAAGGGTCGTATCGTTGTCCTCAAGGGTCGCAACGACGTGCTTAAGGGTCGTAACATCTGGGTCAAGGGTCGTATCGTTGTCCTCAAGGGTCGCAACGACGTGCTTAAGGGTCGTAACATCTGGGTCAAGGGTCGTATCGTTGTCCTCAAGGGTCGCAACGACTTGCTCAAGGATCGTAACGTCTGGGTCAAGGGTCGTATCGTTGTCCTCAAGGGTCGCAACGACTTGCTCAAGGATCGTAACGTCTGGGTCAAGGGTCGTATCGTTGTCCTCAAGGGTCGCAACGACGTGCTTAAGGGTCGTAACATCTGGGTCAAGGGTCGTATCGTTGTCCTCAAGGGTCGCAACGACGTGCTTAAGGGTCGTAACATCTGGGTCAAGGGTCGTATCGTTGTCCTCAAGGGTCGCAACGACGTGCTTAAGGGTCGTAACATCTGGGTCAAGGGTCGTATCGTTGTCCTCAAGGGTCGCAACGACGTGCTTAAGGGTCGTAACATCTGGGTCAAGGGTCGTATCGTTGTCCTCAAGGGTCGCAACGACTTGCTCAAGGATCGTAACGTCTGGGTCAAGGGTCGTATCGTTGTCCTCAAGGGTCGCAACGACGTGCTTAAGGGTCGTAACATCTGGGTCAAGGGTCGTATCGTTGTCCTCAAGGGTCGCAACGACGTGCTTAAGGGTCGTAACATCTGGGTCAAGGGTCGTATCGTTGTCCTCAAGGGTCGCAACGACGTGCTTAAGGGTCGTAACATCTGGGTCAAGGGTCGTATCGTTGTCCTCAAGGGTCGCAACGACGTGCTTAAGGGTCGTAACATCTGGGTCAAGGGTCGTATCGTTGTCCTCAAGGGTCGCAACGACGTGCTTAAGGGTCGTAACATCTGGGTCAAGGGTCGTATCGTTGTCCTCAAGGGTCGCAACGACGTGCTTAAGGGTCGTAACATCTGGGTCAAGGGTCGTATCGTTGTCCTCAAGGGTCGCAACGACTTGCTCAAGGATCGTAACGTCTGGGTCAAGGGTCGTATCGTTGTCCTCAAGGGTCGCAACGACGTGCTTAAGGGTCGTAACATCTGGGTCAAGGGTCGTATCGTTGTCCTCAAGGGTCGCAACGACTTGCTCAAGGATCGTAACGTCTGGGTCAAGGGTCGTATCGTTGTCCTCAAGGGTCGCAACGACTTGCTCAAGGATCGTAACGTCTGGGTCAAGGGTCGTATCGTTGTCCTCAAGGGTCGCAACGACGTGCTTAAGGGTCGTAACATCTGGGTCAAGGGTCGTATCGTTGTCCTCAAGGGTCGCAACGACTTGCTCAAGGATCGTAACGTCTGGGTCAAGGGTCGTATCGTTGTCCTCAAGGGTCGCAACGACTTGCTCAAGGATCGTAACGTCTGGGTCAAGGGTCGTATCGTTGTCCTCAAGGGTCGCAACGACTTGCTCAAGGATCGTAACGTCTGGGTCAAGGGTCGTATCGTTGTCCTCAAGGGTCGCAACGACGTGCTTAAGGGTCGTAACATCTGGGTCAAGGGTCGTATCGTTGTCCTCAAGGGTCGCAACGACGTGCTTAAGGGTCGTAACATCTGGGTCAAGGGTCGTATCGTTGTCCTCAAGGGTCGCAACGACGTGCTTAAGGGTCGTAACATCTGGGTCAAGGGTCGTATCGTTGTCCTCAAGGGTCGCAACGACTTGCTCAAGGATCGTAACGTCTGGGTCAAGGGTCGTATCGTTGTCCTCAAGGGTCGCAACGACGTGCTTAAGGGTCGTAACATCTGGGTCAAGGGTCGTATCGTTGTCCTCAAGGGTCGCAACGACTTGCTCAAGGATCGTAACGTCTGGGTCAAGGGTCGTATCGTTGTCCTCAAGGGTCGCAACGACTTGCTCAAGGATCGTAACGTCTGGGTCAAGGGTCGTATCGTTGTCCTCAAGGGTCGCAACGACGTGCTTAAGGGTCGTAACATCTGGGTCAAGGGTCGTATCGTTGTCCTCAAGGGTCGCAACGACTTGCTCAAGGATCGTAACGTCTGGGTCAAGGGTCGTATCGTTGTCCTCAAGGGTCGCAACGACTTGCTCAAGGATCGTAACGTCTGGGTCAAGGGTCGTATCGTTGTCCTCAAGGGTCGCAACGACGTGCTTAAGGGTCGTAACATCTGGGTCAAGGGTCGTATCGTTGTCCTCAAGGGTCGCAACGACTTGCTCAAGGATCGTAACGTCTGGGTCAAGGGCCGTATCGTTGTCTTCAAGGGTCGCAACGACTTGCTCAAGGATCGTAACGTCTGGGTCAAGGGTCGTATCGTTGTCCTCAAGGGTCGCAACGACGTGCTTAAGGGTCGTAACATCTGGGTCAAGGGTCGTATCGTTGTCTTCAACGGTCATAACGTGCTCAAGGGTCGTGACGACGTCAGCAAGGGTCGTACTTCCGTGCTCATGAAATCCTCGTATCTCACTTTTCAGGCAGAAAGCGCTTTACTGAGAAGACACAGAGGCAACGGAAGTAACACAGAAAGTAACAAGTTATTTAGTAAGTAGCAGACGCAATAGAGGAAGTAACAGAGACAGACAGCAGCAGAAACAATGTTGCAAATATGACAATAATGCAAAGAGCGACTGAAATAATTCAGGAAGGGACACACACAAGAAATCTGACATCATTTTCAAATAGAGAAAAATCTCTTTAGTCAGGGAAAAATTGAATATTGCATTAACATTTTTTTTTCCCACCCATAATTGGTTGATGATAGCTTTCTCAGCCGTCATGGCTCCGCAGATGGGACTTAAAATGGCCGTTGAATTAATAAAAACGCTTACTAAACGATAAGATTATTTTGTTGCCGTGAACCTGATGAAAATGACCTTCAAGCAATATTGAAAGATAAACAAACCACAAAGGAATATATGCCTAGGAATATTATCACATACTTCGAAGTGAAAGTAGTCAAAGTCATGATATAGATCGAGGCTGTCTGATCGTTTATACAGACAATCTGACATTTCTGTATTACCTAGGAAGCTACAGACACATAGATATCAAAAGTCTCCTTGATTTCAAGTTTTAAATTCACGAGAGCAACACAACAAGCATTCTTCTAGGTATATGATGCTTGTCAGTCTGGCTGCAGGTGTAAGGAAAGGCAAAGTCGTGCTTGCATGTGTTAAGCAAGCAGCAAGTGTGATAAAACCGATGTTTGCTACAGTGATCCTGTACACGAAGGAAGGAAGAAGTAGAATATATATATATATATATATATATATATATATATATATATATATATATATATATATATATATATATATTCCTATGAGTCCACGGGGAAAATGAAACTCATAGAAATATCTTGATCACGCGCAAAATTGTGATCTTTTCCAATATATATATATATATATATATATATATATATATATATATATATATATATATATATATATATATTAGAAACATGAGGCAATAGAAAACAACAGATCAGTGTCAGAAATAGTGTGGCGTTGAGAATATTTTGTGGTACGCCAGTGTTAGTGGCGCTACAGTGTGGGTCTGGTAAAGCAATAGAATCGTCTCTGTAGTGAGAGTTAGACCTCTTAAGTTACCCCTTCCATGGCGGTGACCTTACTACACTGGCGACTCAGGTAACTGCTCTTAAAACTAGACTCTGCAAGCATTGCCGTCTGTCTGTAATTGAAAAAAGAATCATACATGCAGGTGTTACCGGACTCCGCCGGTGAGGGGTTAAAAAACTAGCGAGAAAGTCATCTGGACGGGAAGGGAGTACAGTCACGCTGAGAACCCTCCCACTTCAAACAAGGCCATCATTTCTCTGCTCCTGTATGGAGTGCAGTCTCATAGATGCAGGATCTCCTTAGAAGGGGTTTGTATGTGATGTTACGAGGCTCCAGCTGTGTTAAGGATGCCCTACAATCAGTAGCAGGGAAACGATGGATTCCTTGTGAAGGAAGAATTTTTCTCGACAATCGAGCTCCTTTTCGTCCAATGACGAATAACACAACCTCGCCCAAAGCTACTTGAACTTGACCCTCAGATGGAAATTCGAAAACTTCCCATTCTACAGTCCTAACCCCGACCTGACTTGGAACAATTTTCCAACAACTTTTCACGAGCTGAGGATCGCATGAGGCTGCATGAGAGGCGAGTAACGGTCACCAGTCATGCAGCAGCAGCAGCAGCCACGAACAGGGAAGCGGATCAATTTGTCAATATGTTGTCAGTAGGGCGAATGAAAGGTTGCAGTCTTCGTTGTTGTGAGGCTACTTTACCTCCGCTGGGGTTAGTGTTATTGGCGCCTCTATTGTGTACTACGAAAAAGAATCTTTAGTTTATTTAAATTCATTATATGATTTTTTTTTTTACGTCGGGAACCTTCCCTGTGATTTCTATGCAATCACTCGTATGTCATACGTTATTGATTAGATGATTATTAACAGATTTTTTTTAATGATTAGATGATTATTAACAGATTTTTTTAATGATTAGATGATTATTAACAGATTTTTTTTAGTTAAAATGAAGAATTTTTTGCTTTTGTTCACAATCCATAGTTGCGCAATTCAAGCGATGCAGAAAATTAAATTAAAGTCCGTTCTTTCTCGTTGTCAGTTATTACCGGTGGACGTAATTCGTGAAATTGATTTTAATGGTCCGACACGCCAAGTATGATGATGCGTAATGAATAGCTCATGTGGATGGTGATACTTAGATTGACACACACACACACACACACACACACACCACTTTATCGGGCCACATCAGGTTGAAATGCCGTAGGTTTTTCGAAATTCAGTGAAGGAAATTTGCGCTCGTGTATATTTTAGTATAAGAGGTTAGTATTATAGATATACTGACAGTTTTTAAGGTGTGAAAGAAAAAAAATTTGCGCATGTGGAGAAAGGAAAACAGTTTACAGTACAATAAACATCGTAGCAAGTGAAGAATGTTAGAAGTGACTACTTAGAAAATAAAGTAAAAACTACATTTTCTCTACAAGTGATAAGTAGTGATTCTACAGTTTTTCTTTTAAAACACTAGTTTCATTTATATACCATTGTGGCATTATTACAATCCACAGTGTGCCCTTCACTACGGACATGATTTAAAACAACATAGCCTTGATGGCCATATCTAACTGATCTCTTGTGTTCATTGAGCCAAATCTCCAAATAACCAGTTTGGCCAATGTCTGTCTTGCTTCACTCAACACAAGGAATGTTATCCTAGCCAGCATAACCTTCCTGGGTTGTCCTTTAATATACGTTGACAACATTGCCACTGTTGTTATGAGGATGATTAAACATTATCTTACAATTGCTATTTATGTGAATTTCTGGACGTAGAATATGCGAGTCGTTTATATGGCATTTTTAGGCATTTTTGACCACTGACTCCTGCCTAGTTGGAATTATAACATTAATTTGTTTTAGGCACATTATATTATTTTCATGGGAACCAATTCGAATGGCCTTTATAATTGTTCTTTTATTGTGAATCATTCGTGTTCCAAATATTGTGGGCTTCATATTTTCAGGGCTTTTAGGAATGAACCCGAAGCAATGATTTTTTTTATTTGTTCTAAGTGAAAAAAAAAAAAAAGAATTCCGATAACTGCCTGAGTGATCAGGTTTTTTCCAAAGACTGTAAAATCTGGTGACTTCTGTCCTTATAAAATAAAAATGTCTTTAAAAAAGACGGTTCTGTCTATATTCATACGGTTCGTAATTGTATAATAATTTTTAACAATCCTAATGACATTGGTAGCAATCATGTCATTGCATAACGGAGAACAGTTAAGTTAGGTTATCCTGAGGTTTGGAGATGCGGGTTGCTGAACAGAACAGATCAGTTAGAAATAACCAAGAAAGGTATGTTATTTCTACTCCATGTCCATAGTAAGGGCCACAATATGAAGTGCAATAACGCCTCAGTGGTACAGAAATCAAACTGTAGTTTCAAATGAAAAACTGTAGAATCCACCCTTATGGCTTACTGGGAAATATATGAACCTATCACTTGGTCATTTGGACGCCAGACACACCATAACACTAGCAGTCGGTAAGAGAATTATGTCAGGTGCCAACCCCGCCCGAGCACACGTGACAGGTCATGTGACCTAACGTGACGTTGCCAACTTTTCTCTACATATTTCCTGTCTATCCTTTAATGTATCTAATTTCATGTGACTATCTTGAAGAGGGGGCCTTAGGTATGCGCCGAAATATAGAGTTCTCTTCTTTTATTTCACAACAAATAGGCTGTATTTATGGGTCAAGGTAATGCTATTCCGTGACTCAAATGTTTGCGATAGGCTTAGCAAGTATGTCGACCAATGCCACGCTAATTTTATGAATTATATGTTGCACTGATGTTAATGCGATGAAAGTGCTGACCATTAGTAGGAAATTAGAATTGCTTAAACCCATGACCACGACGGTACGATCCTTGATCATGACGGTACGACCCTAGGGCACGACGGTGCGGCCCTTGAGCATGACGGTACGACCCTAGAGCACGATTGTACGAACCTTGAGCATGACGGAACGACCTTAGGGCACGAAGGTACGACCCTTGAGCATGACGGCACGACCTTAGGGCACGACGATACGACCCTTGAGCATGACGGTACGTCGACACGACCCTTGGGCATGATGGTACGACCCCTAGGTATGATGGTCAGAAAAAAAATTCATTAAACCTAAGAATTCGTGTGCTCAAGGGTCGTACCGTCGTGTCCAATCATACAGTCATGCTTAAGAGTCGTTCTCAAGTGTAGTACCTTCGTGCCCAAGAAGACGTACGTCGTGCTCACGGAGACGTACCGTCGTGTTCACGGGAACGTACCGTTGTGCTCAAGAGTCGTCCCGTCGTGCTTACGGGATCGTACCGTTGTGCACAAGAGTCGTACCGTCGTGCTCAAGGGACGTACCGTCGTGGTCACGGGAACGTACCTTCATGCGCAAGGGTGTTGTACCGTCGTGTTCAAGGGACGTAACGTCGTGTTCAAGGGACGTAACGTCGTGTTCAAGGGACGTAACGTCGTGTTCAAGGGACGTAACGTCATGTTCAAGGGACGTAACGTCGTGTTCAAGGGACGTAACGTCGTGTTCAAGGGACGTAACGTCGTGTTCAAGAGATATAGTAACCATTTAACGTTACATAAGAAGAGGTGGGACAGTTCCGCAGGAGATGTGGCAACTTTCCAAACGCAGCGATAAAACTACCATGAGATATTATGGCAAGGTTACGTGAGGAGCCAGGGAGTGACCTCCCATACGTGACCTTTCCTTCCGTTTTTTTCATGTTTTTGTTTAGTTTTTGTTTTTTATCAGTTTTTTCTTTACTGATCTTTCTGAAAGGCATCGTTCGGAGGAGGACTCTCTCTCTCTCTCTCTCTCTCTCTCTCTCTCTCTCTCTCTCTCTCTCTCTCTCTCTCTCTCTCTCTCTCTCTCTCTCTCTCTCTATCTATCTATCTATCTATCTATCTATCTATCTATCTGAAACTATGTTTATTTCCCAGTGAATGAGTCGCCATATACCTGTGTCTCCTCAAGGCTGTTTCTAATCTTTGGAGAGAGAGAGAGAGAGAGAGAGAGAGAGAGAGAGAGAGAGAGAGAGAGAGAGAGAGAGAGAGTAGTATGTGCGTGCGTCTGTAATTACCTAAATGTAATTACCTAATTGTACCCATGGGGGAGCTGTTAGCATTTGTAGTGCCCCAGCACTCACCTTGGTCATACAGACACCTTTTATAAGTACACATGAGCCCTTATGACACTTCCTTGCCCTCCTCTGAGTCCCTTCCATCGATATAGGCCACTTCCATCACTGCTGATAACTCCCTTCCATCACTGTATGTCACTTTCTTCCATCACGTATAGTCATGTTCTTCCGGTGCATCACCTTCACTCTTGCAATATCTCACAAAGCTTTAAATATCTTCAACATACAAATCACACACGCCGGGGCCCAGCTAACTTCAGGAAATATAACTTTTTTCCGTTTTCTTTATTTCTTACTCATATGATTTTAATCTTGGGTAATGTCCAACTATTCTATTTTGTGATAAGACTGGTTGAATCGAATTTCTTCTTTCGTTTCTGAAGCGGAGACTCCACCCGCACGCTTCATTCCTGTGAAAAAAATTGAAGGACGTTCCATTATCTATCTATCTCTACCTTCCCGCCTTCCTCTTATAATTCGACCGAACTTTGTTTACGATCTAGGTGTACAGACAGACGTTAGGTTTCGAACGTACCTTTCCAACTGGTGGCGTTTGATTTACTGTTTAAATACGGCTTCATTCATACTCTTGCCATTTCTATCGATAGGAGTAACAGTGGCCCAAATACGATCTTGTTTCTCTCTCAAATACTAAAGCTATCCATCCATGGATATTCCCTGCCGTTTTCTGTTCAATTAGCTTTCTGCACACACACACACACACACACACACACACATATATATATATATATATATATATATATATATATATATATATATATATATATATATATATATATATATATATTCTTTCTTTCTTTCATACCATTCACCATTTCCCGCATTAGCGAGGTAGCGTTAAGAACAGAGGACTGGGCCTTTGAGGGAATATCCTCACCTGGCCTCCTTCTCTGTTCCTTCTTTTGGAAAAAAAAAAAAAAAAAAAAAAAAAAAAAAAAAATATCCTCAACTGGCCCCCTCTGTTCCTTCTTTTGGAAAATTAAAAAAAAAAAAAAAAACGAGAGGGGAGGATTTCCAGCCCCCCGCTCCCTCTCCTTTTAGTCGCCTTCTACGACACGCAGGGAATACGTGGGAAGTATTCTTAATCCCCTATCCCCAGGGATATATATATATATATATATATATATATATATATATATATATATATATATATATATATATATATATATATGTTATTAGTGATGAAGAAATATATATATACGCAAAGCACATAAGTAAATGTTTTTTTACCCAACCTTCTCTGGCCTACAGGACGCAAATCACCGTGTTAAAAAAGAGCAACCAGGTTGTGATATATGATCTGCCCTGATCTCTGTGTCATCATTAATCATAATATTTCATTCTAAGCCATTTTCTTTTTCTTACAATGGCTTGAACACTTGGCTAATGAGAGACGACAGGATCTGTTTCATCCTGATCTCTGTTTCCCTTCAGTTTCCTTCCTTTTTTTCTCTCTCTCTCTTTACTATTCATATGTTATAGTAGTGGCATTTGTCTGTTGGCTCCTTTATTATACAGACCCTCCCCGGCGTTAAGACTCGGTGAAATTCTGTGACCAAGTGTGTGTGTGTGTGTGTGTGTGTGTGTGTGTGTGTGTGTTCGGAATGTAGATCATGTTGTGTTGCGTAAAAGGTTTCTTCTTGTGTTTGTCTTATATTGTCGTTTAGGCTACCTCTCTGGTTCGTATGTCATTTCTTGGGTTATCCTGTACTTCGCCGAGAGAGAGAGAGAGAGAGAGAGAGAGAGAGAGAGAGAGAGAGAGAGAGAGAGAGAGAGAGAGAAGGAAAACATTGATGTTTGATCGAAAATAGACCTGAAATTTTAGTTCGACCACTGAATATACTTATAGCTGTTGACGGCGCAGCTGTTTCTCCTACTGCTGCTGCTGCCTCATGTCAGTATGAGAGGCACAACAGGCGTTGAGCCCATAAACTTTTCTATAAATAGAACTCCAGCGTAGCATGCGAGAGAGAAAAGAAGAAAAAAAAAAAAAAGACGGCTGGCGGGCGGCCGGCCAACCGACCCAGACCCTCACGTAACCGACCGGCAGTGGGACTGCTCCGCCTCCAGCGTTCATCAGCCTAGTCTTGTTCTTAAAGTAATAGTTTTATTGTTATGTGAGGTCGCTGTGGCTTGAGACGGGTCACCTTAAAGTAGCTAGCTTAGTAGGGCTTTACTTAGAGTACTGTCTAGGAGGGCTTTACCAAAAGTACTGGCTTAGTAAGAGGGTTTTACTTAAGCTATTGGTGTAGTTTTACTTAAGATACTGGCTTATGGTTTAACTGAAATTTTGGCTTCGTATTATACTTCTTGAATTGCACGATTAGAACTCCTGCTTGAAATACTGTCACATGATTTTTCTATTTTACATTCCTTGATTATTTAAGTGTAGATTCCCTGCCTCGGGTGATTTTTTTTTTTCTTTTTTGCTTCAAGTACTATCATGTGAATTTTATATTAAAAAGAGCAAGCCTTATAGGAGTGGTTATGGATCATTCTGTTTAATTAAGGATATGGATACAGAATTTTCTCTTCTGAAAGTACCCATTGACGACTGTTTTTGACCAAGTGTAAGATGAGGTCTGTTTGGTTAAGTACGCCGAACTGAAACTTGCCCTACATCTCTCACTTATATGAGCATATCTGTTTAAAGTAATACGAATTTTTCTTCTGTAAATGTTTTTGCTTTTTTTTTCTAAGTGTCTGGTCGCATATTTTCTTCCAAATTCTTAACATAAGATTGATCCGTGTTTATATAAATAAGGTCATGGGATTTTGCGTGGTTGGATTAGAACTACACTGTATGGATTAACACCGAAGATTGCATTTTCTGCAATGTGTTACCTTGTGTTAGTAAGGATTTGTGTGCTCCACTCGGCATACTGTGTGACTGTGGTTAAGGATCTTGTTTATTACCAATATGTTTAGATAATGATTACAGTTTATTATTCGTGAATAACTTATATGTCTTTCCAAGTTCTCTTAAAAGTCTTCTCCCTGAAATGCCGACAAAGGGTTGATATTGACGAAAATTTTATTAGAACTGGACCACGAAAGATTTTTTTTTCATGTTAACTGAGATGGTACGGGCAGCCAGAAATAAAAAAGAAAAATAAAAATATCACAAAGTTTAGACGTGGTTGGCTGGTTGTTTGGATGGGTCATTAAGGCCGTCAGCATAAGTTACATACACCAACCGTAAAATCTATAACACCTTCTTTAGGTGTATATACATGTGTATGTGGGTGGGTTGGGCCATTCTTTCGTCTGTTTCCTTGCGCTACCTCGCTGACGCGGGAGACGGCGACAAAGCATAATAGAAAATAAAAAAGTACATATACATATGATTATCATGACTGGAAAAGCTTAAATTCGGTCTTCAGATGTTCAAGGTATTTGTAAAGTCGTACACCTTTTCGCTGCTTAATATAATAATCTCGTTGAGTTGCTTGTTAAATACCCTTGTGTTGCGTTTTGTCTCAGCTCGTAAACATTCAGCTATATTGATTATGTTCCTGTAAGCAAAGATTTAAAGAGATATCTATATTCATAACTTTATCTTTTTCAGATGCTATTATATTAATTAATGTTATCATAGATAAAAAGAAGCTTAGTATTTTGTTTTATCAAAGCGTCTTCTAGTGGAATTATTAATCAAACTTCAACTTGACCTTGGCCATCTTAAAGAAAATGTAGGAGACTTCACCTAGGACGAAAACGTGGACCCGTTAGCATGACTGCAGTAGGCTTTAAAAATGTGCATATCCTGCAGCTAGAACATGACAACCCTGTTAGTATGATGAGATGCGAGGTATAATGAACAGGTTGGGTGATGAAGGGATCTTGTTGTTCCTGCTTCTCGACTTACAATGACTAGAGTGAAAAATGCTGGCCGTTCGGGCAAGATAATGCTGTACAGTGATAACGTTCTGTCATGTTAGATTAAAAATGGAAATTACTGGTTTCTTCGTATGTGTTCTGTACGTACATAACATTGTGTGTGTGTGTGTGTGTGTGTGTGTGTGTGTGTGTGTGTGTGTGTTAACTATATCTGATAACCATTTGTGTGCTACAGCGAGAGTTTTACACTCGTGTTGCCCTGTCTCTCAACCTTGTACATATGTACCATGTCTTTAATCCTCTCTGTATATGTACTTACACGCACATACACTCACCTCTAACCCTATGCCAGGAACCGACTTATCGACTAACCAATCCTAAGGGAGGATGAACTCTAGGGTTGGATGTGGGCCGACCGCTGCGCAGAGAATTCAAACCTACGCCCGCTCGACCTAGGGATGACCCTTCCTAACTGATTGATCATATGTGTGTGTGTGTGTGTGTGTGTGTGTGTGTGTTTCGTATACAGCAATTCAGCACGAACGCTGAAGATTTGTCACTTTCATAGACACGGAATCATGTTTGGGCAACAGTAGCTGCATGAACCTTAATGTGCATTAGACTGAAACTGGATCACAACGAATTATGTGTATCATGGTATATATATATATGAAATACTTTACGCAGTTATTATTTTACTATTATATAGCACTACTTAGAGCTTAGCTTGATTTATGATAGCCTGACTTGTACCCAGTACGCGACAGTAGCCTTGTCGCATCATTCTGCTTGCTACACTAACTTCTAGATAATCATTTATTCCCGTGTGTATATGTAAGATCATGGGACGTGTATGGGCGAGTGGATGTGGTCTCAGAATTCTCTAAAATACCTGAAGGTGTTCAAGATTTCTCGGGTTTTGTATGTAACATAGGTTGAGGGCATTAATGACCCTGGCAGTTAATAGGTATAAAGCTCCAAATAACCAACCAGTCAATGCACCATCTTCAACAGGAAATACGGCACGTAATACGGGAGATATAAACATGCGCAGTTTATTTCCCCGACAGTCGACATAATCATCGTTGCCGTGGGATGCCGTGTGATCCTGTCTAATGGTGACTTATAGGCCAAAATGATGGTTAATCTAGGACATTCCAATTGTCAGATGAATGTTTGGGTTTTGAAAGGTTGACAGGCTGCTGCATTCCGTCCTCTCTCCTCGCCGTTCCCAAACCACACCCGTTGCATAGAGACAGTAAAAGATCGTTGTGGAAACAAAAGATCTTGTGAAAGACGAAACGAAAAGACACCCCCTTCCCCCCACAAAAAAGTCTCGGGTTATATATATATATATATATATATATATATATATATATATATATATATATATATATTAGCTTGAGCCAGGTAGCCATTCTATCAACCAACTTCTTGGGGTGGATGAACAGCTAGGTTAACTGTGGACCGACTGTTGCAACCTGCATTCGAACCTATGCGCTCGACACTAGGCGGCCCGTGAATGCGTCACGGTTAGAAACCTTAACCGCTACGCTGCTCAGGTCGCGTATATATATATATATATATATATATATATATATATATATATATATATATATATATATATATATATATATATATATAGTTCAGAATCCGTCTGTGTTGGTTTGACTGGCCCCAAACACATGTAACGACTGTTTGTGACGATGATTACTCCATAAAATGTCTAGACAGTTTATTCAGACGGCCACATTATTCTACACTGTCTTCACGGACACACATCAGAGACGCTACTTAGTCTTAAAGTTCCATATGAATCACCCAGAATTACACGGGATAAGGTGCAGTTTAAACATGAAAAAAAACTAAACCGAACGAATACACTGGTCACACGCAACATTATAAAAACCATGAATTTACGGCAATAAAGTTCACACATGTAAAGGAGGAAGAGAAGGTAATGTCTCTTTAAATAATTGTGTTATAGATTAATTGAATTCGAAAATACTCAGTTTTACTCGTACGACCTATACTGCGAATGTGTGGTTCCATAACTACACTGCACAAGAGAGAAATATCGTCAGCAAATCGTATATATAACGAAGCGAGAACAGTTTTTCATGAATTATATGTTCGTTTCAATAGTTATGACTTTGGAGATTTGCCACGTGCATGCGCAGTTCACGAAGACCAAAGCTTGACACTGGCTGGATATCAGCACGTTCAACAGAAGCCGACATCGCCTCACTTCCTCCCAGTCGTCCTCAGGTATCGCTCCTCACCGCCAGCTGTAGACTTAGCAGTTACTCGCTCTACGTCCACACCTCATCATAGACATACGGGTGTCAAGTGTGTCTTCTTATTGTGATATTTTTATATTCATAGAGCTATGAATGTTTATTTTTTTATCGTATTGTGCTGCACTCTTATTTTGTGTTAGTGTTATACCTTACCGGCTGAGGCTATTATTTTGAAACTTGCCACTTTATGAAGAGAAAACACGTAAACCACCAGTAATTTGATTTACAATCTTTCTGCGCATGTGAAAGCCACAGTACAGAAAATACCAAATCTGCTGATAGAAAGTTGTGTGTGTGTGTGGAGGATATTCTCATAAGCTGGGAAATAGAGGATGTTGTCATTGTTGGTGGCTAGTGGAGGATATCTCATTGTGTAGATGTGAAGTGGAAGATATTTTTAGTAAGGGTGGGGATGGATGATGTTGTCACTGTTAGTGGCTTGTGGAGGATATTTTCAATAGGGATATGAAGTAGAAGGTATTCTGAGCTTGTCGATGGGAAATGGAGGATATTCTTAAGTGTTGTAGTAAGTGGAGAATATTCAGTTACCCATCCATGCATAGTTATATCTGTATTTTTCTTTTGTTTCTCAAATACATGTATTTTGACTGCTTAACTTGGAGATGGTTGGTCTAATTTTGTGGACTTCCTTTAACGAAGCCTATGTGCTTAGTAACATCAAAATATGCCCAATGTCCCGCGTTTGTAAATTTTTTCTCTGACTTTTTCTATTTTTACCTGGTATTATTTTGAATATATTGTTCGTACGATTTTCTTCCCATTTCTTTGTATATTAATTCATTGCTTATAGATCGTGCTGTACATGTGACTATTGATTTTGATAATATGCCTGGGTTTTATCGTTTTCCAAATGTAGGAATAGAAGGAACAAAGTAAGAATTTTCTCTAAGACTCATTCCATCATCCGGGAAAGACAAACATATATAAGGGAGTATAGATGCTAGTCTATTGTTACTGTGTGTTCTAGACGTAAAACCCATTTATTGGTATTGAACACGTTAACTTAGGAATCCATGAGCTCTCTAGAGGTGTTTACTATCGTATCCCTTTCAAAGATTAAACTTTATTTTCTAGAATTTGTATCAAAAATTCATATTTGAGACAAAAAGGATTGCCAAAAGCTCAAAGCGTTGTGTAAACCTCTTAACGAACGGCTGTTTAAAAGAATTAAAGGTAATTAGTTTTTAAGGAATTATGACCAAAATAAATTATAGGAGACGTGCCACCCCTCCCTAAACGCCAGGAAGAACTGTAATAATGTAGGAATATAATATAGGTAGTAAGGGTCAGGCCGTTTAAAAACAAGGACCCGGGCTTGGCTTTTAAAGCTTGGCCAATCTGTAACAACCTGAGGTTTACCGAGAAAATTAACTCTAAATGACTCTTGTTATATTTTGGTAAAGGTTCATTACATGGTGCTCGTATCACAAGATCGCTTCACATATTTGCTCCGATAATTGCTCGTTGGCGGCGTTCCTACGTCACTGGGGGGGGGGGGGGGGGGGAATCCAAGCGCGCACACACACACACACACACACACGCACCCTTGGCTGGCCAGCGCGTCGCCAGTAAAATGAAATAATTGTATTAATTTTGATAATTGATGATGAACAGGACAATTATAAGAATTCTCTTTCTTTTCCTCTCTCTCTCTCTCTCTCTCTCTCTCTCTCTCTCTCTCTCTCTCTCTCTCTCTCTCTCTCTCTCTCTCTCTCTTTATATATATATATATATATATATATATATATATATATATAATGAGCAGGAACCCCATAGCTCCCAGTGGGTGGGTGTCCTACATAGCAGAGATCCATCAGGTCAAGCCAAGGCCGTGTGTCTCCTCTGGCCCGGGTTAACAACACTATAATTACGCAGGTTCATGTCTTCCCGGTTGTGATGATGACTGGCGCGTGGCTCAGCCGAGGCATAACCTTGGGTAATGACGTGTTGTGTATGCCTCGTCTGGTCCCACGAGGAACACCTCACCCCAGTCACACAGACTTACATTAGGTTTTTATTTAACTACTCGATTTTGCTTTTCTAATATATATATATATATATATATATATATATATATATATATATATATATATATATATATATATATATATATATATATAGCGCTGGTGGCTGATTCATGTGAGAAACTGCAGAAGCTGGTGACTGAGTTTGGTAAAGTGTGTGGAAGAAGAAAGTTAAGAGTAAATGTGAATAAGAGCAAGGTTATTAGGTACAGTAGGGTTGAGGGTCAAGTCAATTGGGAGGTGAGTTTGAATAGAGAAAAACTGGAGGAAGTGAAGTGTTTTAGATATCTGGGAGTGGATCTGTCAGCGGATGGAACCATGGAAGCGGAAGTGGATCATAGGGTGGGGGAGGGGGCGAAAATTTTGGGAGCCTTGAAAAATGTGTGGAAGTCGAGAACATTATCTCGGAAAGCAAAAATGGGTATGTTTGAAGGAATAGTGGTTCCAACAATGTTGTATGGTTGCGAGGCGTGGGCTATGGATAGAGTTGTGCGCAGGAGGATGGATGTGCTGGAAATGAGATGTTTGAGGACAATGTGTGGTGTGAGGTGGTTTGATCGAGTAAGTAACGTAAGGGTAAGAGAGATGTGTGGAAATAAAAAGAGCGTGGTTGAGAGAGCAGAAGAGGGTGTTTTGAAATGGTTTGGGCACATGGAGAGACTGAGTGAGGAAAGATTGACCAAGAGGATATATGTGTCGGAGGTGGAGGGAACGAGGAGAAGAGGGAGACCAAATTGGAGGTGGAAAGATGGAGTGAAAAAGATTTTGTGTGATCGGGGCCTGAACATGCAGGAGGGTGAAAGGAGGGCAAGGAATAGAGTGAATTGGAGCGATGTGGTATACAGGGGTTGACGTGCTGTCAGTGGAGTGAATCAAGGCATGTGAAGCGTCTGGGGTAAACCATGGAAAGCTGTGTAGGTATGTATATTTGCGTGTGTGGACGTGTGTATGTACATGTGTATGGGGGGGGGGTTGGGCCATTTCTTTCGTCTGTTTCCTTGCGCTACCTCGCAAACGCGGGAGACAGCGACAAAGTATAAAAAAAATATATATATATATATATATATATATATATATATATATATATATATATATATGTTATAGTCCTCGTACTTCCTCTCGCTTCCAGTTTTGCGCTCTACAAGAGAGAAGGGTAAGGTGGATTCGATAGAGATAAGGTCTTCGTCAAAGACGACTTTTCGCTCCACCTGCAAGCGTCCGCTAAACGTGCACACACACACACACACACACACACACATAGAAACGAGGAGTCACAGCGAAAGGGTCGTTGTCCTGAGGAACTTTCCCTTGTCATTAATCGACCAAATACTGGATGAGTGTGTGGGCAGCGGACGCTGGCTGTACTGCCCGCTGCGAACACGGATATACGACAAATTAGCAAGGAACAACGTGAGCGAGGTTAGCGTGTGATGTTTACCCCGACGCACGCGCTCGTAACGTATGTAAACACATGAATAAATCGAGAATTTGTTGATGCTAGAAAAGTTTTATTTTTCATTAGATGAATGAATGGTAGGATAAAAAGGATTAATATCAAATAATGAAATTGCATTAGCAAATCGTAGTCAAGCCGTATATGCAGTGAGAGCGTTTATGACTTTAAAATTGATTGTGTGTGTCCTGATATGACATTTAAAACTCACACACACATGCCCACATTCAGGCAAGAGCCCATTACACTTTATTTAGACACCCCCCCCCCCCCGTGCCAGTTAAGGCACCCCCGAATACACTTACCCGACGTGTGTGAATAATGGCACACCTAAGAATAGGGCCTGTCATGAACGAGGGCCCGTGTCTTGACCAGTGGTCGCACACACACACACACACACACACACACACTTGTGCATCTGGAGGTGTTCAAGATTATTTTGGTGCTGGTCAGGTTATAACTTGACGTTGACGGCTTTAATAACCTTGGTAGTTACGTTGACGGCTTTAATGATCTTGGTAGTTACGTTGACGGCTTTAATGACCTTGGTAGTTCAGAAGATTAAGGTTCAAGTAACTAACCTCTGAGGATCTTTCTAACCATCCTTAATTAAGAAAGGTCTTTTGGGGTTCGAGTACGGCCCGGAACCTTTTTTTTTCCCCCTTCCTCCTTTTCATGTACTTTCCCTCTCTTGTATACCACCACACTCCTTAGAACATTCCAACAAACCAGCCCCCAAATTATTCAACTCTCAAAACCTGTCTCTTTACTCTACACCTCCAAGAATCATTTAACAAACCATCATCATCCAAGACCCATGGCTTCAACAAGCGGTCAAGATAGATTATCCGCAGCTCTCCTCGCTACCTGGATCTAGATGCTGCGAGGTGGTTGTGATATAAACGAACTCGGAAGAGAAATGCTGGGAGAATTAAACAGCGAAATCCAGTCTTAATCTCTTAGGCTGTTGAAGAATGAGATGGAGAGAAGATTAGTTGCTGTTCCTGTAATGAAGCAATAAAAAAAAGCGTAAAAGAAAATGGTTGAGAGATAAGCTGATAAAGCTAGAATCATTTCATATCGCTTAAGAATGAAATGTTTGTAGCAGATGAACCGTCGAAAATTGAGGTAATAAGGAGACTTACCAAGTATGAGGAGGAAGAAATGGGCCAGCTGGTACGAAACATTTTTTATGAAAACCCCAAGCAGGAACATCCTGAGTGAAGCCTCAGATTGGGGTCAGAGGCAATGATGAATTTTTGGATTGTATGTACAACTGCGGACCCAAGTCCTGGGATACGCCTTACGTCCCGGTACCGACGTCCGGTCGAAGCTAGGCTCGGTACAGCTTCGATCAGGCGTGTCCACGGACTTTTGCACGCAACTGTGTAGAAGACATGTTGAGTCATAATCCGTAGATTTACTTAATGAAAAAACGTGGTAAGTAAAAATCTTACTGGATGCAACGGTAAGATATATATAATAAAAAAAGATAACGATTCTACCAGACTACGAGGAGTAAGAGCCTCCTAACAAATGTTGGTGGTATGGCCGACAAAGTTGGCGATTTCTTGAGTAAAATGATGTAAACTACTCAGAATGATATATCATAAAAACAACAAGATAGATTGCTTCAGGAAGGTCACTGATTGATTTTTTAATCATCCAAAATATCCTCGATCTTACATATACACCACCCATGGTGAAGGTATTGGATCAGTAGATAGTAATTGATTATATCTTGAAGCAGTAAGAAATTGCACCTATGTTATTGTGGACTGGTAATAAAACTGATCAGATTAAGTACCGAGAAATTAGAAATGAACTCTTTAAACACGACGTTACGATCATTGGGTATTGGTGGTGGTTTGGTTTAGAGTACCTGGTCGTCATACAAAAGCGTCGTACCGTCGTGCTCAAGGATCGTACAGTTATGCATACGGGCCGTAGTACCGTTGTGCTCAAGGGTCGCACTGTACTACTCAAAGATCGTACCTTCGTGCTCAAGGATCGTACTGTTATACTGAGGTTAATCTATACTTGTGTTTCATGGCCAGAGCTCCATCAAACATAACCCCAACCATAAACGATTAAGGGAGATATACATACAAACTTATTGCGTCACTGAAGAAAACTATTGTGTGGATTGCCATAGAGGCAACTTTCGTAGAAGTTTGTTCGCTGCTGGATTTAATAGGGCTAATAACTACGGAATGGCCGCAAAGCTAAAAATAGTAACGCACACGTTAGCCCTATATAACCACAAGAAATGATGAGCAAATATTTGGAAACGAGGACGTTTACCAGAGTTGATACAGCTTACCTCCAGACCGTGATTTTAGTCTGCTTGCTCTCATGGTTCTCCATACCTCGGGAGTAGAGTTTCAGGTGGATGATACGACGTTTGATGGAATAGTGTTGGGGTGGGTATTGCTTATGTAGAGAGAGAGAGAGAGAGAGAGAGAGAGAGAGAGAGAGAGAGAGAGAGAGAGAGAGAGAGAGAGAGAGAGAGAGAGACAGAGACAGACAGACAGACAGACAGACAGACAGACAGACAAGTTTCACCCCTTCATTCCACTTTCAAGTACATTCTTATCTCACCTTCCTCATGCCTCACACTACATCCGTATATGCAGGCTTTGCTTCCCTAAATACTCTCCACTCTTCACTCATTTCCCTAACTTCATATCGTATCACCTTATGCCATTCCGCATTCAGTCTCTCCTGCTATCTCTGCGCATAGGCCTCTTTTCCATGCTTGTACACTTCCACCAAGTGTTTCACTCGTTTATCATTTCTTCTTTCCTCAGACCCACCACCACCGCCTTCACTAGCGTTATTTTCCCTTGCTCATCATGACGTTGTGAGTTGTAACTTCGGGCTCGCGAGTTGTAACAGATCAATAACCAATTTTCCGACAGTCGTGATGAGCTGAACATTCTGCATCTCGAGGCAAAAAAGAAAGAAGAAATGATCCATCTGGATCCAGATATGACAAGCAGACGACGAAGGAAGATTCATGAACACGCACGTCCAAGGCTGCAAGTCTCAGCTCGCCAATCTGTCGTAGGATGTTCGTGAAGTAGGGTGGACGAATTTTTTGAATACGGACATAACCCTGATTTAGCATCACAAACAAGAAGTAAAATGCATTACCATATTAAGGGAGGTTGCTTCTTTTTATCTTTATGACCCGCTCGGTTAGTGGAGATTACTCGGTTTTAAGATTACTGTTTTAAGGCCCATTGTAACCCCTGTGACGTGTCACGTGTGACCTCCTCCAGGTGGGCTCGACCTCGCCAGTTGTCTGGACCCTCACTGAGCTGAACTTTGCATGTTTGGCTAGCGAGGGGAGGGTGAGGTATTGGGGGAAGTGGGGGACAAGAACGCTAATGGTCAACACTTCGTCATAACGTATCCTGTAGATTTTGACTACGACGCAGTACGTCATGAGGTCTTCTAAGTTATAGTTTGTATCGTTTATGGATTATTTACCGAAAATTTTGAGGCATGGAAATCGCTATTACTACTTCATCGAAGGAAAAAAAGTAGTGTGAAATGCTCGGAAAGTTATGAGTCACTTTTCTCATATATTAAAGGTCACAGAAGGTTTCGCAGGTCTCAGTTTACCCTTTCTCTCAAGCAGCCCTGATGAAATTAGTTTTTTTTTTTTTTACCTATATTGCTGTTTTATTGTAATAAAGCTGATATTGCTTATTACCATTTTTTCTAGTTTATGTTCGTCTCCTCAGTCGTAGTAATATATATATACTTTAAGTTAGGAGGGCACCGATTATTCCCGGAAAAGTTATGGCCCACATAAAGTAAATTAGGTGTAATTTTTCTATGGGAAATGATGGATGCGATTTTCAGGCCGTCAGGTGAAGGCATCTGGCAACCCGTTTTGCGGTGGGTGAAGACAGCTCATGGCGCGCGGGCGTCAATAGTGGCGGAGGAAGGAGCTGTTGGACGGGGTCTACGTCCTCTACCAGGAGCTCTGAGCCACCAGTGTCCCCTCAAACAATGTCGCTTAAAGCTCAAGTGTCCCGGTATTTGTAGAATGAAGGAAGGTTGATGAAAGATACTTATAAGTTTATTGTTCGTGCGTCAAGTGTAGGTTGCCAATGCCCAATCTAGAGTGAGTGGAGTTGTCACCCGGTTCGCTATGTACGGGTCGGGGCTACCTAGCCTAGCATTCAATCATGTATGGCAGCTACAAGCAAGATACTTCCCTCTTAGGGGTAATTCTTATTCTTGTTAACTTGCATGAATGAAACAACTAGTCGCTAAAGTGAGTAGAGAGAACATCCTCAAGGTTCTATATGTGAAAGAACACCTGCGGGAGTCTCTTGAGTTTAGCACAAGTTAGGACGCTCTTTAGATATAACCTAGAATTGCTAACGTAGACAAACCTAGATTCGTAACAGTCATAGAATTAGGATTGTATTCCTTAAGATTGTAGAGGAGCCTGTCGATAGATGTAGCTTGACTAAAATGGACCTATGTTGGCAAATATATTGAGGTTATCCACCATCTCCTGCCTCAAGCTTTCTCAGGTTCTTTCTCACATCATAGACAAGACAGTCATGACTGACGCTTGAAATGCAACTTTGTGCTTATCGTCAATTCTGCGAAATAGCTGTACATGCTGAACTATTTTTTTTTTTCGTATATTATTATAGTTATGTATTCGCAAGGCTGTATAATGCTCACCTACCTTAGCTCGTTGCTGTTGGAATTCAAAGGTTGTGTGGTACTGCAAACGCGATACGCTATTTATATGATAATGTTGTGCGAGGATGCGTGTGGTAATATAGGTGTGTGTTTGGTGTATACCCAGTTTCCAGGAACGTCTCTGGAGACGTGGTGAAATGTGACACGCACTTTTGCGTGGAATGCTGTTGTACTGTTTTATAAACTAACGAGAAGGTCGTGGATTGTGTAATCGATATTTGCATGTGATCATAAAAATGATAATAATGGTAAATTACCGTTTATTGTGACTGCGGTTAAAAGACTAAAAATATGCAGAAAATACGTATAACATTGGAGTTTTAAGGAGGGAGATATTCAACGTACAGTCTTTGCATTTGTATTAGATTGGATGCTGATATATGATCTACGAGAGATTTTTGGCGGTGTTTGGAATAAGGCTCTTCTCTAGGCGGTGTAATAGATCGTATAAGGGCTAGCTGGGGTTCTGATGCCGAAATGCAGGTCGGGGACGGGGGATCCCTGGTGTCAGGAGGTGACGTGGCGAAAGTGGTGCATTTAGCTGTGGATGAGGACCGGGTGACGGTTGGAGCGAGTTGGGAGAATCAGGATGTTGAACACCACTTAACTCTTGACAGCTAGTATGAGAAGGATTGAAATGATTTTTCATCCTATTTTTTCTTTTTCTAGTAGTCTTTGTTGTCTGTTGGGTAAGGAGTAAGACCAGTTGGGAAGGCCTGAGTAGCCATAGAAAGAATGGAATAGAATAGACGAACTCAGGTCAGGGCTTCAGATGTTGTGATGTTTATCGTCCAGAGTGACACCGGGAAGCTTGGAGGACTGAACACTGGAGGAGTCTGGGGGCCTACTGAAAATAGAACAGATTTTGACGTGTTGGAAGCAAGGTTGATCTTAGTATGGCTGATGTTAACATTCTTTTCTCAAAACACATGGACAGAACTCACAGAGGCCAGCGTACTTATTGATGCATGAAAAGTGTCAGAGAGAAGGAAAAGTGATGTAAATAAAGAGGAGTTTTGGCAATGAGTAAAACCCGCTTTTTAAAAAAGGAGCAGATCATAGGTGTTGGGAAAGACAAAATGGCAATACATGGAAGGAAGCAAAGCTTCACAACGGCCCATCCTTGAGTTGCCAAAGGCCAATGTAGTTGGCCGAGCATTACGTGGTCAAGCTTATTCTTGGGAAGGGAAGACGGGTGGGGGTCATTCAAGCAGCCAGTTTTGAGGAGCAGCAACCGGAGTAATATCAGGAAAAATGTTTAAGAGTACCAGTCTTGCTGAGCAGGCAGGCAAGTGGATCAGGTCAGAGTGCTTTGGACTGGACTCTTTTAGGTATGTGGAGCTAGATTACATTCTTTAAGGGAGTGAGAGCAATAACTCATACAAGGACGAAATGAAGATTTCCATTTTATAATGAGAGCAACTGTTTGGTAGAGTTCCCAACATCCGAACACGCCTACCAGTCTTTCAGTCGAAGATTTAAATATCGGTGAACTGCGAGGCTCTGAAAGCTAAGTAAATGTTAGATGATGCTAAGTATATTTACTGTAGTGAGTGGTTGAATGATAGAGCCATCCAAGGAGATGGGAAGGTTATGAAGGATTTTAAAATGGGAAATTGAAAGAAATTGGATTTCAGAGACCGTCCTCGGCTAGGCTACGGCTGCCCTCTGAGAAATCTCATTTAGATCTGAGTTTACTGAAGTGGTCGTGACGAGACGAGACGCAGATCGAGCTAAAGATGGAGAAGAGATGAAAGAAGTGGAGGAGTGCAATACTGTGAAAACAACCTATGAATGCGGGTGTTGAATGATATACAAATTGTTAACACAAAGATGGAAGAGCATGAGAAACAGGCCAAGACCATAAGATACAACGTTGTTGATCAAGAGAAAGAGAGAAGTGGAGAAGTTGCTCCATCAGCAATCACTGAGATAGATCTGCCAAAAGAAAGTTAGGGAGTTAAGAGACGAGTGCGGGAGGAAAAGCCAGATGAGGAGAGCTATAAGACGCCGATGTCACACCCGTCAGAAGCTTGCGATATGATAAAGCCTACAACGAAGAATTCCCCACACTTTTTCATAGAGGGTGACCAGACATTGATCAGTTTGGAAGGAATATCACAGATGGTTTTTGTCTTGTGACCAGAGAGAAGACCGTGAGAGTCAAGATGGTTAAGGATATCAGAGATTTGTCAATTAAAAAGAAGTCAGACCAACAACCATTCCTTCTAACAATATTAGAAAAGATATAAACCAAATGGTGTTCATGTAAGAAGAGTTGGAAGAAAGGCCACAACTGTTGGCGAATTGAATGGAAGAAGAGTCGACGCTATCAGTGGGGCAAGGGTCGTGGGAGGTAGTGGCCGGCAGTGCAGCTGCCCGAGCCCTCTTTCTCGTAGTCACTAGAGACAGGCGAAACCCCAAGAGACTTCACTCGCTAGGATGCCGACAACTAGGGACTTGAAGCTTGTTAAACTTTTCCATGTTTTTTCTCGAGTTTTGTAGTTAGGGAATGGAAAGAATATGAAGATAAGAACGAGTATGGTGCAAGGTATCGAGATGCAGAGGCGAATTCGTTAGCTTAATTCCAATGGAAGAAAGTCGTCCAGGGTTGCTGACGCGGAGATCGTGAGATGGTTCCCGGCACCACTTAATTAAATACTTTAAATCATGAGCGTACTTCCCTGGGCGGTTATTCTCTAGTCCTGGTCCAGTCCTGGAGATTGTTGAGAGTTCCAGAAGGTGGTGTAGTGCGTGTCAGTGTGTAACTACTGTTTCCGATCATCTGTCTATTACGGTGTTGCGAGTTTTACATTCATGTCGTCCCGTCTCTTAACCTCGTAAGTGTACCATGTTTTAACCTCTTGTTCACACACCCATGCATGCGTGTACAGTCAGGACTATTAACTTGTCGCCATAGTGCTTGTAATATGTGCAGCCTAATGTAGAAAAGACCTTATTGAAGGTCTGTTGGTGGAAGGTAAAGGTTCAGGAGGCTTCGTGTGGTTCCCTGCCCGGCATAGCAATCCTATAGCCGAGAATGGCTTTACCTACTTAATTCTTTATTTCGCTCTGAGAAATATCCCAAGTACGCAAATGGAACGTGATCTCCATTTCAAGTTGCTCTCCTAGTTCATAGATATTTTTACTTTAAGATATTACAGTTGGACAAATTTAAAGCCATACCTATGCAAGAGTCCTGGAAAGAGGGGCAAGTATGAAGTCTGTTGGGGATGAGAGAGCTTGGGAAGTGAGTCAGTTGTTGTTCGCTGATGATACAGCGCTGGTGGCTGATTCATGTGAGAAACTGCAGAAGCTGGTGACTGAGTTTGGTAAAGTGTGTGGAAGAAGAAAGTTAAGAGTAAATGTGAATAAGAGCAAGGTTATTAGGTACAGTAGGGTTGAGGGTCAAGTCAATTGGGAGGTGAGTTTGAATGGAGAAAAACTGGAGGAAGTGAAGTGTTTTAGATATCTGGGAGTGGATCTGTCAGCGGATGGAACCATGGAAGCGGAAGTGGATCATAGGGTGGGGGAGGGGGCGAAAATTTTGGGAGCCTTGAAAAATGTGTGGAAGTCGAGAACATTATCTCGGAAAGCAAAAATGGGTATGTTTGAAGGAATAGTGGTTCCAACAATGTTGTATGGTTGCGAGGCGTGGGCTATGGATAGAGTTGTGCGCAGGAGGATGGATGTGCTGGAAATGAGATGTTTGAGGACAATGTGTGGTGTGAGGTGGTTTGATCGAGTAAGTAACGTAAGGGTAAGAGAGATGTGTGGAAATAAAAAGAGCGTGGTTGAGAGAGCAGAAGAGGGTGTTTTGAAATGGTTTGGGCACATGGAGAGAATGAGTGAGGAAAGATTGACCAAGAGGATATATGTGTCGGAGGTGGAGGGAACGAGGAGAAGAGGGAGGCCAAATTGGAGGTGGAAAGATGGAGTGAAAAAGATTTTGTGTGATCGGGGCCTGAACATGCAGGAGGGTGAAAGGAGGGCAAGAAATAGAGTGAATTGGAGCGATGTGGTATACAGGGGTTGACGTGCTGTCAGTGGATTGAATCAAGGCATGTGAAGCGTCTGGGGTAAACCATGGAAAGCTGTGTAGGTATGTATATTTGCGTGTGTGGACGTGTGTATGTACGTGTGTATGGGGGTTGGGCCATTTCTTTCGTCTGTTTCCTTGCGCTACCTCGCAAACGCGGGAGACAGCGACAAAGTATAAAAAAAAAAAAAAAAAAAAAAACCTATGAAGAGGTATTATAGCCTATTATTCCAGCGTTTTCATACTTTCCCAAATCTCCGTTTTCTAGTCGTTTGTTTGAATTTAACAGAACCCAGTATTTAACATCTTAACGGCAGGTGGCAAAGAGAAAATGACTTACTCATTGAGATATTTAAGTCTACCAGTGAACTGTTGTTTGACAATTCCCATCTCGTAAGTGATAACCAGAGGCAATGAGTGATAACGAATGATAACACTGCCTCGTCTCCCCGGTGCATGGGGGGCGGCCTACTCCACCTCTGACTCCGTGTCTCAGACGCTGTTGACAGACGGCCAAGGTATCCAGACGACCACTGAACATAGCAACATTCACTGCGTATCACCCAGACGCACTCGCCACTGGGGAGGTACTTGACCTCTTGTCTGCAGCAGCTTGAGACTTTGGACCTGAACAGTCATTCCCTATAGTCACTCGCGTGACGTTATTTTAGAAATCATCACCTGTTTGATTTCAGTCCATAAAGAGAGACTTATCTTACAAGCCAAAGAAATTGATTGAATGCGTTTGAAGCCATGGTGAGGGATTTAACATCTTAGTATGATGGGAAGAACTGACTTTGAATACTGTGATTGATTAGCGGGTTTTTGAACCCGCTGCCGACATTAAAGACAGCCTAAATAATTGTGACAAAGGGTTACCTTACCATATCGAAAACCATAAGACACTGTCGTCTTTAGCTGACCTGACCTATTTTTAACTTCCCTCTGCTATTTTTTTTCTTTTATTGTTCCATTTCCTTTCTTCATCCACCGCCTTAGTCATATTTACCTACCTACATCTTTTTCTTTATTATTCGATTATGTTTCACTTCATTCTTTAAACATTCCTGGAGAGAGATAAACATACTTTCTCAGTATAGCACTTTCTCCCTTTCGTATTAGTTTATCTAACAACCTTGTTACCTGCATTAACTTAATTTTTGTTTAGAGTAAGAATATAATCAAGGCGTCGGTGGGGATAATTTACAGGTATTTACCTTAGGCTGTGTGTACTCTCATGCGAGACTGGATGTTCGCGGTTGAGCTAAAATTACAGTAGCCAGTCATGCATCCTAGGTCGTGTACTGTTTGTTGTCCTTGTGTAAGACAGTTTCAATTTCGTAGGTGTGTCCTAAGGTGAGTTTGATGTTAGATGATAGAATCTGTTCTGAACGGTAAATGTAGTAATTTAAAAGAGTTAGATCGTTTATACACACAAAACCACAACACTGCACCACACAGGAGCTTAGTAAAGTAGGTGGATCATCAGGGTGGAATAAGGGGAAGACTCTAACGATGGAGAGAAGATTATCTTAGTGGGGCGGAACGAAAGGCGCTTGTGAGCGGAGCTTTCTCGGAATGGGTTGGGGTCACCAGTGGCGTGCAACTGGGTTGTGTTCTATGACCTCTGATCTTCTTAATCTTTGTACATGACTTGCCAGATCATGTCTGAGAATGATGTCAAGGTCATGAAGGAAGTAAAGAATAATGAAGCTTGCGTCGTCTTACAAGGAACCTGGATAGTATTCAGAATTCGCCTGATGATATTCAACCCGATAAACGCAGAGCAATAAGGATTGGGCACGGTGAAAGAAGGTTTCTATATTAATCAGTAGGAAATAAGCCGCAGAATCTGTGCGTGAGAGGGACTTGGGAGTCGACATTATATTAACTTGCAGTTTCGAGTCCCCCATTAGTAGATCTGTAAAGGACACAGATTGTCTGCTTGCTTATAATAAGAATTACACAAGAAAATTTTCAGCACAATGTTGTCATCCTATATTAGGGTAAGGCTGAGATATACTTATTAAGTTCAGTCACTGCACTTAATAAGTACAAAGAACTATAGAAAAGGTCCAGAGTAGGACAGCAAAGATGAGAGAAGAGTGATGTAAGTACTTTTGATAGTATATAAGTAGTGGATAAGTGGAATAGCCTGTGTCGATATAGCGAATCCGGACAGCATACAGAAGTTAAAAAAAGTTGTGTTTGTAAAATTTAAGAGATGGAGCACCACGAGCGCAGAACTCCCCACCCGTACAGTGAATAGATTACACATGTAGATAAAATTTCACACAGTGGGCTTGACGTTAAAATGTTAGGAGAAAAACCTAGTCGAAGTCTTTTTTTTTTTTTTGGAAATACGTATTCATCTTCATCTTCGATAACCAGTCTGTGAAAAACAAATAGCAAAGATGATATGCGTAAATGGAGAACATAATATAACGAAAAACGTACATGCAGAACATCCATGACGTTATACATTTATGAACAGGTCATACAGGATAGCAAGCCTGTAAGATAAGGAAACCGTGTGGCAAAGATCCGCAAGCCTAAGTTAGGTTCAAGTTTACTTAGTTTACCATCCAACTTGATATAAGTTGGGGAAATTAAGGAAGACCGAAAACC
The DNA here is from genome assembly GCF_036320965.1 of Panulirus ornatus. Lineage (NCBI taxonomy): Eukaryota > Metazoa > Arthropoda > Malacostraca > Decapoda > Palinuridae > Panulirus > Panulirus ornatus. The sequence goes on along the minus strand of NC_092226.1, from coordinate 73,842,866 downwards.
AACAGCCTTACTTGATTAGTTGTTGATAGGCTTCCTCAGTTGTCGATCACGATGAGAGGCAAGGTAATCCTCTATCACCGACATTATATCATCAGTTAATTGATATCTATTTTGACGATCAACACAGCCTGAGACCTCCTGTTCTCTCAGTTTATCAACTATTATACTTTTTCACGGTCTACACAGAGGCAGAAGTCCTCGTCTCACTCGCGCCTCCTCAGGGTCGATACGAATGTTCCACATTTCCCTTCCAGCAAAGACGCGTGACTCGCACACCTCCTGTAGTTCATGACGACATACAGAGCATTAACTGTATGACGTATTTCTTTGATCTAGAATATATGGGGAAACAAAATGTGAAGAAATATAGCAACTACAAATTCTATTTTTATGGAAAAAAACATGAAATATTTTATAATATTCCCCTCCTGAACTATAGCATTAAATGGATGTATATGTGTATATTTTCCGAGTCATTGGTAGGGGTAGGAAAGAGTCTGTAATGTCCAAAATTGTCCCTGTGGCGTGAACTGGTTTCATCTCTGGGAATTTCCTTCATGCGAAGCGTAGCACGTACCGCGCCAAGATTAAATGTCTGCCGTGCGATTTACTGAGAGGAAATGTGGGACATTTGCGGTCGCTGGGGAAATGTTAAAACTGTCTTTACCTAAAAAGTCTAGAAATCGTTGGTAAGATTCTTGAACACGACGGCACGAGCCTTGTGCACGATGGACCAGCCTTGAACACGGCGGTACTACCCTTGAGCACGACAGTTAAGCTAAACCTTTGCATATGATTGCGTGCCTTATTTAATCTGACATCAAATGATCCTTCCAAACTTTAAGATGTTTACGAAGTAAAACTGTTTGAGGTAAGAAACTCATCTCGCTGGGAACCGAGACTTGTCCGAGAAGATTTTAATTAGACGTTCTTCAACATGACCAGACACATTTGTTGGTTTACGCTGCCTGAAAGATTATAAGAAAAAGTGGATCGACATAGTATTGGCTAGACGCGGCCGTCCACACTGTTACACGTGTGGCGGGTTATGTTTTAGTTACTGATAACGTAACGCGGGTTTACTTAACTCTAGATAGTTTTCGTAGTGACTCCAGAAATTATTTAGTTTCACTTGCTTATTCAATACGTTGTCATTATTCGCCTCGTTCTCAAACGTCAATCGATCTGCTTTCACGTTGTGAGCTGCTACAGCGATCTTTTGTGTGCTCCGAGAACCGTGAGCGAAGCGAATTTTGAATCAACAGCTGTACCAACGCCTGCACACACTTCTGCTGCTCTCTCTTGTTTGTGAGTGTCTAGTGCTTAGGCAGTCCAGGCCACTTTCCTTGTGGCGAGCAATTAATGTTTTAACCTGAATATGTTCCTCACTGTTGGTTCATCCTTGTTGAACCTGGCTGGGAGTTCATTACGGATTACCATCGCCGTCCAGCTACTGACCAGTGTAGGGTCCTCGTGGGTACGGCTGCTGGTTACTGACCAGTGTAGGGTCCTCGTGGGTCAAGGCAGCGAACTGCTACTGACCAATGCGGTGGACGTCCGTGAGGGTCCAGGTGCAGGCTACTGACAAGTGTAGGGTCCTCGTGGGTCCAGGTTTCAGGTCGTTCCCCAGAAATGAGGTCGCTTATCCCTCTCATATGTCGATCCTTAAGGCTACCATACTTTTCATATTTGGTAGAAGAAAGTAAGGAAATGGAGAGTTTCCAACGAGCGAAAGCAATGTCTGCATCTTACCAAAATATGGGGCTCGTAGAGAAGCAGCTATATGTTGATTATCATCATTACTGAGAGAGGATTAGTGGTAAATATAATATATATATATATATATATATATATATATATATATATATATATATATATATATATATGTATATATATATATATATATATATATATATATATATATATATATATATATATATATATATATATATATATATATATATCATCGATCTATAACCCAGGACCCCTTTCTAAGAAGGAGTCTTAGTGTTGCCTAACGATCTGTTTCCAGGAAGTCCAGAAGCTCTAAGGGTGCGTTACTTCCAGTAGCAGGGAAATGACAGACTTCTTTAGAGTGAGAATTTCTTTGACAGTGATGCAGCGTCTCCAAAAGTGATGTTTTTTTCTACTCGTGGTGTAGCCCCGTGTATGCGGAGTCCGGTAACACACACACACATATATATATATATATATATATATATATATATATATATATATATATATGTATATATACATATGCAGTAGGATCATACTGATGCGGAAAAGTGAAACACGATAAATCTCTCCTGAAGATGTAATACACGCAAGTGCACGTGGGGCTTAACGTGTTTTATTTCTTTTCTTGGTTGTCAACAAATACGTACATATATATATCCTCACCTTCCTCGGCTAAGAGGTTTAACATTAGGAACGAAGCCTTCGAGGAAAGATCCTTGACATGTTCGTTCTTCTGTTATAACCTTCAGAAAATCGTAATACAGAAAGAGAGAATTTCCAGCCCGCCCAACTCCCGCCCCTTTTACTCGCTTGCTACGACGCGCAAGGAATATGAAGATGGCATTCTCTCTCCTCTTTCCCTGGCGATAATAAACATAAGTTCATGTTAGTAAAGGAGAACGGGATGAAATTAGGGAAGTGTATGATACAAAAGACGATTGAAAGTTGAAGAAAGCAGTAGCATAGATAAGTTTATAAGAACAGACTTGATAAATACTTCGCTTCAAGTCAAGACTTTCATTAGTTGAGCCTCCATAGTCAACGTGACAATTTCCAGGTTATTCTGGAATTATCTGCATGCCTTCTGACTCTTACTCCCCTAATCTGTGCGTTCCTGACATCTTCCACCCTTGCAAACAGTATCGAAAGGACCCAGTGGTCTGTTGCTGTTTATGTTCTTTCGTATTGCTTTTGTGTTATTGAATCTCCATTTTCCCCTCTCGCAGTGTGTGGCATGGGAAGCCTTCAGGAGCCACGGAAGGAGGACGCCGTAGCAGTAGACAAGCCTGGACCACATGATAACTACTCCTGCTATCGCCTTCCAGCCACGGCTTCCCCAGGCTCCACCACCGCCACACCTTCACCACACACCAGGGACCTCTACGGTGTGGTGAGGGAGGCGTGCGCCCAGCAGAATGTCAAGTGGCCTGTGGAATGTCAGGTGAGGCGCCTCCCCTTCCTTCTGTCGACGTAATATAGGATGTTGTCTACCTTAACTAACTTATGGCCAAGGATAATCCCGCTGACTTGCGCATGACGATGCGACCCTGAGCACGACGGTACGACCACTGAATACGATGGTACGATCCTTGTGCACGTATTCCCTGCGTGTCGTAGAAGGCGACTAAAAGGGGAGGGAGCGGGGGGCTGGAAATCCTCCCCTCTCGTTTTTTTTTTTTTTTTTTAATTTTCCAAAAGAAGGAACAGAGGGGGGCCAGTTGAGGATATTCCAAAAAATGCCCAGTCCTCTGTTCTTAGCGCTACCTCGCTAACGCGGGAAATGGCGAATAGTTTAAAAGAAAGAAAAAGAATATATATATATATATATATATATATATATATATATATATATATATATATATATATATATATATATATATAATGCACATTTGAGGCTATGTAAGAGTTTCGTCCTTATAGTTTGAAAGGCGAAAATGGAAAATACTATTTTTATTGAAGACTAACCAGTGAAAAGAATTTGATACAATCTTGATTCGTCATTTCCTGACAGAGAATGGAATAGACGCAATGACCTCGTTCAAACTTAAAGTCAAAAGGTTCAGCTAGCTTCTTTTTTTTTCGAGTTTTGTGGGGTTGGAAACAGTTCTGGTGGATGCCTGTGTGTGTGAACACTTTATCCTTCCCGTGTGGGGAGAGAGAAGTAGACCTGGTGATAACAGAAGGGAGATCGATCGATAGATAGATAGATAGATGACTGGGTTTTCGGATGATATATAAGATGAAATTCTGTATATCATCACAATATTCGTCCTTGAAAGCTATACCAATTGGTCTGTTGTTTTTACTTCTCTGTATTCCTTTATATGGAAGGGTTGTGAAGGTGTAGACGGGTCGGGTAATGGGAATAACCCCTGGTTACCCGCGCAGCTTCGTGTTAGGAAAGGTCAATAATTACTATACGGAGATGTGGTTAGGCTCGTGTGTTTCAGGAAGAACAGATCAGGTTTTCTCCAGGACCTGATGTAGTTACCCGTACGTGTATCCGTGTGTGTGTGTGTGTGTGTGTGTGTGTGTGTGTGTGCTCACAGCTACGTGCTCGGTTAAGGTGCGCAGTGGAGGATGATACTGTAAACCCCCCTCCCCCTCCTCCCCCCCCCATGGCAGATCATGAATTAAGGCGGTCCAAGATCTTCCGTGACTTAGATTTTTTTCCCCTTTTTTTCTGTGTTAACGAATCTTCTGTGGGCTGAGATCGAGCCTTCTGTATGAGCTTGTGTGTGTGGCAGTCCCCCCCTCCTTCCTTTCCAGCGGTGGTGGTGATGGCTGTGGTGTGGTGGGGGTTGAGGGGGTCAGGTCGATCGTCAATTGCCAGATTGTCGATGAAATTAACAGGAAGGCGCCCGCCCGGCCGCCTGCACGTATGTTCCTTGTGCATACATATTTGACCCAGCGCACGCTCGTGCTTGGTACACATCTTTGCACGCAAGTGCATAGAATATGTGCGTTGCGGAGGTATATGTACATGCCCGTCTTGGCTCGGCAGAGCTAGGTTATAGCATGACTTCTAGAGAGCAAATTTAAAATAGATTAGAAAAAAAGAGGCTTGATGATATATTTGGTGTGGCTTTGTAGATGGGGTGTGGAAGTGAAGTGTGTATGACGGAGAGATGCCAGGCTGGGTGGGTGCAGGAGGCGATCAAGGAAGTGACATCACATTTACAGGTAGACACTGACGATGATGAACAGGACGACGGAGCTATAGACAGACAGACAGAAATGGTTGACGATTATGGAGTGGTCGTCTGTTAGAGGGAGGAACGTAGAGTGTAGACCAAGGAAGTGGTCGTCTGTGAGAGAGAGGAACGTGAGTGTAGACCAAGGAGGTGGTCATCTGTGAGAGGAGGAACGTAGAGTGTAGACCAAGGAGGTGGTAGTCCGTGGGAGGGAGAAACGTAGAGTGTAGACCAAGGAGGTGGTCGTCTGTGAGAGGAGGAACGTGAGTACAGACCAAGGAGGTGGTCGTCTGTGGGAGGGAGGAACGTGAGTGGAGAACAAGAGGGGGGGGGTCGTCCAGGGGTCGTCAGCCGAGGCTGAGGCTTAAGAAGCAAAACGCATGATTAATCAGCTTCGCAACATCTGATGTTGCAATCACCCGGCCACTGGGCACTGACAAAAGGTCTTTTGTGTCCTCCGTAATCCTTTTGCTCTCACAGGATGAGATTGGCTGCCACAGTGAATTACTCGCTTCTTGCGGGGAATAAAAAAGAAAAAAAGAGGAACATGGCGGTGACTGTATTCTGCAAGGAACCGCAATTCTTTTTTTTTTAAGTCAAGATTATGAGGAGAATCAGTGTCGGACCTCATCGGAATGGGTGTGTCAGGGAAACAGAGGAGGAGGATGAGTGATGGATAATGAGAATTTGACATTGATGGTGGGAGGGCATTAGGGGGAAGACGGAAGGCTGGCTGAGGAACAAGGTATGAGGTCGTGTCTGCCGTGTGAGTCAGAGAGAGAGAGAGAGAGAGAGAGAGAGAGAGAGAGAGAGAGGATATGCCAGTGTGACGGGATTGACTTCCTGTGAATAAGAGTGATAACAGGGGAAGCCGATAAGGAGATTAAGAACTGGAGGCAACAACAGTCTTGTCTATATTGTGGAAATCCTTCCTTATGACACAACGTCACAACACTTAAGAGTGACGTGCCTCGTAGAAACTCGTCATTACGAGTGTCATAAGACACGAGTTATGAGCAGTGGATGACTAGGTTCCTTCTGTGATCCTTCTTGTGACGGCCAGCTGACCCCCGTCCTAGCCATGGATGGTCGAACGTCACTGGTAGAGGCGTGTGAGTAACCTCGACCTGAGTGGCTGTAACCACACGGGACCTGATCTCCCTCTAACCACGACCTGAGTGGCTACAAGGGACCACCTGATCTCCCTCTAACCTCGACCTGAGTGGCTGTAACCTCACGGGACCTGATCTCCCTCTAACCGCGACCTGAGTGGCTACAAGGGACCACCTGATCTCCCTCTGACCTCGACCTGAATCCTGAAGTAATGAGAGAGGCCTCGGGCACCTCCCTCTCGTGGCCGAAGGTCATAATAATATCCATTTTTGGCGGGAGCCTCTGCCGGTAGCAGTTACTCCGGGCATACCCCCCCAAGACCTTGCCTCCGTCGATGCTGACCTCATTTGTAGGTCAGGTAAAACTGTAGACACAATGGTTTGTCGTGCATGTTACACTTGGCCTTAAGTCTCCTGCCCCAACTCCCGCTTTTTCGAGACGTATTATGTCATATTTTCTTCTTTTTTGATTACATTGTTGTGCTTCAAATGATTATTGCCTCGTACCATTACTCCCGCCTTCTCATCTTGCAACACACACGCCATGTTTCATATCCAGCTTCTCATTAAACACGTCGCAAACCAGATTACTCTGCAACAGCCTTGTAATTAGGTACTTTTCTAGTGTAATAGTGTTACATTAATAAGAAGATTCCGACTCTACATCATCTTCACCGTATCAGATCAGAGTCCTTTTCTGTTATATCGTCGATACATACCTGTCGCATCAGCTCTTACTGCCTTTCTCAGATTACTCTGATGACTCTCTCTCTCTCTCTCTCTCTCTCTCTCTCTCTCTCTCTCTCTCTCTCTCTCTCTCTCTCTCTCTCTCTCTCTCTCTCTCTCTCTCTCTGGTATGAAAACACATTCTTTATCTAAATTACATAGACTCGTGTTGTAGTAGCCACATGATAAATAATTGTTTCAGAAAATAATGAGGTTAATGATAACAAACGCCCGTCTATCGTTGTCCAGTAATCATAGTCCTTTTCCGAGAAAATGTCACCAGAATTAACTAGAGACACTTTATACCCACGACCTACTTTGCCAAGATGGCAGCTACTCTTGACAGTCAAAAATAATAAATCCATACCTCCCCCACGTCTGGAAACGAGGACACGACGGAATCAATGGTGTAGAATTTTTCTGGCTCCCTGTATATATATATATATATATAAAAAAAAAAAGTATGTCATTCATTCAGAATTGACGCTAATAAAAACATCCCTGTCCCAACTACTTCCTTCTCGTGTCACTGTTTGGATCCGTGACGTCATAAAAACGAGGGCTGGTATCCGACTCGCCCCACGAACGCAGTTGTCAGTTTGTTTACCTTGGTGATCACGAGACACAATATGAATGCCGGATCCAGCTGGACCCGGTGATCCTGCTATCCGGAACTGTGAACGGGATTATTATCTTCCTCAGTATGTAGTCTGTTATTACTATTATATCTTACCTTGACTATATAATGAGAAGATACTTCCTCATACCTACATGAAACATACGTATACTCATGCAAGGTATACATGATAAATCGCACATAAATCCACAAACGATGTCATGTACACGTATACAAACACACGTGTATTGAAAAGGTGGAAACGTATGTTGGACTACTGGTGTCGATAATGCATAAAATAGGAGATACAGTTTTGTGTTACAAAGACTGCAGCGTACAAAAATAGAGGCGTTAAGATTACACATATAATCACATAGAAACCTGCAAATAAACACAAAAACTGACAAACTCAGACGCACAAATACACATCCACACTTGTATGTAAGCCTTTTTGTCGTATAGAATACATATCCGTTGACTAACTCCTTACAGCCTTGAGCACGACGTTACGACCATTGAGCACGTCGGTAAGACCCATCAACACGACGGTACGATTCTTGAACACGACAGTATGATTGTTAAGCACCTCTGTACAATCCTTGAACACGACGATATGATCCCTGAACAAGATAGTACAACTCCCGACCACGACAGTGCGACTCATGAGCACGACGGTACGACTAATGAGCACGACGGTACGACCTTTGATCATGATGTTACGACCTTTGGGTGTAATGGTGTGACTTTTGCTGAGGGTCAGGTCAAAAGCCAGGCCATTATATTCATGTGTCATGCTCTCGTGCACAAGGATCATACTGTCGTGTTTCAAGGGCTTAATCATGAATTAATCCTTTTCTTTAACAGCTCGGATTTTGGGTTTATGTCTAAGTCTTTCTCTTTAATTCTAATTCCTTGAACGTTTTTCTTAACCTGAACGCTTGTGGATGTATTTGTGAACATAGTATATAAGACAGTTATATTTGATTTTATTTTGGGATCACATTTGTACACGGAGCTATTCGTGAAAACCGTAGGATATATATATATATATATATATATATATATATATATATATATATATATATATATATATATATATATATATATATATATATATTCTTCAACCTGAAGAATAAGAAGTGAACCATAGTAGTAAGAGAGATAAGGAACCCTTCCGCCGCTTAGGACTAGAAGGAACAGAGAAGGGGACCAGGTGAGGATATTCCCTCAAAGGTCCAGTCCTCTGTTCTTAGCGCTACCTCGCTAATGCGGGAAATGGCGAATAGTATGAAAGAAAAAAGAAATATATATATATATATATATATATATATATATATATATATATATATATATATATATATATCCCTATGAGTCCACTTGGAAAATGAAACTCATAGTCGAATCATAGGAATATCTTGATCAGGGGCAAGATTGTGATCCTTTCCAATATATATATATATATATATATTTTTTTTTTTTTTTTTTTTTTCATACGATTTGCCATTTCCCGCATTTGCGAGGTAGCATTAAGAACAGAGGACTGGGCCTTAGAGGGAAAATCCTCACCTGGCCCCCTTCTCTGTTCCTTCTTTTGGAAAATTAAAAAAAAACGAGAGGGGAGGATTTCCAGCCACCCGCTCCCTCCCCTTTTAGTCGCCTTCTACGACACGCAGGGAATACGTGGGAAGTATTCTTTCTCCCCTATCCCCAGGGATAATATATATATATATATATATATATATATATATATATATATATATATATATATATATATATATATATATTATTTACGGGAAATTTTATGTGTAATTGTAAATTCTTGTACATGGATAAAATGATTTTTGTTTTTGATTTTTTTTTTTATCAAAAAGTATTGCTTGTTGGGTGTCCAGTCTTGCGTGTAATGCGAGGTCCTGAGCGTGCTTAACGCGTCGGTATGAGCCTTGAACATGGCGTTAATTCTTTTAACGACGTTAATACTTTTATGATCGGTTGGACATTGACCTGACGCCTGGGTCAGGTCACAGTAAGTCCTATTATCATACCTATTGTACACTGTTGTTCTCAATGGATGTGGGTAAGGGATTCATTGGCTGTGGCCGATCGCATCCCAAAATTCCTCAGACATATCCACCGGAATTCTGTGTAAGGGACACTGATATAGAAACAAATTTCAAACATGTCATAATTTCATAAGGATGTCCTATGATTATGTAATTATTCTCTAAAGATTATCCTATGAATACGATATGATTATGTTGTGAATTACGAAATTAGAAAAGTATACCATTAGGTTTTTTAATTTATTGTTGTATAACTTCTGCCACCATCAAGAAATGCAATATACCGTAATTAATTTTTTTTTAGTTATTAATGACGTATGTACTTGGAAGTGTCATTAACAGGTGAAAATCATGTAGCCTTAAAGACCCAGGCAGTTAGTTGGTAAGCCTTAAGCCCAAACAACAAACCAACCAATACAGTATTTGATTTTCTAACTGTAATTTTGACATCTGTACTTAGGGTCACATACTTAGAGTGTGTATATGTGTTCACAGAATTATTCTCAGCGGCGTGGATGACCCTGGTAGACGGTAGGCCTAAAGGTGAAACGACCAAACCAGTCATCCATCATATGAATTTTGGCTGAGTTTCCATTTGAGTAATTTAGCTTACGACCAATTACCTTCTTGACCACGACGTTACGACCCTTGAGCACGACGGTTCGACCCTTAAGCACGACGATACGACCCTTAAGCACGACGGTACGACCCTTAAGCACGGCAGTACGACCCTTGAGTACGACGGAATGACATATAGGTACAAGGTTAAGACCACTAAGGTACGTCGACATAACTCTTGGGTTATTGTAGCGTGACCAGTAACCTCTCATGCATCGCACTGGATATGTTTACGTCCAGTATACCATTTGGTTTTATTTACGCGTTCAGGTAAAGCCAGTCATAAAACATAGTTTGGTTATACTAACGTTAGTATAACTATAGTATAACCATTATACCATTTGGTTATGTTACAGCAGTTTAGAGTATACCATTTGATTATATTACTCCCCATCATATATATAACTTTTGGATATATCAACGCCACCCTATAGTATACTGTTTGGTTACAATTCCTCCAGCGATGGAGCATACTAATTGTTACATATTCACCTGCCTGAGGCATGTAAATGTAGTTAATTTACCCTAATCGTAAAGCATACCCTAGGTTATATTTAAACAAATGTAGCCATTCCTGAGCCAGTAATTCTGATATCAAAGGTAACTTGAAAATTACGAGATAATATTCCATTTATAATTCTGATTGTTTGTGTTTTATCATCCGTGATACGCGTTTATGGAACTAGATTTAATTGCTATCGACTGTTCGGAAACCATTACCCACAAGTTAAACATACATATTTAAAAATTTGATGTTGATTTTTCCTGGATGAATACCTGATATGATTATTGTACAGACATCAGTGCATGGCTACTAGATAGTCGTTATCACAGTAAGATATAAATAAAATGTTGAAAGAAAATAAACATAAGTATATCATTATCTGTAAAACAATATAGGTACAGAACTATGTGAAATGAAAAAGAACTTACATTAAATCCTGCAATATTATGTTAAAAAATGAAATAGGGTTGAATCATACAACTTGCGCATGCGTAAGTAATGTGACGTAAATAAAGTTAAATGAGTATGCGTGATGTCTGAGGTAAAAATAGACCGTGTTTTTCAGTATCTTGAAGACCATAATGGATGAACGAAATAGATTTTTTTTACAAAACAAAAAAAAAAATTGCACGTTTGTTTTTGGTATTATCTGCTTTAAACCTGTCAACTAACATTTATATAATTTGATAAGAACTTTAAGTGACTGTAGGCGTCACACAACTGTATGACAGTAGATGTCGCATAGATATTAGGACTGTATGAGTGTAGTCGTCACACAGGTCATGAGGATACAGATGCCACATGGTTATTATGACTGGAAACGTCACACAAGTAATAAAACAAACGATAGAATCAAACACGGATGAAAACTGTATGACTGTAGACGTCACACAGGTATTTAGACTTCCATGACTGTGGAGACGCAACCAGATGGGCTTCCTTGATCAATACCACACCCCCAACAACCTTTCCCTGAAACGTTTTCTAATTATCATTATTATCTCTTTCTGTTAATCATGGCCCATTTTTTCCCACATATTTCTGGTTTAGATTGTCCATTGCTTTCGTGCAAGGACGTATATTGCAAAATCTCGTACGTAATTGGTTAGGAGAGAGAGAGAGAGAGAGAGAGAGAGAGAGAGAGAGAGAGAGAGACGGAGAGGAAATCTGTATACGGCACAGAAAAACAGTTTTCTTGAAGTTATGATTTACATTTCTTGTACTTACGCTGAAAGCTCCTCAACTCCTCTCAAATTTGTTGTATCTTATATCTCAAATTTGCTGTATCTTATCTTGTTTGTTCAGCTTATCGTCTCACACGACGAGAGAAGAATCAGATTTGGCCCTTACTGATACCCAGTGAGGTAAACGTAATTTAAGCTTAACGCTTCTAAAATTCAGTTTCTTATTCTGAAATACTTCTATAGTTTCATATCTGCTTTCATTGTTCTAATCATTATTCCATCAATCAAGACAGTAAGCTTGATATCAACATAACGGTTAATTTGTATTAAAATTCTTGTAAAAAAAAAAAATGGTTAACTTTTCCCTAAAAATTTGGGGGTGTTGCTTAAATGCCGAGGATTGTTCTCATTTGAGCACCTGCTCCGAGTATACAAAGGGCTGATTCGCTCGAGTTTTATACACCTAAAAGATACGAATAGAAAAGTCAGACTTATGAATCAATCCTCCAATCTGATCTCAAAACTTGAGCCACTCTGGTTCTCTTCCCTCTACAGTATATCACTGCTGTTTCTTTCTGTGGAAGCCATATATGCAATGATAGTTTATATAGTCTTAGAATCACGTTGAACTTCACGAGAGAGTGTTCAAGAATATTAAATTGGAGGTTGTATTCTGACGCTGACGACTTTAATAACACCGGCTGTAGGTAGGTCTCCAGCCCAAATAACGGTGTTGGCTGCTTACGTGCCTCCACCATTAGCTAGAGCACGCAATACTTGACGCAGTTTGTCACGTTCATATTATGTGACCATATGCACGTTCACGAGTGGGTCATTGATATGTCTGTTCCTACCCCTATACCGCTCAGAATGCGTATTTTCCTTATAATTGCTATACATTACATTTAAAAGAAACAATCTTGCCACTTCCCCATTAACTTTTAATCTATTCTTTGTTGCCCCCTTTCACTTTTTTTTTTTTTTTGTTTCACTGAACCGTCATTTTGATAATAAAATACACACCCTACAGTAGATATTTACATGAAAGAAAAAAGATATGAAAGCTCATAAACTCTGCTTTTACATATTGTGTATTTTACAGTTTTAGTCTTGGCTTCCATGACAGAACTAATCCAAAGCTGATTGCAATATATAATTTAGCTGGCTCGGACTGCCGCCAACCGTCTATCTATATATCTCTCTTTCCTTTTTAATTTTTTCAACTTTTGCCTCTGGTGTTCACTACGATCTTTACTTATTCTTTGATAATGATAAGAGCTTGATTTTTCTCTTTTTCAGGTGATCGAGGACAAGGTGCACCACTTGGAAGATTGGCCTGTGTATCCCGAGGCCTTCTACGAAGCCACGGGCACCGAGCTCCGGCCTCAGCCTGTCGGTGATGAGCTCGGCCGGGTCGTCTACCACTACTACCCCACCAGCTCTGTGAACTATGTGAGTTATAATGATAATTATTTACGACACGGTGCTGACCATGGGCTCTGCAACCACTTCATTAACGGTATATTGCATATATATATATATATATATATATATATATATATATATATATATATATATATATATATATATATATATATATATATTTTTTTTTTTTTCAAACTATTCGCCATTTCCCGCGTTAGCGAGGTAGCGTTAAGAACAGAGGACTGGGCCTTTTTTGGAATATCCTCACCTGGCCCCCTCTGTTCCTTCTTTTGGAAAATTAAAAAGCCTCCAACAGCCAGGATCGAACCCGGGACCCCTGTGCAAGAGGCAGGCATGCAAACTGTCAGGCTATGAGACTGTATAACAATATATAACTATTCGAAATACTAAGTACTCGAATACCCTTCGTCTTACTTTATTCGTATATATATATATATATATATATATATATATATATATATATATATATATATATATATATATATATATATATATATATATACCATCTTCGCCAGGTACCCATTTATTGTTTAGCTCTAAAGGAAAAAATGAACTTTTAAATTGACTGTGAGCCAGTTCCCTTTGTCCGAGACTCGAACACAGACCCTCACGATTCTTAGGTCGCGACGCTAACCAGTTTACCCACATTCTCATCCTCTTTCACCATTTTCTCTTTTCACGCTCTTTTTCAGGTACTCAGAGAATAGATCTTGAATACAAGTAAACTCGTCCTTAATGAGTTTGTGTAAAGTTACAGCTTACGGGATATCATATGCAAATATTTCCGGTTATTGTAATACATTGTGAACGTAGCTTTTAACCTTTGTACTTGTTTGCTGGATTTAATGTCTATGTAAAACGCTACGAAGGCAAAATCTGTAACAACGTCAAACACAAAGTTGGTTGGTTATTTGCACGTTATTGCATTTCGACTGTTAAGATCTTTCAGTCCAATTTCAAATTGTAACGAACCAATCTGAAAGACCTTAACACCTGTAGGTGTACAAGTTTAAATGCTTTCTGCTTACATAGCCGTACATGTTCCGTAACTTCAATATGAAAGGATAAACTATGGGTAATGATAAGATTCTCTGTGATTTATTTACTATGCAAGGTTTGATATGCAAAGTAATCATCTTTTTTTGTATTTGTATACTTTTTTTCTCCTTTTGTCAGTCGTGTGTAGATATATTACAAATGGATGGAGAGAGAGTGATGAGTGAGGGAGGAATCCTGGTGATGACCACGACTAGAACTAGTATTATTAGTAATATTGTTATGGTTGTGAACTTATGAACCTATTATGTTAGAGTGCGAAAGGTGAGCATTTCAACAATATTTCCCGAAATTCATATAGTTGCTTAGGTCCTAAAGTGGGCACCAGCAAATAGACAACATACGCACAAAAATGAGCGCTTTTAAGACAAGGTCTTATGCCAGGCTTGGACGTGGCAACACACACACACACACACACACACACAAGCTCGCTCCTCGTGCACTCGAATTTTCTTGGTAGCGAGTAGCGCTAAGCTTGTAAAGTTATCAGTGACTATGTGAAGTTCGTTAGTCTTTCTGTCCACGTATAGATAACTGGAAGTCAATTTTGTTTCACTGTTTATAATGAAAGTGTATTACTTCGAATATAAACAGTGTATACAGAAAATGCAGTGATGAAATTCGGTGTGAATGAGGCGTTGGGTATATTATCTTGGAAAAAAAAAGTACATTTTATTTACGGGAAATACCTTTCATCATTACCAAGACAGTTGAGTAATTGACTGACCTCGGTAAACCCCAATTCTTTATCCAATTTTTTTTTCTATTTTCTTAACTTTAAGACCACACCTCACTTCTGGGAATCCTCTCAAATTCTTCACCAAATTGCACGTCCATCTGGTCAGCAGTCAAGAACGCTTTACAATAACGCCAAACTTTTTCTTTATTTTCTTCGTGCATTGTAATATTTACTTGCAGACTGTACATGGTGAGAGCATATGTGGTTATATATCGTTAAAACTAGAGGAAAGTGTTGTAGATATTTCGATTGGTGGATGTGTCTTTACGTTAACGTTTTAATGACCCCAGGCCATTTGACAGGCTTAAAGCACAAACAACCTATCAGCTATTATTATTCATGTTAGGATTATCTTGAACATTTGAAAGTGATTGGTGATTGTTATCGGCCGTTGATGGACCAAATGATCCTGGAAGTCAATAGCTCAAAAACCCATCCAACTAACCTACCCCATTACACACACACACACACACACACACACACACACACACACACACACACGGACCCCCGTAGTATATCGGTCAGCGTTACTGACCGTTATGCGATCAAACCTGCTTAAGTTCGAATCCTGGTCGCGACAGTCGGTCCACAGTCCACCCAGCTGTTCATCCTCCCAAGGGGTAGGTTAATAAAATGGATACTTAGCATATACTAGGGTGTGTGTGTGTGTGTGTGTGTGTGTATCTGCATAAATACATAGTAGTAAAGACAAAGTACATATTATATACACGGTTAAGAGACGGGACAACACGAATATTGAAAAAAAAAAAAACTTTCCCCGTAACACGCAAATATTATGCCATGACGGTTAGCACTATTTGTGTTCCTACCATGACCACCTGGGATCGACCCTTGATCCTGGAATTGTAGATATTTACTTTCTGCGAGGGAGGGCACGTACCCTTATACCTCACGGTAGAACAATGTACTATAACTCATAGGTTATTATCATCATCGTCGGTTCTTTATTACAGTTTTCCCGCTCGTGTGTTGGAGGTAATAAATACCTGAATGACGATGTTCGACCAGCAGTTGAGGATGAACACGGCACCACCTTACAGTTTGAGTCGCGCTTCGAGTGTGGGAACCTGGGGAAGGTAAGATATGTTTTCCCTAACGCGTTCCATGGTTTTTGCTTACAGTGTCGTTAAGTGTTGACTGAGACGTAAGACTTTTTCTAGCATGGTATCTGTAATTATCATAGTATAAAAAACAGAGTGGATATACATTATAGTTTATGGCCTGTATATTACCTATTTCCTTTTGATATATATATATATATATATATATATATATATATATATATATATATATATATATATATATATATATATATATATATATATATATATAAAAGTTGCATTTAGTACAAAATTGCTCAAGAAACTGGATCGACTCTATACGAACTGATCTCCAGTGAGGGATTGTTAAGGCGAGGAGTTTGTGATGACTACACTGCACTTGCTACACAGCACTTGCCGAAGGATACGAAGGCTGCTGTGTGCTGGGCGACTCGCTGAAGTTCCTCGGGATTCATGAGATGAGGAGTTGGTAACATTTAGTTCCATTGGCTTTCCTAAAGCATCATAGAGTGTCGTATTATCCGCTCTTTGTCTGCCCCATATTTGCCGTGGAGGCACCTTTACATCTCGGTACCAAAGGGATCCCTTGTCGCATCTCTTTAGAAGAGATAAAGCCACTGTCCTTCCACATGTCTGGGAGGGTATGACACTGGCCAGTGTGCCAGGCAGGGGAAGCATCCTGGCTCATCATGTAGGGTGTTACTTTGTTCATACATCATCCAAATTCGACACCACATGCGAAGCAGCGAACGAACACCAGTCACGCCGGTACTCGACTACTGGCCGGTTCGTAACTTGATGTGAACCGTCGTGAGTTGCAGCAGATGTTGTTTACAGTATGGATCAGAACTGGGAGAGCGAGCCACTCAACCCAGACTATGGCTGGCACTCGTAAGTCATAAGACTCTCGAGGACGTTAGTAGATATTAGTGGTTCATTATCCCGCTTGTGTGTCTCAGAGACTGAAGGTGTTGTCTGCTGCTGAGGGATGGATGCATATATGATTTTCCTGCTTCATTTCCCAGTAAGGCAAGAGAGTGTCTTTGGATTCCTTCCCAGAATTTTTCCAGCCTCTCACAGGTCCTGGAACCGAGCTACGCCAGACACCACGGTAAATTAACATGTCAGTCACGTGTGTCTCGCTCTGATGACTTCTCTCATGATGAGATTTCTGTGGAATCTGTGGTCGAGTCCCGGCGGTGGGTCGCGGGATGTCGTGAAGCATTCAGAACGACGGAAGTTCTGGATTACGTCTTGGTTCCAGGCTCGTGAAGACATCCAGGGAGGACCATCACTCCTACGGTGGTGGTTCGGGAGGTCTTCGACCTGACGAGGTTCACGAGCTCGGACCACAGCACCGGAAACTCCGACACTGTTACTTACACGCCCGAACCTTTACTGCAGGTATGATGGACTCTGAAGGAGGAGGGAGGAGGAGGAGGCTCTACTAATACGCAGCAAACAGGTTAAGAAAGACCTGTTGTGTCCTCGATGATCAGTCCTGATACGCCCCACCTCACTGTTGTGGAGGGACGTGGACCCGCCTGTTTCGAAGTCACCAACAAAGCACTTCAGAGGAACCGACCGTTCCTGGGGTATCAGTGGAGTAACGATATCAAAAAGAAGATAAGATTAAGTGGAGGTTCGTTGTTACCTGACTCACTGTCTGTCTCCTCCTTCGAGACCCAGAGAACTCGCTGCTGCAGCGAGAGCAGGGAGCTCCCTCTTCACGAGGAGTTCCATAAGTATAGGTTCCTGGGTGGAGGAGACGAATGGGGTCAGCCCCAGCCAAGACCTCCTTCCTTGCTGTTGGGGGGCCAGGGTCATATGACTCACCAGGTCGGCTCACGAGCCATTGTGGTGACGTCAAGCTTGGAGGTGTGACGTCACGTGGACCTCTTCTGCTCTCCTTTCCAGGATGACGTGTGGAGACTTTTTTTTTTTCAAGGATAATATGTTGTCTTGAATTATGTAGGGATGATAGGGAGGATAATGGAGTAGGCTTGAGATGAGGAAGTATGTACGAGGAGTTAGAGTAGAGATAAAAGGAGAGTAGATAGAAAGAAGAGAGGAGTGAATAGTGTGTAGGGAGTGAGGGGAGAGATTTTTCTGTGCATGATACAATGTCGAATTGTGACATGCACCGACGAACAGAGAGAGAGAGAGAGAGAGAGAGAGAGAGAGAGAGAGAGAGAGAGAGAGAGAGAGAGAGAGAGAGACTTCCTGAGGGCCACATTCCGAGTCTGTAATTAGAGATATTAAGTTGGGAAGGAGTTACTGGAGGCCACCCTGTAATCAGGAGGGGACCTGGAGACGTAAGGCCACGAGAGAGGGGTCCGTGAGAGAGAGAGAGAGAGAGAGAGAGAGAGAGAGAGAGAGAGAGAGAGAGAGAGAGAGAGAGAGACTTTATGGAAGTTCACGAGAAATGTAAAAAAAAAGAATGTATTATGGAAAAACATGAGTTAGAAAAACTCTAATTATAAGTTATTAGTTACTTCAGATAAGGTGAGGCTGTTAACTTGCCTTAACTAAGAGGATGATGAGTAAGTGAGTAAGTGTTCGGGTGGGTGTGTGATGGGTAAATGATGAAGAAAAGTACGTTCTTTATATCATGTCGTAAAACTTTGAACTCATAAATCACTATTCACCTTGAGTTCAGCAAATGTTCAAATGGCATAAGATGAACCTGCATGAACACACCTATGAGTTCTCCATCTTCATAGGTATGTGTATGTGAATTCATGTCATGACATATGAACAGATGTTAACCTAATGCTGACTTCTGGCTATGATTTCGAATTTTTGAGACACCCATAAGTTACCAGTTACTACGGCCCCATTGAATTGTTCTAATGACCGAAGAATTGATCTAAATTTACTTCTAAAAGAAATGGATATGGTAAATATATGTCACATAACCCTATTTTCGGTGTGGAAATAAATTTAATGTGGCTCCCAAGGTCCCATGGACTCGGAGACGCGTATATATCTATTGGTCTCATGAAAAAGAAGAAAATGGGTTTTAGAAGTGGTCAACCACACTGTTTCTGCCCGCAGGCGGTGCAGGTGTCGGAGTGCTACTATGAACTACACCTGCGGGCGGACATGTACACCTCTCGCCACACCCAGTGGTTCTACTTCGCTGTGTCCAACACCAGGAAGGACATTACGTACAGGTGAGCACACACACACACACACACACGCACACACACACACACACGGGAGGTTCAGGAGATGAGGCCTCACGAGTGTAAAATTCCCACCCCAAATAGTACAAGAGAATTAGGTCATTACAAATAGGTAATTACACTGTACGAGCCTTCCCTTGGTACAGTGGTCAGCATAATAGCCTGTGAGAAGATACGGACAACAATGGTATTAAATATCAAAAAAAAAAATATTTTGAAGACTTGTTTAGTCTGTGTGTAAAGTTGATGTCGAGGAGGAGGATTTTGAATGATGATATTGCTCGATGTGGCGGGTTGCTGGGGTGCTTGAGTAAGGGGAGGAACTTGGGGGTCAGAGTCGAGGACGAGCTGAAGGTAGGACCATTGAGAGAGAGAGAGAGAGAGAGAGAGAGAGAGAGAGAGAGAGAGAGAGAGAGAGAGAGAGTACTTACGAGTACCCACAACCAGATTGAGAGAAAGAAGAGAGAAAAAATATATATAAAGAGAGAGAGAGATCGTTCACACAACCTTATACATTCCTCAGGTTTTCCATCGTCAACTTGACCAAGGGTGACAGCCTGTACAACCACGGGCTGCGTCCCCTCATGTACTCCAGGAGGGAGGCGGAGCACCACGGCGTCGGCTGGAGGAGATGTGCCACCAATATTGTCTACTTCAAGAACCATGACAGGTGGGACCCGTGCCATATATATATATATATATATATATATATATATATATATATATATATATATATATATATATATATATATATATATATATCAGACATTATGCCCTCCAACAGCAAGGATTCGAACCGCTGCCATCCGCGCACGAGCTGTGACGCCATCGTAACGACTAGACTATGAAGCTCCGACTCATGATAGCGGTCCGAATTCTTGTGTGTGTGTGTGTGTGTGTGTGTGGGTAGATAGATAGATAGATAGATAGATGAATGAATAGATAGATTTGTAGTTCATTCCTCTTGATAAACAAAAAATTATTGATAACTTGTATACCTTTTCGAGAAAGCCAAGTGTTCATTCCTTCCTTCCATCATACGCTGCGACTGATTTCAACATGTTCACTTCCAGCGGTGAGAACGCATGCTTCGATAGTGACGAGGAGGGTGAAGATGACGCTCCCTCCTACACCCTCACCTTCAACGTCACTTTCCCTCACGATCAGGACACCGTCTACATCGCCCACTGCTACCCTTACAGCTACTCCGACCTTCAGGAACACCTCCTCACCATCCAGGTACTGCAGCGTCAGTCCCGCTCCCGTGCCGTCATGTGGTAGGACGATGTGTATCACTGATATGATGGCAGCCACGACGAAAAATGAAACACGTTGATCCGAGCGCTTTCGTGATCATTCACATCGTCAGGGACACAGAGATAATGTATCTGTTATCACAAGAATGCTCGGATGGTTGTATTTCATTCGTCTCGTAGCCACTTGTATATTCACGAGTCAAGTGTTCTTTTTTGTGATTTGTTTGCATTATTGTTATTTACGTTACCCAGACCAGGGGGGGGAGGTGTCAAGGTTTCTCTGTCTAATTTGTATGGCAATGCTGTATATCTGTTTTCCTTTATATATATATATATATATATATATATATATATATATATATATATATATATATATATATATATATATAACAGTTCTTATCTTCAGTGTACTTTCTGTTGATCAAATCTAGTGTTTATCAGTTTTTCTTAGTAATTAGATTTACATAGTTTCTCTACGGCTTTTTGTCGACAGAGAAATTTATATAATTTCTAATAGGTTACATGAAACTTCGAAATATATATATATATATATATATATATATATATATATATATATATATATATATATATATATATATATATATATTTTTTTTTTTTTTTTTTCCAAAAGAAGGAACAGAGACTTGGGCCAGGTGAGGGTATTCCCTCAAAGGCCCAGTCCTCTGTTCTTAACGCTACCTTGCTAATGCGGGAAATGGCGAACAGTTTGAAAGAAAAGAAGAATATATATATACATATATATATATATATATATATATATATATATATATTACGTTACTTATAAAAGCTTCCAATGTTTGATGCGTCCTGACAAGAACTAACCAGAGCCTAGAAGCTATCAAAACCTTTGTCTA
The DNA here is from genome assembly GCF_036320965.1 of Panulirus ornatus. Taxonomy (NCBI): domain Eukaryota; kingdom Metazoa; phylum Arthropoda; class Malacostraca; order Decapoda; family Palinuridae; genus Panulirus; species Panulirus ornatus. The sequence goes on along the minus strand of NC_092226.1, from coordinate 73,821,469 downwards.
AAACACTATCACTACTGTTGTGTCCACTGGACAACATTCTTTCCCTCTCCTTATCTATCCAGTGACCTAAACACTTTTTGTCAATCATTATCATATTTTTTCCACGCGAAGTCATCTTCTTTACCTGTCATTCATTGCACGTTTGAGAAAAAGAATCTTTACTAAGAACTGACTCTCATTTTCTCCAGTGTTGCAGACTGAAGACAACGCAGGAACTGTTCCTTGTTCGTATCTTCTCCTCTACCTGTAATGTGCGGCTGTCTCTATATATCTCAGTCTACCCTTCTCTATCACCTTCCTAGAATGTTAAGTCTTCATTCTCGTTTGTACAAGAGTTTAATATCTATCAGATGCATCTGCTGGAGCAACAGTAGTTACTTAAGTCTATGTAGAACGCTGCAAGACGATATGTATGTATTTTTTTCTTTTTCTACTTACAACCATGAATTGAAAAAGAAAACTTGGGATTTTTGATATTTTCTTCTGACTACACAGAGGCAGGATGTTATTCCAAGATATCTAGAACTATGTCGTGAAGATTTTTCTTTTGTCAACGCTTACAGAATGATTCCTTCAAGTCGAGTGTGTGTCGGCAACGTATCCTGTGCCGATCCTTAGCTGGCAACCCTGTCTACCTCCTGACTATCACCAGTCCAGAGGCAGAAGACGAAGGCAAGGTGAGGAGCCCTCCTCGGCCACCCTAATCCGTCTGTACTTACACAACAAGAGTACCTTGTTAGATCTAACTACCCACGACCTTCACCATGTATATCAGTCTTTGTTCATGTTAGTTCCTAGGCATCAGTGGTAAACGATTGGTATATACCATCATGTTCATGGCAGACGACAGCATTATTAGAAGTGTTCATGTTCATCAGGGATGTGTTATTTATTCTGCCTTCCTGAAATACTTCAGGAAATATTCGTTTTTGTACTCTCAATTTGGCCTTTGATTTTTGCAAGACTAGCTTTGATGTTCACATCACATCATCACCCTCATCGGGGACGGCCAGCCTCCTGTTGCTAGCCTAGGATTGAGGTTTTAAGACGACTTGTCAAAGTAGGAAAGGCCAGGGTAATGTGAGCTGCGTATAGAGGACATTCGACAGCTGGAAGGAGTACGCTGATGAAGTCATGTATAAACTGGGATTAAGAACTGCTCTTGATAGTGCTTGTGCAAGGGAATGAGAGTGTCAGCAGAGGAAAATAGTTTGGTATAAAGGCAGAAGTAATTCACGGAGACGTATTGAACACTATCTCAGGAGCTCTGTTACGTGGGCTGTAAATTCACCTTCTCCCTTCAGACGTAGTGAGAATGTACCGCTATACCGAAGCATGCATGATAAATTATTGCCTCCTCCCCAGTGTAACCTAATGCTGTAACCATGATCTTTTCATCATCTGGCAGAAGAAGAGAGCGGTGGTGTTGACGGCCCGCGTCCACCCGGGCGAAACGCCTTCGTCCTGGATCATGAAGGGGGTTCTGGACTTCCTCACGGCTGACCATCCAAAGGCTCACGTAAGTTACCCCTCCTCTTCGTGTGGTTCACGAGTTTGAATGTGTGTATCAGGCTGTCAGAGGGAGGCGAGCTAGGTGGCCTGTGGTATGTAAGTGCCCATGTGTACATGATTGAGTTCTTCACTCGTGGGGGGACCCCGGTCTCTTGAACTTTATCTTCTGTCATACATCATTTGAATATCTGTATCCTGTCCGTATTTGATAGTTCCCTCATTTAGGCTATGCCATTCTTCACCACTCCTGAAATGTAAAAGAATTTTTTGACCATTTGTTAAGTTTGATTTTACATTATTTATTATGTCGTTCTTTGGGTGAGGTGTTGCGGGAAATCTTAACCAATTTTTTTTGTTAATTGTTTACTCAGCCTTTCCACGCAGTGCCCACTGTGTGATGGAATTGTCACTACAGTAACTGAGTGACCGTTTAAGTTGACGGTTGTCAGAAACGTCGAACCAACCACATGACGACGATCATAACGATAGTGTTGTCTCTCAACAACATAAACATTATCGATGTATATATATATATATATATATATATATATATATATATATATATATATATATATATATATATATATACATATATATTCTTTCTTGCTCAGGAACTTCGGAATCAGTTCATCTTCAAGGTGATCCCCATGCTGAACCCCGACGGTGTGGTGGTAGGGAACCACCGGTGTTCACTGGTGGGTCGTGACCTGAACCGTCAGTACAAGATGGTCGTGAAGGAGATGTTCCCAGCCATCTGGCACACCAAGGCCATGGTGAGAAGGTCAGTACCAGCTGGTGATGCCTACTTGTTATTCTGAGTACAGATGAGTGTGGCTTTTATTGCCTTATAAAATGATAAGAGAAAGGAAGTAGAAAGGCACTGTAGGATGCAGATCAGAAAACATCCATTACTTCCATAAGAACTTTCCGTAGATGAGTTCACACAGCACAAACAGCAGCAATCATTTGTCACTATAAATGTGATCTGTTGTTACCAAGTGCATTAACTCTCCTCCTGTATACTGTTGGATCTAACGTACGAACTAATAGACCATAAAGATTGTGAGGTATTAACTAAAAGTTTAGTATTATAATGCGATATGATTTTAAATTGTTTGTGTATATATGATAAAGCGAAATACTGAAAAAATGACTTTAGCAAGTGAGTTATCCTCTTACCCTCTGTGAACGTTTAATAAAAGGCAAATTTCTCAAGGGGGTGTCTGTGTAGATCTCCTGTAATACATAAATATCACAAATCCTAGTTTTATATCCTGCTAGATTTGCTTTACTGAAAACATTGCATGATATTTGCTATACTTTTCTTTCTGGAAACTATTAAGCTTAGTGGAGGTATAGTATAGAAGAAATTTGTCCATTCAAAACAAATTTTAAATCTAAACTGAATCTGGCAGACGTGTTAAAGAACACAATCTCCATTTCTTTTCCCCTTCTGTGCAGGTTGATGGATGAACACGGCGTGGTGATGTATGGAGACTTCCACGCCCACTCGAGGAAGCACAACATCTTCCTGTATGGCTGTGAGAACAGGAGGAACCAGGACAATCACCTCCGAGAGCAGATCTTCCCGCTGCTTCTCCACTACAACGGTGGAGACAAGGTGGGTTTGGCCGTCGCGACACCTCTGTCTCTAACACACACACACACACACACACACACAAACACTGTGTACTGTCCCATCACCAACACACTGCCACCTATAATTTCCTTTTAATATCTCCTGGTTGTCGAGGATTGCCATAATATTCTTACGAGTCTCAAAGCCATCTTTCTTCTCTTGTTGAAACAATATAACATTTGTACGTTTTAAGAAATAACTTTTAATTGTTCATATCTAGTTAACCTATTGTCCAAGCTTCGTTTTCTGCCCCTTTCCAGTTTAGCTTCAGAAGTTGCAAGTTCAAAGTCCACCGGTGCAAGGAGGGGACAGCCCGGGTCGTAGTGTGGATGATGGGGGTCCTCCATTCCTACACGATGGAGGCCTCCTTCGGTGGAGCTTCGGAGGGGCCCCGGGCCGGCACCCACTACAATATATACGACTTCCTCTCTATGGGACGCCAGTTCTGCGAAACACTATCAGAATATTTCGATCCCCAGCCTGTCAAGGTATTAACTTAATTACTTATTTCTTAACGAAGTTTTTATCTTCAGTTAAGCCTCATTATTGTGACGTGGTTTAATTACATCTCATTGAGTATATCTTCGATCACATTGATTTGCATCTCGTTAAGAAATGATAATTTTTTTTTTTTACATATTAGTAATAGTATCAGCAAGCAAGTCACCCATGAAACTAATCCTATCTCTAGAAATGTATTGTCAGAATTTATTTGTGTGCTGATAAATTTATATGTGAAATAGGCCCTTTGTACTACTAATCTAATGAGAAAGTATCGTATGATTATGTTTATATTACATAAGAAGACTCAGTGATACATACACAAAGAATTTAGTCACACAAACAAAGACGCTGATTTAATTTTGATGATTGAAGGTGAAGGTAAGTTCACTTATGACTGTGTTCTGCATTAGATAGATTTCTTTTTATTGTCAAGTAGATTGATGTCTTTCTGTACAGGTCCTGGTAAACTTTGCCTAAAAAGAAAAATAAAGTAAATGGGGCAAAAGAAAAAATGGAAAAGCTTTCGTCTGTGACATTCGCAAATTTGGTCCATTTTTTTTCTCACGTCATAAGAGTGAGATGGCTACAGTTACCATTGTTACTTACACCAGATGTATAGACTATCTGGAGCTAACTTGGCACTAGTGTCGAAAGTGCAGCGAAGATGCGTTTGTCGAGTTGCATGGAGTTACATGAATGCACAGACCACACAGACCCAAGGTCCAAACGAGGTGGTCTGGCCTGAGGTAAAGACGAAATGGTTTGGAGGAGGGCGAACAGCATCGCTTGAAAATGTGGGCGTTTTTTAGTATTGATATTGTAAACATATCTGAGACTTGAGTGACGTGGTTTAAAGTAGGTGAAAGAGAAAAAAAACAATTTATGAACAGCATTACTGAAATGAAAGAAATTTTTTTTAAGCAGAGACCGATAAATATTAAGTAATATAAACACGTGAGGAATTGACAAAAAAAAAAAATATATATATATATATATATATATATATATATATATATATATATATATATATATGGTTTAATAACGAGCTAAGCATCGTCTGCATGGTTGGTTCTTCGTGTGGGATAGGAAAGACGGAAGATCCTCAGAGGTAATCTGAAATGGGAACAATAGAATAAGAGTTGAAGGATTAGTCAGATACCGAAATGAATCATTGGTACAGGCATGAAAAGAAGGACGAGAGTGAGTGAAAATACACAACTTGAGCGACCAGCCTTTTTGGAACCAACAACCAATCGGCAGGCAGGCAGGCAAGTCTGGACAAATCAGATTTCGCTTTCAACTGTGTCGTCATATATGTCTTGCAGGTTGCTTTTGAAAACTTTATCTGCCTTTATGCTCTTACTGCAGTCTGTACATTTGTCACCATTTCTCAAGGATATATTCTTTTCTCTGCCATCATTGGAATAATTTTATGGGGTAAGTTTTACTGATGACAAATTCGTCTGTTCTGTGAGATATGAAAAAAAAATTAGAAAGTGACTTAAAATGATTAGAGTCGACTAGAATGAGTTATTTTGCATTACCATGAACTCTAAAGACTCAGTGCGATAGTAATTGCAATATATATTACAGACATGAAGGAAAAACTTCGAAATAAACTCTGGTCTAGACTGATCAAGAAGGGTTCCAACGCAGACGAGCCAGCGTCCATTGACTTAAGGTGAGAGAATGTCTGTAAAAATCGTTGAATAGTCAGTCACTTTTGAATCACTCGCTCCATTCAGTTTTCCATCTCATGAATCACATATGTTTTGCTGTTGTTTTCAACACTGAAAGTTTTTGATATATGGCCATTCCTTTGGTATATAAAAAAAGTAGATACAATGATTTATTTTATCTATTTTAAGTGAGAGTAACTCGAGCAGCGGGGACTCAGATAGACAAGCTACTCCGGTGAGGATGAGGAAGAAGAAGGTGATGAGGAGCACCAGGAAGAAGGCTGGAGGAGGTAGGAGCAGCGTGGCGCAGGTGGTGGAGAAGGTCACCACACAGATGAGGATGGTAAGCACCTTCCAGTCTCCTACGTTCCCTTCAATACGAGAGAGAGAGAGAGAGAGAGAGAGAGAGAGAGAGAGAGAGAGAGAGAGTCACTGCTCAGTGTGAAGATGAATGAATTAACTTGATCTCATTGTCAAGAAGTCTCTGCCAGTCAGTTTATAGACTTACAGTTAAACTGGTTTGATATGCCTCGTATGGACCTCAACCAGTCAGTGTAGAGACTGCCAGGTAACCTGGTATGCAGGTTTGAACGGATGGTAAAGCTGTGGCGCCACTTAGACACGTCCCTCGCCACCTTATGAAGAGGTCTGCTAACTCGTCAAAGGCTTACCAATCCTGAGTGATAGGGAAAAGTTATGCCAGTTTTAATACGAGCCTCTCTGTTCTCTGGCTGGGATGGTGCAGGAAGTGATCAGAGGAGGATTTACCAGACCGTAATTTGAGTTAGCGTACGTGAAGTGGGTAGATTAGAGGGGACGGAGGGTGGACAGGAAGAGATAAAAGGGGCGAGAATGGTTAAACAATAGGGCCATAGTAGACGCATATTGATATTCCTTTACCATAAAAGTTTCCTCACCCTCTCTGTGTCACCTACATGTAATTGGAATACCTCTTAGAATCTTGAAAAATTATTTAAGTTTATTAAAAGTTCTAGTTGCAAAGTATTTATTTTTAACTAATCAAATATTGTGTTTAGAGTGACGGGTGTCTAACGGTCGGTAAAGCCGCTTTCTATACCATTTACTGATCCTTTCAGGATAAGAGTGAGAGGCGGACGAAGACCTTACAGCACAGTCGATCTGGTTCCTCGGGGTCCCCGGTGACCAGCTGTCGAGAACCATCCGACCGACTCAGAGACCGACTGGGCGGTGGCGTGTCCGCGACGGCAGAGGCCCTCCTTGACGACACAAGCTTCAAGACCCCATCAGACGCCAAGCCCTACCACAGGAAAGTCCTGGAGAGGCCCACGACCTCGAGCAGTGCCCTCGACCTCAGCTCAGGACGCACGAGCCTGAGGCCGACGCAGTACAAGCTGGAGGAGGCCCTGCCCACGCCCTGCTCCGCTCCCCCACTGCGCAGGTCTAGTTACAGCCTGATCCGTCCTCCCCTTCAGTCCTCCTCAGCCACCCGAGAGGGGTCTTCCTCCTCCTCCTGCTCTCCTGCCCCGTCAGAGAAACCCACCACTGGCTCTGTGAACGAGACCTTAGCACACAGACTCCACAACAGCAAACACAAGGAGCCCTCCAGCCACAGCGTACGTCTGCCACAATGTCCCCTTATGTACAGTCACCATACATGGCAGTGAAAGAAGTCTTAGACCTTCGCGTCTGTCTTGACAGTCGGATCAAATTTTCTTGTCATTACTTGTCAAGAGGATCTTTGAATATATATATATATATATATATATATATATATATATATATATATATATATATATATATATATATATATATATATATTATATATATATATATATATGAATCAATATTTTGCTTATTCACTCACTTATTTATCTTGCTTTGAATTCCTCTTTGGGTATTCACCGTCACCACTTTGATACAAGCTTTGCTCACGTAAAGACAATTTTGAATATTCTCATCCACAATGCTTGAGGTTCATTCTTCTTGGACAAAGTAACACGTGAATTCTCAGCATGGAGAATTCATCGTTGGGACCAAGGACGGAGTACTTTTTCCATCTCTGTGACTACAGATACCCCTCACCACATCCTGCAGGTCCTTCTCTTCCTCCTCCTCCTCCTCACCTTCCTCATCCTCTTCCTACCTGGAACGTATTGATCCCAGTAGTGCTGGTTCACCTGCATCATGATCGCCAACTCAACTGACACTGTAAAAAAAGTAGTTTTTTCCCTTATGTATATACACCACTTTTAACTCGCATAATTTTTTTAATCTCTTGAACTGTAATTTTCTACGTATTTTGTATTGGTAACTTATGACATAATTCCTTGTCGTGTGCGGACGTGTTTCTTAGATAGAGACCGTGTTTCAGAAATACGCCCGCTATGATGTCTCGCTCCACCTCAAGTCGTGTCTGCTGGAGGCATGACATGTCTACTGAATCTTTTATCAATGATCGTACGTGGGTGTGTGTGTGTGTGTGTGTGTATGTGTCAGTGTGTGTACGTATTTACTCGTACAGTACGTGGAAGGAGTTCTACACTTGTAGAGCCCCCAACACTTGAACACCCTTTGCTGTTGTACAGTTTTTCAAACTTTGGTACTTTATTAGCATTTGCAAGATCATCAGTTAGATTATCATTCCAATCGTCCATTAGTCTGATAATATTAAAGTATTTACTCAAATCTTTTCTAACAGTTTTGGCTTAGTTTCATGTCATGGTATGTAGTTCATCTCCCAATACGTCTTTCGACTTTACACTATCGTTGTCATTGAACAGGTTTAGAAATTTCAAGGTTTTGATCAACCCGCCCCTTACTCCTCTCTTCAAAGGTGGTAAAATGTATAACCTCTGACTCTTCACTGTAACTCAGCTCTCTTAATTCTCGTACCATCTTTATTGTCCTCCTCTGGACCTTTTCTATTTATTTCTTTGTATTTCCTGAAGTGCGTTGACCAAAATTGAGAGGTATATTCTACTGGGCCTTATATACGCTGTGGATAGTTTGCTGAGTATTTCATTATCCACGTACTCGAATTTAATTCTAATGTTGCCAGCAGGCAGTTTGCTGTCATCACTCGCTCTCTTTAAGTTGGGACTATGACGTCAGATTAGAGACAATGACAGTTTCTCAAGTCCCTCACACCCACACAGATTCCTGCAGCTTATTCCCTGCTGAATCATTTTCATTCTGAGACCTTCTTTCATATTGTCTCAACCTTATTGATTTTCATCTACCTGGGTTGAATTTCATCGCGTAGTATCAAACCAACTTTGGAGTTTGTTTATGTCCCCTTGTAAGTTGATGCAATCCTGATCATTCTTTACGTTCTACATGTTTCTTGATTTTCGTATTGTTGGCGAATTGCGAGTCTCTATAGTGAGTCCTCTCCCTGGTTCGTTGACGTAGATGATGAAATACAAATTCATATATAAATCCGGTTCTTATGGCAAGTCATTTACATACATCGAAGGACGCCTTTTGGGACACTACCAATCGACTTCGGGAAGACTTTTCGTGCTTGCCTCTTAGTAGTTCATTTCCACGAAGTCATTTTCTCTTCATCGAAGTCTTTGCCCCTTTTTTCTCCCCTTATGCCAGAAGACTCCCAGCATGTTCACCAGCCTCCTTTGTGGTATACCGTCAAATGCTTTCTGGCAGTCCAGGAAGATAATACAGTCTACTAATCTTTCTCTTTTGTGTAAATCAGATTCTCTCTCTCTCTCTCTCTCTCTCTCTCTCTCTCTCTCTCTCTCTCTCTCTCTCTCTCTCTCTCTCTCTCTCTCTCTCTCTCTCTCTCTCTCTCTCTCTCTCTCACAGGAGTATAAGAGATTTTTCTACATATGATCCCCTTTCCTTTAAGCCATGTTGTCCTTGATTTAGATGGTTTCATCTTGGAAAGTTAAGTCATTTATCTTGGACTGTGTTTTGCAGACCGTGTTCGAGAAGAGAGACCCGTCTGTAATTCAGCCCATTGTCCCATTGTCCTTTGTTAAAGATAGGCACTATATATATATATATATATATATATATATATATATATATATATATATATATATATATATATATATATATTCTGTCTTGTCCATAACATTCTTTTCCAAGGTTCTCTGTTCATTCTTCCTGATCTTGAAATACTCGTTTTTTAGTTTCTTACTCCAAATATCGGCTGGCTGTAGGACCTGAATCTCCTCGGTCGTATATATTCCTAAGCTGTTTTGCTTTTAGTGTTCGTGTGTGTAGTGTTTGTGCATTATGGGGGGGGGGGGAGAGTTCTACACTCGCGTCTGCATTTCTCTTCGTCTCGGTTATGATCACCCTTACGTCAGGGACTTGATTAATGTATTAAGTTGGCTGTGGGCTGCTTACCCATTGCGGAACTTCGAACATGGAACTGTAAGGTTAATATGTCAGAACACTACCCACTATGCGAGGGAGGTTCGTATGTGAGAGGGAGAGATTCAATCGCCACGCGTCCTAGGACCGAGTCAGTTATTATTTTTTGTGGGGGCTGTCAGTCAAGAGGGAGGTCCCGGGCGCAGTATTGGTGGAGGGGCTGCTGCTGCGGGTGTGTCGACCAGTACCTGCAGTCAACCATGTGTTTATGGTGTATCGCTAGCGTCTCTCCCTGACTTAAAGGCGAGCGCCCGTACCACTTGACCCGACTCTCCCGCCCTCCTGCAACTGGTGTTGTTGACTTGCCATTCATACCAGCCTTCCTCCTCCCTCCTTCCCTCACTCACTCCCTCCTTCACTCACTCACTCCTTCATCCATTTTTTATCGTTTTTTTTTATCTATATCTTTCGTTATTTCTGTACGTGCGCCGCCAACACATCTGGAAAAAATCTATAACCCATTGTCTTTTTTGTTTTTCAGATCTGTGTTCTGTTATTGTATTGTCCGTTCCCAGTAATTTACTTAATTTTTGTCTTAGGCAAAGACGTTGTTTGTTGTACATTTCGTCGTTTTATTTTCTTTCATTTTCTTGTGTTTTCTTTATTTTGTTTTCAGTCCGTGAAATACGTTTTGTGAGTTGAACTCTATAAAAAAAAATCACATTCTTTCGCACACAAATAGAGGCACACAGTCTGACTCTCTTTCATAGTCCCTGCCACCTGTCCAATACTCTCTCTCTCTCTCTCTCTCTCTCTCTCTCTCTCTCTCTCTCTCTCTCTCTCTCTCTCTCTCTCTCTCTCTTTACCCAGGATGTGAATGTGTGAGGGAGGAGGCAAAGATTGTACGATATGCCAAAGCTTCAATTGACGTTGGTACCACATAGATGGACACCAGGTGGAAAACATTGATTGTGTTAACTGCAGAACATCTGGTGGCTGCTGAGACCCCGAGGCGTGGACTTGGCTGGTGAGGTAGTAGGTGTTGATAATTCCTGGAATCATTTGCCTTGGATGTGTTCCGTGTGTGGACGAGTTTCGTTCGCTCTTTTTTTCCCAGTAGCAGCAGCGCGTGGAGGAGGGTGGGTGGGAGTACTGAACAGATCGGTCAGAGGCGGTCGAGCACGTTCAAGACGCTGACGAAGTTAGGCCCTGGAAATGGTTCCGCAGCCTACCGCTGGTGATTTGTTTGTTTTTGTGTTTTCTTACCTTACAGCAGGTGATATCCTTCATAGACTCAATGGGCGTAGTAGCTAGCTATCTGGCCCCTTCATAACCGATCGCTGAGTCGAATCCCGTACCTCGGTTATCTGGTTATCCAGCAGTCCTGGTTCATTCACTGTGATTCGAAGCTTCACCTGCTAAGTTGACAACACTGACTCACGCTACCCGTTCTTAGTATTTCTATATTTTCCTGCCCTTCGAGAAAATTTCGTCGTATGTACTAGTAAGTAGATACTCTCTTTCTCTGTAAATCATTATTATTATTATTACTATTATTATTATTATTATTATTATTATTATTATTATTATTATTATTATTATTATTATTATTTGTGCTGCAGCTCCGAGGCTTCGCTACATTCATTAGCAGGAACGCGATGGACTCCTTTGATGAGAGAGTTCTTTGACTAGACTGTATCTTCTTTCGTTGACTTACGATGATACAGCCTCGCCAAAAGTGACTTTTTACTCACATGAAACAAAAGGATTGGAATATATATATATATCGTTCCTGGATGTTCATCTTAAAGGATTTTTCTGGTGACGTTAAAAAAAGAAAAAAAACACTGGTCCCCTTCAATCCACTGTTCCCCTTCAACTCACTGGTTCCCATCAACCCACTAGTCCTCTTCAACCCACTGGTCCCCATCAACCCACTGGTTCCCATCAATCCACTGGTTCCCATCAATCCACTGGTTCCTATCAATCCACTGGTTCCCATCAATCGACTGGTTCCCATCAACCCACTGGTCCCCATCAACCTACTGGTCCCCATTACCCACTGGTTCCCATCAATCGACTGGTTCCCATCAAGATCTCACATATCATCATATATCTTCTACAGGCAGACAGTCATGGTTCTTCCCATTATCTTCACCCGCTGTTATCACCTCCTTGGCGTCCCTATGTCGTACAGATTTTTGTATATAACAGGTTGATATGATCCCCAGCTTAATGCATTCCGAAATATCCCTCTTATTTTTTTCTTAACCCAGGACTTGTCTTAAATTCCGTCCTGCCTCAATGGTGCTGTAGACAGGTGTACTTGGGCAAGGTAGACAGGTATATCTAAGCAAGTAGACAAATGTACCTGGGCAAGACAGACATGTAGGTGTACCTGGGCAAGGTAAACAGATGTACCTGGGCAAGGTAGACGGATGTACCTGGGCAAGGCGGACAGGTAGATGTACCTGGGCAAGATAGACAGATGTATCCTTGGAAAGGCAGATAGGTGTACCTGGCAAGGTCAACAGGTGTACCTTGGCAAGATAGATAGGTGTACTTGGGCAAGATAGACAGGTGTACCTTGGCAAGATAGACAGGTGTACTTGGGCAAGATAGACAGGTGTACCTTGGCTAGACAGATGAGAAAATGCAGTCGCCTCTGAGGTTTCTCTGTCCCACTAAGCGTGTAGCGTGAAGGCTGTGAGTCACGGTGCTTCGTCAGGTGTGTGTGTGTGATGTGTCATCAGCCACATTTCATGACATCATGCAGGATAACTTCATTCTCATGGCCACTACAAACATGCATCCAATCCACCTGTCCGTGCCTCCGAACACACTCCACACATACAATCCATCCGCCCACGTCTCCTGACAGACTCCACACGTGCCTCATCCACCCGCCCACGCCTCCTTATAGACTCCACACGTGTCTACTCCTCCATCCACCACACTCCACACACACACACACACCCTCCATCAGTCTCGCTAAAAACTCACCTCACAACAGGACTTTTTTGCCGTCCACTATAACTTCGCGTACAATGAAAGTTGGTCCCATAGCCTTCCTTTGGAGCGCCCCTTCCGTACACCAGGTGTCGGTGCTCACTGTAGCTCCTATGTTCGGCTTCACCCTAGCCCACCCTGGTCCACCAGGCTCAGGAGTGCGTCAGGGTAATATGCGCACCACCCCCTCACCCCACCTCAGCCCCACCACCACTCCGTCCTCCTACCCCCCATCCTCTGCTACTGAGGACTTTGGGTCTCGTTCCTGTGTTGACCTCAACATGTGACCTCTCCTGACCAACCCCCACCCCCACTAGACATATCACCCCCAACAACAACCCTGTCAGTGTTTACCTTCATTGTATACAGCACTCAGGCTTTCACATCCCTTTCCCTCAATTTCGATAATAAAACTTTTTCACGTCAAAATACAATGTTTTCACTAATTTACCTATTTACCTAACTAACATATATATATATATATATATATATATATATATATATATATATATATATATATATATATATATATATATATATATAGCGGTGCGAGACTGGCCGGTGCTTCCTTTAGTTTCCGTGAGGCGACCAGTCACATGAAGATTGGTCGTTAAGATACACTTCTTTCCTCCTTGCTCATCGAAGCTCCAGAATTCCATTTCCTTGCTTCGTCTTTCTGTCTTTCTTTAAACCTTTCCCTATCTAAGACTTGGGTCTACGAACATCTGCGAACTCAGATTAATCCCTTCTGATTTTTTCTTTCATTTTAAATCAGTTTTATCTAACCTTTCCAGCTAACATGGTTTCCACAGGAGCATACCCTCACCCATGCCATGTTGGCTACTGTATATAAGGAGGTAGGGGGAAAGAAACGCAACGCTTCGGCTGGTTAGCTTTCACAACTCACCACAAGCAATGATCACACAACCTCTATTCAGTCTCGAGCGTTTGACTTTGATATACTTTACATGGTCTAGTTGCTCAACTCGTCCTGCGAAAAAAAAAAAAAGAATATATTCAGGAAAGCCATTTCGAACCTGCTTCGTTCAAATGGCTTGATCGCTACATCACCTCGCATCATCTGCACAGTCATGACTTTCCTCATCACGAAAACAGCGAAGCAACAGGTGTCCTTCATTGCTTGTATTATCACACGTGAGAAAGGCAGAAAAGGAAAAAGAGATCTGTTGGAGTGTGATGGCTAAAAACCTGCTCGTCCAAAAGGCCCAGAAATACACAAGGCTCAACGCACGTAAAGTGGCTATAAACTCATACACCAATCGTTAGCGAAAAACATCAGTGCGAACACCGAGACGATCGTGCGTGTACATCACCCGCATTTCGCCCTCCTCCATCCCATTAAACCAGTCCCTGCAGCCACAGTTATCAGTTATCAAGCAAATAATTTTCCTAGTCTGTGTTTAAGGACTGGTCCCACGAAAGCGATGCAGTGGACCTCTTTATTCCCACTGGAGTAAGAGCCTGACCCACTAATAATTCATAGAACATATGGAGATAAAATAATCGAGCTGCGTATGAGCGGTATGATAATGAGACAGTTCGGTAAGAAAAGACAGAAAACTATTGATGAAAATATTCAACGTATAGATAAGCAAAACTGAATATACTAGCGTTTCGCATAGTTACCAGCCAAACAAAAGGATATAGACAAGTTAGAGAATTTTAGATTCAATTCATAAGTACTATTGAGGCGATGGAACATCTGATCAGCCTTGAATGGTTTTAAAGAACTCAAATATTACAACTTTGGAAGAAAAAGAAGAGAAAGACCCATGATACGCAGTGTGTGGCAACCGGATAAGGAAAATACAGATTTATTAAGATTGTAAAAATACTGTGGAATTCAGAGGTAAATATACGAGAGGGCGACAAGAAAGCTAGAAAGGCTATGTAAATATTCCATCTGACGAAGTAAGAAACATATGTATAGGTCAACTAAAGAATCATCTAAAAGAAAACTTGACACATGGTTGAAGTCAGTCCTAGATGAACTGAGAACAGACGATTATTTCACCAACGGCAACGGCAGATAAAAACAGTATTGTTGAACAAACAAGACGTGCGGTGAGCGCTACGCGCTGGCCCTGTCTTTAGGCAAAAGATCGTCTCAGTTACGTGGTTAAGTACTCTCTCTCTCTCTCTCTCTCTCTCTCTCTCTCTCTCTCTCTCTCTCTCTCTCTCTCTCTCTCTCTCTCTCTCTAAGTCTCGGCTCTTGGTCATCATCCTTTGTGAGGCGAGCAAAAAGAAATAATCAGAAAGGAATCACTCTTAGTGGCACCAGATAAGGCAGATGATGAAGTAGCTGAAACAAATGATTAAGAGAAAATATCATGGCTGGTTTTTTTCTTTTTTTTTCAGCGAATTTTTCAAAAGGATGGCTGTTCACAGTCAACCATAACTGATGAGAGACCAAAAAACAGTCATAACACAGACTTTATCATGTAAGGAAGTTGCTGAATAAGAGGGAAGCATTGACAATGTGGAAATGATCAAAAGGGAAAGCAGAAGAGCGTACTGTGGACTTACTTAATAGGGAAGGTAAACAGTACAACTGCATCAGTAAATATAAAGGACGTACACATTACTTAATCGGTCAGTTCAAATTTGTGTGAACATTCACTTTTGGGCAACGAAATAATCTTGTGGAAGTGGTGTCCAGGGTGTAGTGAAGATGAGGGTGTGGTGGAAGTGGTGTCCAGGGTGTGGTGGAAGTGGTGTCCAGGGTGTGGTGAAGATGAGGATGTGGTAAAGATAGACTTCGGCCTGACCTGTAAAGGTTTAGGACATAGTACCATAGTGTGAAGGATGTAGTTTAGAACGTGTAAATGTAGTATCGTCTGCCTCCACCCTGAAGATAATGGCGAGTGATGGAGCAGATGGAAACATCTAGTCTTCGATCACGAATATATGATGTTTCAGTGACGAATTGCTTATTGGGTCTAACAATACTTCGTTACCTGTTTATGCAGAATGGGGAAGGAGTTCTACACTCGTACTACATTACTGTCATAACTTCTGCATGATGTCCAGACTCACGAGTGTATGCATGTGTGTGTGTGTGTACGTGTATTCCAGGCTGTAAGAACAATTCTTTCATCTGCTCTGCGTCTCCCATGTCTTTTGAAAAGATAGAAAGAAAACCTGGAATCAGTCTGCCAAGACTGCAGGTAAAACATCATCATATGATAATCGGAATTGTATCTGTACGTCAGTGTTGAAGGCTGGGAGCACTGTGACTGTCCTCATTCCTGTTCCTCTGGTGAGAGAGAGGCACTGTTGACTGGGCACTGCACTGTTGACTGGGCACTTCACTGTTGACTGGGCACTGAACTGTTGACTGGGCACTGCACTGTTGACTGGGCACTGAACTGTTGAGTGAACACTGAACTGTTAAGTAGGCACTGGACTGTTAAGTGGGCACTGGACTGTTTAGTGTACTCTGGACAGTTCAGTGGGAACCAGACTGTTCAGTGGCCACCAGCCAGCTTGTTGGAGTAGTCCTGAGGCTACACGAACTCGCTTCCAAGAGTCTTTAAGATAATGTTAATATCTCTTAGGTTCCCCGGGAAGAGCTGTGCACCTGACTGTGTGTGTGTGTCTCCCTCAGGACGGGTGTGAGGTAGACGTGCGAGACCTCCAGGAGTCTCGGGGATACCTGGAAGGGACGACGAAGAGCTACATGGAACGCATGGGGGAGCTCATGGCCACCAGGCTGGCCATCAGTGATACAGAAGGTAAGGCATCCTTGACTGGCTGGAGATTGATGTGTTTTTAGTCTCTTGACCACGATGGTACGACCCTTGGGCATGATGGAGCCTGGCCTTTGACCTGACCTATACCCACCCCTACCTCAATGGTCATACAGTCGTCTTCAGGGGGGGTTTAAACGACAAGATTTCGCTGTAATTGTCGTTGGGTGAAAGGGGTGGCAGAGACAGCAATAATGACTGGCATCGCTTGACTGTAATATTGTGTTGTAGGTATCATGATAAATGGTTTCCATCAACAGGTAACTGTTGGTCTGTTTCAAACGGGCAGTCAACAGAGGTAAGTTTCTCTTTCAACAATAGCTCGGATATGTCGTCACCCGGAGCTTCCACAAAACTCCGCCTGCACCTTGCCACATCTCTCCTCTCACCCACTGTAGAGCAACCACTCGACCATTGCCTCTCACTCAACTCTCCCAAACTTTCTCCAGCCCTCCCACACTCAGCCTTCCCAGTTAGGGAATTGTCAAGAGATGAATCCTAGTAATCTCCTCATTATCCTTCCCTCCTACTTAGAATATTTTCTTTAATTTCCTGTTGATGACGATTTTCAGGACTTTAAGGCAGGGAGAAGCGGCAACGAACATGTGACGTCACTAGACGGGTCATGTGAGACTGTTTACCTAACAGTATCAGTGTTGCCAGGTCCGGGAAGGGACTTGTTTGTCAGTGAAGAAGAGAAAAATCCGTAAAATTTGATTTGATTTAAATGATAAAACTATTGTAAATACTTTTTTTTAGTTTAATTCTGGAATTTTATCTCAATTTTTTAGGTCTGTGTTTATTTTCTACTTTTTGTTATAGAGTTTCTAAGACGCGTATAGGAATTTCCTATTGTTGTAAGGAAAAAAACTCCGTCATAATTCTGTTGCGTCAGACAATTATTATCAACATCAACCCGCACCCAGTGGGGCCCTCACACCACAGTGACAACGGCCTTGTCCACTCTGGCCCTCCGCCCTTTACCCTGAAGTGATTAGATATCGACGAGGAATATTCCATCCAAACACGTGATATTCTTATATCAAAGTCACGCTGCCTTAAAGCTGTGTGCGCACTGCGATGAACGCATCGTAGCAACACATCGTGTAGCCAGGCAGCGATAGACGGACTGGTCCGGGTGGCAAGGTGATACGCAGCGTTTATCGACCCTGGGTTGTGAGTTCGATCCCCAGCAGAAAACACACACACACACACACACACATATATATATATATATATATATATATATATATATATATATATATATATATATATATTTATTTATCCCTGGGGATAGGGGATTAAGAATACTTCCCACGTATTCCCTGCGTGTCGTAGAAGGCGACTAAAAGAGGAGGGAGCGGGGGGCTGGAAATCCTCCCCTCTCTTTTTTTTTTTTAATTTTCCAAAAGAAGGGAACAGAGAAGGGGTCAGGTGAGGATATTCCACAAAGGCCAGTCCTCTGTTCTTAACGCTACCTCGCTAACGCGGGAAATGGCGAATAGTTTGGGAAAAAAAAAAAAAAAGATATATATATATATATATATATATATATATATATATATATATATATATATATATATATATATATATATATATATATATATAGGTGTTACTGGATTCTGCTTGTAAGTGTTTGCATCGCGAAAGAGAAGTCACTTTCAGTGATGTGTGTCATCTTCGGTAACGAGAAAGAAGTACAGTCCCGGAGAGGGTCGTCTGGCTCCAAAGTCCATCATTCCCTTGCTCCTACTTGGGGAGCAGTTTAGAAGCTGCAGGAGCCCCATAAAAGATGTCCTAGGGTTGAATAATAATAATAATAATAATAATAATAATAATAATAATAATAATAATAATAATAATAATGATAATAATAATAATAATAATAATAATAATAATAATAATAATAATGATAATGATAATAATAATGATAATAATAATAATAATAATAATAATAATAATAATAATAATAATAATAATAATAATGATAATGATAATAATAATGATAATAATAATAATAATGATAATAAGGACACCGGGATATAAACAGGGCAACTAACTCGCCGAAATTCATTACCCAATACATAATAACGATTCGTGTCACCATCATATTATATCATCTTCATAAACGTATTAGATATTCAAGTTTTTGTTTGAAATAGTTTTCAGGGTGTATGGTACGCAAATTAAGAGTCAGGTCATCTTTCAACAGAGGGAAGTGTGAGCAACTTTTGGGAGTCTGATCACCCATCATCTCGCCTGCTGCTCCCGGTACCCAGGTAGGTCCACCCCTGCTGCGGGAGGTTCCTCCCTCGCTCTCACTAAAGTGATTTCGTTAAAGATAATTATTTCTGCCATAAAGTAACCAACTCTAGTACCCTTATATTTACGAGATTGATTATTTTTAGTGTAGAGTAATTGTTTATTTGTATACTTATTTCTAGCAGAATTGATCGACCTTCAATTTTCAGCATCAGGAGACTGGAGGCTCTGGAGCCAGTAGTGGCCAAAACACGACTCCACGACCCTCGAAGACCCACCCGTCCACTTAGACCTCCACCCAACCTGTACTCCTCCGTCAGAGCCGCCCACATCATCCAAAGAGGAACGTCACATCTGCAGAGGTCACCCCTCGCTCGCAGAGACAACAAATACAGCGACCAGATGAAGCACAAGAAAAGGGAAAAGGATGATGAGAAGTACCTTCAGTGCCTTCAAGATGACAGGAATAAGGACAACAAACATATCTTATACTGCGAGACCAGAAATCCTTACGATGGATGTGATAATTATCTGTGGGTTAGAGGATCCACGAATGTAGACCCCATCGAGTTGCTCAACGACCCATTCCAGTCTGGCAATGTCCCATACCATCACTACTCCTCCCAGCCCTCACAGCTGGACATGGGTCACTGTGTCGACCATCGGTATTCATCTCAACCCTCACAGCTAGACGTGGGACCCTGTGAAGACCTCTTGGTCTCTGGAGAGGAGGTTGTTTTAAGGCTATCAGTGCCTCCTGTGCCCAGAGTGAGTTCCGCTACCAGTACTTCTGGGGAGGGAACACAAGGCTCACTCCCACCTCGTGGAGGCAGCACCCGCAAGTCCAGCAAGAGGGTTGGTGTGAGCAAAGGCACTGCTGGAACCAGAGACGTCGACGAGGAGCAGCTATGTGCTGACATTGCCGCTTGTGATACCCTGTTCCTAGACACCTTTGCTCAAGAGACTCCCGAGCTGATAGCAGCGAGGAACCTGAAAGGGAAGGTGAAGAAGAAGAAATCCGTCAAGGCGGCCGGAGGAGCCAGGGACTCGGAGAAGAGAAAGGAAGACAAGCCGGGGAAAAATAACAGCGAGGGAAGCAAAGAAGCTGAAGACACGAAGAAGAACCTGAATGTGGACAACGAGAATGAGAAGGTGTATGAAAGTACACAGTCTGACGGGAAAGTGAAGAAGAAAATCAAAATCGTTATTGGTAAGAAAACCAAAAGCAAAGTAACTAAGAAGACGTCACCAGAGAAAGTTACTTAGGTAATTTCACACACACACACACACACACACACACACACACACACACACTTCACTGATCTCTTGTGTCAACAGACAAGCCATTTACTTTCATACTGTTTTCGGTCCAGCACACATCTTTCCAAGATGATTCATGATCACACAATAACAAAATTGAAGTTACAAAGAGTGACATACACAGACTCAAGGTCCAAGCGAGATGGTCTGGCTCTAACACTACTAAAAAGAAGTATATTTGTTACCTTTTTCCTTTGAGATCATTATTTTTAAGCCATTGCTTTCCACTTGGCTCTTGTCTGTTGATCAAGTTACAGAAAACTTTTTGCGGTGTATAATGACGAAGCTCAACTCATGACCAATGTTTGGCTCTGTCAGCCAGCCACGACGTCCTTCTGTAGCATTTCCACATTTGTACTTGTAGACCTTTGGTGTAGCTACCTGCCACTCTGTGCTTAATGTAAGAGAGTAAATAAAAAACTTTAAGGTTGGGGGTTTTCTTTTGTGAAAGGGAATGTTTAGTATGTTTATACCACAGTCTGATGCACGAGAGTAGGATGAAAAAATAGTCTTTGGAAAATATATGGTTTTATTGTCCTTTTCATTTGATTTAACGGAAAATGAGAAACACTGTATGGTAATAAGAATCATGAGTGAAGCATGGTAACTGGAGGAGAAATGGGGGTGTTGAGGAGGCTAGGGTTTCCTGGGGAGGAGCTGCAGTGTGATTGGGAGGGGATACAGATTGTGGTAAGGGTGACTTAAGAGTATTGAGGGAAGGGTTGAGTGTGATAGGCGAAGCTAGGGTGTATCATTGGAGCTTAGATGTGGTGGGGAAGCTTGGATGTACTGGGAGAAGCTAGAGTGTGGTCAGGTAGGCTGGGGTGAAGTGAAACTAGATATTAGTAGGGGAGATGGGGTGTACTTGGGGAGCTAGAGTGTGGTGGGGAGAGACTAGGGTGTATGCTAGAGCGTGGTAGAGGAAGGCTGGGGTGGACTAAGGGAACTAGGTTGTTACTGGGGAGGCTGGTAAAGGAAAGTTAAAGCTGGGGGATGGTTGACACACTGATGAATGATGGTGAGATGTGGCGGGGAAGGCTATGGCGACATGCTGCTACATTGTCTGTATTTCTAACCTTTTCTTGGTCATCGAACTACCACAAACCCTTCATAAAATTTATCTATTCTTTAACTCCTGAAGTCTGTCCCTCCAAGAAAAAAAAATCCTAAATTCTTCAACTCCAAAAGCCTATCCCTATAAACAAGAGAGATGGTCCTAGCTTTAATTCCATCTAGCAGATCTTGGACCTGCTATAATTCTATACTAATTCCACGATAATTACCGCTATGTTATCTCTCATTTTTCATGTAAGATTAGCAAGGAAGTTGTTCAAATAACTATAATCAGTTGGTTGGTTCAAATCACTAAATAGTACAGGACATAATAGGTACTGTAACCGATAGAATATATGTCAGTTACATGTGTATACAGCAAGATATATAAAACTCACAACACCCCCGGACATCACAGATATTGGTTCTCATTAAACCGTCAAGGAGTACATTGCTGTATGCCCTGAACTCGATCATTTCAAACGCATTGGCCTGGTTTACTGTAAGATTTCCGATCTTATACATATTGTTGTTCTTTAGTCTAACACTCACGTACATGCAAAGTTTGTTCACCTCTGATTGGGAACGGTGTTTCATGTTACTGTTTGAGTGTTACATTACACCCACTGAGTTTTGCAATTCATTGTATATCTTATACATTATTACACTTAGGATTTGAACCAATCATGTATCACCAGAACCAGCAATATTGCTTTTTTCAATATTTCTTTAACGGAGCGACGACCTCTCGGGGTCGCTTGGCTCGTTCGAGTACAGCCACTGTATTATGCCCACTGTACACTCTGTACGTACCTCCACTTACCCCCTTGTAATTAGATAATCATTAAAGCAATCTTGCCTGATTATGCCAAAGAAATGAGTTTAGTTGCAAGCGAGTCATGGAAAGGCAAGGGTGAGGAAATGCACCGTGGTAAAAAATTTAGAACGTTTTTTCTTATATTTTCTTATTTAATAAAGAACAGATAACTGTAAAATCATAAAACGTAAGCAGCATCGAGAGTCGGCAACATAAGCCATTGGTCGGCAGGTCGCCGCCTCGCTGCACGCGTTACGCAACCTGCCTTTGCACACGACACGTCGTTGCACCAGGTATAAAAGCCTGTGCTTGCACGGGACTGGCGTCTTCAACGCAAACACTCCTTCCTTCGTTGACTTCCCTGCACCAGGTACCTCTTCAACCGCCATGCCTTGTGGATGTGGAAGTAAGTCATATGTTAGCTCATTCTCAAGAAATAGTAACTTAGGCTTGTAAATAACTAGCAATATAGGCTTGTAAATAACTAATTCTATGCTAGTAAATTGTTTTCACGACTCTGTTGTGTGGCCAGGCGCTATGTTGGATATTAACGTATGGTGTGGTTGCCCACAGCTCCGTCTAAATGTGGGTCTGGCGCCTGCTGCTGCGGCTCCACCTGCAGCTGCACCAACTGCCCCAGCAAGAAGACTTGCTCCTGTGCTGACGGTAAATGTAAGTACAACAGATGAGGTTCTACACCCCCCCCCAACCCTCATCCCACTCTCGTGTATATGTGAACACCCCCCCCCCCCCACCTCCCTTACCTCGTTCATGTCATATTTGTTCACCATTTAGCCACTTTTGTGGTGCAGTGGTGGATGCTTCATCATTATATAGGAAGGCCTATAACCAGGTTTACCATACGAATTCTTATGTGTATGTATAACCGTATGGATGCATAGAGGTAGATGTATCCTAGGATGCATATATGGCTAGGTTTGCCATAAGATACATATAATTAGATTTAATCAAAGGGGTGTATATACCTAGGTTTGAAATTAGGGATACACATAGCTTGGTTTTAACAAGAATGCATAAAGCTGGTTTACAATAATGAATATAACGAATGTTTTGATGTTGACTGACATCTTCGGCTCCATTTCTTTATCATCGTTAACTTGACAACTAGCGAGCCTCGTTATCTACAGCGTAATAAGTCTTTATCAAGACAATATAGTCTCCTTTTCACTCTCCTTCGCCTTGGAAGTCGGCCCATAGTTTATCATCTAATCTTATCTTTCACCTGACCTGCCTCCTCCTCGATAGTTGTAGACCTCAGGTCACTTATTGTTGTAGTTACGTAATACATATATTACGTCTTGTAGCGTTAATGTACAGTGTTGTGAGGGGTCTTGTGCCTACATGTGATTAGTTTGCACAGGTCGAGAAGGGAGCTGTACTCTTGGGGAGGTGGGGTTCACACACTCCCATCTTTGTTTACATTATGGGTGCTCGAGACAAATACACTCCACAAGTAGACGATATCGTATCTAATACTGATAACTGAGGAGGATTCTATGATAGACGACAGTGCATGGATTGGATGATAGCGCGTGAATTATAGGGAAAAAATTGTTTTCGTATCTCCAGTTGACTCGCCCAAACATTTTTTTTTTCTCATTTTCATATCACCAGCATAACCAGTCTGTCTCTCTACTACACACTGTTCTGTTGAACAGTATTTAGATGAGGCTAGTTTGATATTTAAAACTATTTTGTTTTTACCATTTCACTTCCTCGATAAAAAATAAATATTATTATGCCTGTGTTTGATACAGTAGTAGACCACAGTATTAACAGAGTATTATGATTATGTAGTCTTATGCTTACTGAGTCAAAATGGAAACATATGATGTGAGAAGACTAAGATATAGTACTGGCTGTATTAAGTTATAATGATGGGGTGCATACATGATCCATGACGAGGTTATCTGCTGGGCTTAGTAGCAGTTGTTATGTCATGGTCTTCTTTGTGGTACAGACGGGATGGTAAAGCGAAAGGCAATTCCCCATCCTCAAGTGTAATAGTCGGCAAGAAACATAGTCGTAAAGTAACATCATGTAGTATAGAATATACTGCCGTGGAATTTTCCCTGGGAAGTGTAAACTAAAATAGTTCCCCAACTTTGCAGTGTGGCGTTCTCTGGAGAGGAACCTCTCATCGGAAATGGAAAAAGTCAATTTGATGTTAAATAATGAATTAATGTCTATTTTCCCTTAAAGTAATCTTATTTGCGGATGGTAAATATCAATGAAGTATTTGTGTAGCCTTAATCTGAACGTATTGTCCACATTAACATCTGGTTATTTATTCCAATGTTCAGCAACTCCACAACTTCAAAACATTTACCCATATAACTGTATTACATCTAACTTCCTTACAATTTAATATTATTTTGTTTCATGTGAATTTTTTTGGTTATTGTCGAAAATACATAGAATTTTGCTTTTTTTGTCCATGTAATTCTTTATATTGCTTATGTCTAAATGACGGACTTAGTTTTGTTGCTCTTTTCTGCATTTGTTCTGGTTTAGTTTTTTAAGATTACTGACCGAAATTGAAAAAAAGTGTCTTCCAAATGAGGTCTGACCAGGGCTGTTATAAAAATTGAGGATTATATCCCTCGACTTTGATTAATATATCTTATTGTGACACGTAATATTGTGTTAAGCATCAAGTAGAAGCGGCTAGGCTTTCCTTTACGTATATTAGGTCATTAATTATAATCACTCCAGGGTCTTCCTTTTTGGATAATGACTTAGAGCATTTCATATTCATAGTTATGTTTATGGGCTGTGTGGTGTGATGATATTTCAAGGTATAATAATGAGAGGTTTGCATCTTAACCTACAGGCGGGAATGATTGCCAGTGCAGATCTGCTGCCGCCTGCTGTTGTGGTCCCAACTGTAAATGCTCCTCTTGCCCCATGAAGTAGAGGCCCACTTCCCCCTGACCTGCGCCTCCCTGCTGGGTCACGGGGGTCACCTCCCTCCCTGCTGGGTCACGGGGTCACCTGCCTCCCTGCTGGGTCACGGGGTCACCTGCCTCTCTGCTGGGCCTTGGGGTCACCTACCACCCTGCTGGGTCGTGGAGTCACCTGCCACCCTGTTGGGTCACGGGGGTCACCTACCTCCCTCCTAGGTTACGGGGTCATGTGACGGTGGTGAAACCTCGCCTAGGACACCTAACATGCAATACGTTTTCCTTCACATTTTATCATAGATTAAGTTAGATCTGAAAAATTCATCCCCTTGTTGCAAATCCTTTATAGACTACCTGGAAATCTTTCCAACAACTCTATCTTCATGTAACACTTAGTAATAAGAGTGAAGCAAATATGTAATAAATATTAATAAAGTTTTGACATTAAGATAAGATTAGATGCCCTGTGTGTGTGTGTGTTTATGTAAATGTAGGTTGATACAAGGGGGGAGGGATGACCCGGTGACCACTTGAGTCCGGCTGAGGTGGTGACCCATGACCTAGTGAGTTCAGCTGAGGTGGTGACCCGGGTCGTCTGAGCTCAGTTAAGGTGGTGACCTGGAACTTCTTAGCTCAGCTGAGATGGTGACCTCTGAGGTGATTACTCTTGACCTCTAAGCTCAGTTAAGGTGGTGAACTGGAACGACTTGAGTTACACTGAACAGTGTGACCGACAAGATTGAAATGGGATTTCCATTTTTTTCATTCCAAGTCCACAACTTGAATGGAGCATATTCTAGTAATAGAAAAATGTAAACATAAAAGTCGAAGTATGTTTAAGGGAGTGAAAAAACCTGCTCCTCATCAAGCAACAGGTCGTAGTTGTAAGGAAAAGTATGAAATGGTAGAGTTCTAAAGTTAAGCGGTGTCTGTAGAGGAAAGAACAAACGTCAAAAAAAGGGGCCACCCTACCTGGAATATGCCAAAGGACACATTAATCATATGACGCAGTCTTGTGTAACTGATCACGTAGTCTTCTGGCTGGCTGGTGTATCTCCGTAAGTATTTCCGTGTCTACCTTTCCCTCTCGCTATCACCAGTGGTGTCTGCCAAGGTTCACTCCTGTCTCCTACGGTCTTCATGTTTATTCCATCGGCGATTTAATTTCATCAGCTTACCATTCATGCTGACGACACAGCGTTACATTCCTCCATTATTTTTCTTCAAAAATTCACACTCTTTTGCTTGATATACAATTCGCCTATTAACATTTATCTCTATAAACAAATTTGGACAATTTCTCTGGGGTAGATGCAAACTAGTAAATTTCAAATCCTGAAACACATTTTTCCCGTTTCTCCGATACAGTTCACAGCTTCCTTATATTCGACGGCTCACTAATTCCACCACTACACAAATGCTTATCGTAACATCTGTGTCTTTGAAATACCAAATAGTACAGCGACTGTCTAAGAAACAACATTCAGATTAAAGAATTTTCTGGACGGTTGTTTTGATTATATAAAGGGCTGATTAGATTTTGGAGTATTATGATTAAAGTGTGTCCTTCCGCATTTTTGGGCGAGGTTCTCTGTAACGTCTTGTGTCTTCCCACACACAGCTTAACTTTGGAACTTTAAATCCTAGTGGATTTCCTCAGATCCGACCTGCTCTTTTAAGAAAAAAGGTTTTGCGTTTATTCAAAGTCATTATGTCATTACTCCCCCCCCCCCCATGAGAACATTTCTTCATATTTCATGCAAGGTTATGAGAATGTCACCCTGTTCAGCGTACCTCAGGTAAGCTGTGAAGTTCTGGAGGTCAACGCAGCCAAGGTCGTCATATATGATCACCTTGTAAATCATACAGAACCACCTCAACAACTTTGAGCTCGAGAGATCCTGGGTGGCCACCTTAAGTAAGATCAGATTCTGGATGGACACCTAAATTAGGCTCAGAAACTTTACATTGCTCCCTAAAAACTAAGATAAGATATTGTGGATGGCCATCTCAACTCTGCTTAAAGTCCTGGATGGCCACCTCAGTATCTTTGAGTAACATCGCCGTAACTGGGGATAATCAAGCTAAACTTAAAATGAGAAACTTTATTCAAAAGTTAGTCATGCATTATACATTCACTATTGTTATCCAGTTTTGCTACAAAATGATTGTAAAATGTGACAGAATATCCATGTTGTCTGTGTATACTATTGTACCGGAGCAAATAGTCAGATCTGTGGCTTAAAGTATGATAAAACGATGGAAGATTTTGTCTTCATGTTGGATGCATGAGGTGTCCCCCACCGTCAGGTGACCCGCCAGGCAGTGACCCAGCGAGACTCACTGTGACCCACAAGGGAGAGTGGGTTGGCCTCTACTTCATGGGGCAAGAGGAACACTGGCACTTGGTACCACAGCAGCAGGGTGAAGCAGACCTACACTGACAGTCATCTCCACCTGTGGGATAAAGTGGAACCTCTTAGTATACCTTGTCATATCATATCCTGATGCACTTAGTATACCTTGTCGTATGTCTTAAGCTGTTCCAGTTAGTATACCTTGTTATATCATACCTTAGCCTATTATTCCTAGTACACTCGTGTGACAGGAAGGAAAAGGCTTGTGTCTACATGACTGACGAAGGGAGAGAGAGAGAGGATGTGTGGGGGAGGAGGGGTAGCAGTGTGCAAACGACAAGGAAGGGGGTTCACGAGAGAGACGGGAGGGTAGGCAAGTGGACGGTATCACTAAAAACAGATGGAGGGAAGGTGGTGTATTTATTAGATAAAAGGGGGACGTTGTTATATAGAAGAGAGGAAGTTTTATATTCATAAGGTGGAGAATGGGAAGTTAATGTACCCACAAAATTAAGAGGAAATAGTAGTACTCAAGTTAGACACAGAAACAATTCACTCAAGATGAAGAGAGTGGGTAACTAGTATACTCATAAGGTTAAAGGAAGTTATTGTATTCAGTATTTAGAGTCAGGGAAGCTGGTATAATCAAGACAGACATGGAAGTTACAGTACTAAAGATGAAGAGGATGGGATGCTGGTATACTTACATTTGCCGTCGGTACAGGAACAAGTCGTTTTGCTAGGGCAGTTGGTGCACTTACAGTTGGCTCCGCAGCAACAAGAACCAGACCCACACTTGGAGGTTGCTGGGAAGAACCACAATATACATTAGTCACCTCAAGTCTCCTCCAACGTTATGTAAATACACAAAACTAGAAGTGATAAGGAATTAGTAACGGAGGGAAGAAACCATACAACCGTCCATGTAACTAATAAGCTTCTATCACTCCATCCACTTGATAAATCTCAGAATAATCATAAGTGAAATATATCCAGAAAGACACGAAATGGAGAGAAAATGATAATTCGTACTTACTTCCACATCCACAAGGCATGGTGCTAAAGGTTGTTCGATCGTTGTTAGGTAGAAAGAAGCAAGATCTTTGATGCTGAGATCCTTGGTTTGTTGGTCTTGCCGGAGCGAAAGAGGCTTTTATACTCTGAACTTCAAGGTGTCGTGTGGAGAGGCTGGTGTCGTGTGGAGAGGCCGGTATCGTGTGAAAGTGAACCGTGTGCAGAACGTGTTGCCATACTTCCCTCCCTCTATTTTTCTTCAATGAAACTCAGAATTTTCTGAGATTTCATCGTAAAAATGAAGTTTATGCGTATCTTTTTACTTTATCAGATGTACGACAAATACCAGTAGCAAGTACCCACTGTTCTATACATGGAATAAACACGTCTATGTGTGGCCTGTTGTCTTTATGCGCGATGAACTTGCGAGTCATTTGTGGCCACCAGAAAACGATCCAAGAAGGAAAGTACGCGAATGTAATACAACCAAATTTAATCTGATTCTAAAACTCAGTGTGCATATGTTTTGGAGTCCATCTGGGCATCTTTTGATCCGTATTGCTTATACTAGTTGCTTGTATATAGACGAACAGGGAAATCTAGTCAACATGAACGATTCTCTAAATTGCTTGCCGCAGGAAAATATGGCATCATGAATTCGTAGATGACATAGATTTCTCTAAATCTACATAAGATTTTCAGGGACTAGATAAACATGATAAACTGAGGCGAAGAATAATACCTTAGAGTAAGAAGTAAAGACAAATCTATTGGGTAATCAGCGCATGAAGACCAGACGAAAGGAATAAGGCATTGGACTTAACATTTTGAAAGTAGACAACACATTCCACAGTCGTGGGCGCTTCCTGGCCACTCGATCATGTATACACACGTCTCTAGTGATGACAGCGTTATACCACAAGTCTTCGTCACACTCTATTGCTTTTGTGAGTGTGCCCAGGGCATCTGAGGTTGTGACTTCATAACTGAGGTTGTGGTGGGCCGTAAGATGTATTTGGCGTCTACCATTGTGTTTTACAAACTGTGGATCAGGTCGCTAACTGGGGATGGTGGTAGCCAGCTGTCAGCACAGTTATCGAAACACTCCCGTTAGTGTAAGTCCAGATCCCCCCCCCCCCCCATACAAACACGGGGGTCGGGAAAATGAAATAAATATAGCCAAGATTTCTGACATTTTTTTTTTTTTTACCTCTTGATAGTTATTTGTAAACAAAAACAGCTGTGTTTACACCTGTCGGAGGAGGGAGGGTCATGGAGAACAAAGACCTGGATCTTGGGGAGGGGGGTCGTCGTGTAAATCCTGCTCAGAAACATTGCTCGTAAACTCTTCCTTCACTGTTTCTGAACCCCAGTACATGCTCTTAGACTCTTCCTTCACTGTTTGTGAGCCCCAGTACATGCTCTTAGACTCTTCCTTCACTGTTTGTGAACCCCTTTATGCATCGTCCATCTTATTTGCTTCATATTTAGAAAAAAGAAGGGTTGCTGGAGACGTGATATCCAGCGAGGTGAGGCGCCCAGCTGCCCGACGCGTCTCTCTCTTGTCAGTTGGCTTCGACTCGCCCACACGCAATATTTCTGTTTCCTTCTGGTCTGTTTTGTTATAATCAGTTTTATTCTGCCATCTTGAAAGTGCTGCTGTTGCCTTATCATTACAAAGCTAAAGTACTCCTTGGGAGAAAATAATCCGCTTAAGAATGAGGAAAACTTTTTCCTGTATAAGATTGTGTGATATGGTCAGGTTGGAGTCAACACTTGACTTTGACATATGATCACCTGCGAAAATAACTTCAGAAATGTCCGTAAATGGTAAAGGGTTTATGTATAATTATCTTGACCACCTTAATGCGATATTGTCAACGTCATGGCGAATGAGAAAGATAACGATGGTATTGTACTGAGGAATACTACTGTGATCTGGTTTCATGAGAACTTAGGGCCAATATATGTAATTGTTCCACCTTCGCGACTATGCTCAAGTGAGAGGAGAGTTTGGTAGGTTCTTTTGAGGCTAAAAGTTCGTTGACGACAGTTACTCTTTCCCGTCCACTGCAAATGATAAAGCCTCGTCGAAAATAACTTCCCACTTGCGTTATAACCAAAAGCAGGCAGATACCGTCAACCTCTCTCTCTCTCTCTCTCTCTCTCTCTCTCTCTCTCTCTCTCTCTCTCTCTCTCTCTCTCTCTCTCTCTCTCTCTACCTGTCCGTACAGATCACAGGAATTAGAGTACAGGGTGAGGTCAACGTCACCTGACCTGGGTCACGCCTGACCTTTCTTTACCCTTTGCCCAGCTCTGTCCTAATCTCTCTCCCAGCACACACACACACACACACACACACACACACACACACACCTGACCTGCCGTTCCGTGTACTGTAACTGCCAGAATACATTTAGTTTACAAGTAGTACATGGTGGTATGTAAAAGAAAGACATAACCCGACTGTTAAATGCCGCATCGTGTGATTTGTTTCATGTAACTATCACTTCATATCCTCTATGGTATATAAAATACGTACATGACTTGAACCTTCTTTGTATCGCTACCAATACCAGTCTAGTCTGTATTTTGATCCCCTTTTATCATAAACACTGGTATCTATTGTTTTAAAACACCAGTATGCTTGAAAGGACTCTGGTGCCTTGTGCATAATCGTGTTGATTTGCTCTATGTATCCAGTCGGCGCCATAAAGGCTATGACTCGTTATGACCAGTGGACTAGGATCCCGTGGGCCCCGCCCTACTCCCGGAGCCCATACGGTTCCCCCAACCCACTGTACCCCTACATACTTGCTTCCACATACCCTCATCTGTATGTGCCATTTCACTCAATAACACAGAACTGCTTTCTCTCTCTCTGTTTATATATAGATGATTAAACCTACTAGAAATAGGAGCCTTATTCATCAAGCCTAAACACTTTCTGTGACCAAATATAATACGAAATATTAGAAAATATTGAGAGACCACTCAGAACCAGTTTTGTAGAATGTAAAAGTTTAGAGCTCAGGTGTATTATAATTTACGTGATGTATAATAAAGATAGCCCCTTTATCGTGCCCGTAAGCGCCATTAAAAGAGATGACTGAGGCACCCTTAAGTTACACGAGAACTAAACTCGACTGAAATTATTTGAAAATGGTTTTACTGGGAGCTCATAGTGTAAACAAAATACGCTGATACGTATGTAAAACCACTGTTACAACCAGTCACTTTGTCATGTGTAAAGTTTGTAATGTTCTAGAGTTTTTCTTATCTGTTGAAATGTATGGCTAATCTTGTTTGATGAAATAACAGGGAGTAGTTTACTGTATTGTCAAAGTTTAAATTGTTACGTAGAACAAATAGAAAAATTGTAATTTCACATGTTTGTGAAATACAGGCGAGAATAAGCCATACCAATGTTATTTGTGATGAAGCACAAATAAGATAAAATAAAATAATATATATATATATATATATATATATATATATATATATATATATATATACAGTATATAGTTATTGTTTCCATATATTAGCGATTCGGATCCAGGTACCACTGAAATCTAGAAGTGTCGGCCATGATTGCTCCAGTATGGTTGATGGTTGTTTTGAAAACAAAGAATTTGAAAAAGTAGATTGTCAAGATTCCCAGGAAAATAGGTACTACTCTGTGACGTGCTTCATTAGGGCAGTTGTGTCTCGTCTTTCTTGTGTTTTTTAGACTCGTGTTATTTGATGTTTAGATATAATATCGTGTAATGAGGCTCTATTAAGGTAGGTCGATATGGTTATGTTTTTTACCGTATTGAACATTGACAACCGTTTTACGTTATGAAATTCGTTAAAATACCGTCATTATGTTAATGTTCTTTGACTTTTAGTAGTATTTCCCATAATAAGAGAATAAGATTGGGCCTTTGAGTAGTAGTAATGGTCGAATGTAGGTACCCAGAATTCAAAAGGCGGTCGGCAAAATGACCACTGATTACCTTGATTTAGATATGTTTTGGCAGATGAGATACCTATCACCAGATGGATATAGCCATGCTTAGTTGTCGTGAAGCTGCTGTCATATATGAGAAGCTTTCTATAATGGGTATTAAATGGGTACCTGGCCTTGATTAGGGCCTCAGTTGCCCGTGCCGTCCTAGCGGACATTAAGATATTAATACTTATAAAAGTATGATTATTTAGTTTTAACACTAAACCTAAATGCGAGAAAGCTAGTACTTTCAAAGGGTTAGTTCGAAAATCAAATTTCATGTGTTTGGAAAGAAAATGTAGTTTTTGAATGATAGTGTGATTCGAACCAGTTGAAATATAAGAATGACTTAAAGTTTTATAAATTGATGTCAACTGAGACGGAAATGTTAAACATTAGTTTTATGAGAAGAGAGAAAATGAACCAGGATCACCATTAAAAGTAATGGAGGACTATATAGTTCTGTTAGTGAGCATGATGTAGACATGATAAGGTTTGTATTATTAGAAGAATGTTTTAAATTACAGTTCAGTTGTCAGAAAAGAAACACGTGTTAGAAAACTTAATTTTCGAATATTGTACTAGTTTGATCAGAAATCATTTAAACAAGGGACTAGTTTGATGGTTTATAGGGTTAGCATTGGTTTGGGCAGAATTATTTATTGTTAGCTTTCAGAGACAAAAGAAAATTGATACCAATTTATCAGTCTATGAAGACATGGTGAGTGAATCAAACAAAGAGCAAGGTTGGTAGTGATTGGTAGTTTATTTATTGAGCCAAATGAAGGTTTAGTTGGTTATCTAAAAATGGAGAATCATCCGGGATTTTGTGTCTGTTATGCTTACTGATGTAAGATTCACTTTTCAGTAAAGTATGGCAATTGTTAATTCATCAGAGACATTAACAATGTTGGACGTGGGCTTCCGAAACAAGATTGACAATTTGCAAGTAAGTCTTTTTCCTCCTCTACTGATGATTGTGGGGTTAATATATAGCATCATTCATGAGAAAGTTCTGAAGCTATACAAGCACTGTTGAAAAGAAGAAGGGGAATCTTGACTGATGGTCCCTTTTTAACAAATAAGGGCTGGTATGACAAGTTTAAGAAACACCAGGTTATTTCTTATGGTAGCCAAGACGGCACAGGCTGTTGTATGCCTCCAATCATAGTCATCTTTGATTTGCTGTATGCATAAGTTTAAGCCCTAGCCACATCATGTACCCATTTATTGACTGTTCCCAAAGGGAGGAGGAACAGCTGGGTTGGCTGTGAGCTGGTTGTCATTAAAGGACAGTTTCTTGTGTGGTAAAGAAAGAAGCCATTTTACAGGGTAAGCAGTACTCTGTGGCTGTCTTTAGTTGACATGTTTCATAAAAGCTTAATCAACTATCGCTTTAATGATAACCAGCCTTGGCTAGAGAACTATTGAATGAATACTCAGGTGCTTGTAAATTCTTTTTTTCAGAAACATGAAAGTAGAAATTAAAGGACTTGAACTTCAAGAGAGAGAATTATTTGGAGAAATTTTAGGGCATTAACTAAGGGGGCTGGATTACTTAAATAAATAGAAATGCCTAAACAACATCAAAAAAATGATAAAGTAAATACTATTTCTAGATTATCATCAGCAATAAAGGAAACATGAAAATGTAATCCCTGGCTATTTTGTTGAGGTAGAGCAGTATGAAATGAAATTTTTATATCCTTCATATTTAGCATATACACAGGTGTCATTGATTTTAATCATTCCACAAAATTATTTTTATCCATAGTTTCAGTGAAATTCTAATGAATGTTATAGGGATCTTTATTGTATTATTTAGAAGCAGTCTCAACACATTTAGTCATTATTTAAGTTGGAAATGATATTAGCTATTTTATTACCGTACATTTTGTTAGGAAATTAATAGTGAGAGATGATGAGTGGAGTTAAAAATCTTTTGACTCATTACTTGTATTTACTGTACTTTTATACTCTTTATATAACTTATTTTCCAAGACTTTCTGTGTATCTTCAATCACCAAAATTACTCGACCTTGTAAATACCATTCACATATTCTTTTGAGTCTTAAATGAGCTGCTCAGTACAGACAGCAGTCATTGAAAAAGCAAATTTGTTTATGTTGCCTCACAACATATCTTTTAGTTACTGTGTCTATTGTACTTTCCGAATTAATATATTTTCAGAGTAGGAATATGCATTGGCTTATATACTGTTTCAACACTGGTTGTCATTTTTTCAGATATGTGCAGATCTAAGAGGACACTGGAGGGAAGATACAGTTGCAGAGTTGGAACATCTAGGCTCAGAACTGCAAGCATTGCATCAAGATGTTGTCAAATACAAATGCATTTTATCCCATGCAAAGAAAGATATTCAAGCATCGCATGCCCTCTTAGAGCAGATGCAGCAACTCTCAGTACGACTCACTCACATGAAGAATAATTTACCTGCACATCTACCACGTCCTACTGCTCCTACTTACGATGTGTCTGTACCCAGCTCAACAACAAAGAAGATGAATGTTAACAAAGAAAACATACATCCTGATTGCCAGGTACAGGTCTTTTGTGTCCACAAATTATTGATAAGCATTTCATTTTGTATTTGATATTATTTGGTATGATTGCTATATAAAGAACCATACATTTTTATTACTTGCCTTTTTACCTGTTTCTTGTGTTGTGTTGTTTCTCCCTTCAATAGTTCCTGGTGCTATCTTTTTTCATTCATCATCATCATAAAGTAACCATGAATGCTCTTGTTTTTTATCAGAAAATAGAATTAATGTATTTAGTTTTTTCTTATTTCTAGGCCCCTGCTAGAATTGGACAGAGCAAAGCAAAGCAGATTCCAGTTATTGATTATGTAACTGTTGAAGAGTTTGAGTCTGTTTCCAAGTATGTATGCATGTTAAATGAAGCTTAGTTTATTGCATTATATAATGTTAAACCGCAACTAGTCACCTTCATTGATTAGTTGATGTGCAGGGTTTTGGCCTATGTAATGTACAGATTGACGACATAATTATTGTACATGTGATTCTGCTGTTGATAAAAGACAGATTATGCTGTATGCTCAGGACAGCATTACTATTATTTTTTCTCTTTTTTGTTAATCAAATAGCATTTTCTTCACATCTGTAATAGATAAACAAATATCAATTGTTTCATGAATTGATATTGGATCTTTGGCATTTGAGCATTTGGAGATAGCATCTGCAGTGTTTAATTAAGGTTTTGGTTTACTTGAAGGATAATATGTAATATGTCCACAGCATAGACATAATTCTAGTTCGAACAATTTGCTTATCCAAATTTTCCAATTCTTGCTTATATTGTGTTGTTAGTACTCCTAAGTATGAATGCTACAGTACATAACTTTAATTTCCTTTTGCACTTTTGTGTTGGTGAATTGGTGTGTAGAGTGAATTATGTTTTTCCTCACTGTTAATTTGCAATTACATTGCTAGGTATTTACGTGGGCGTCTGCAGTATGATCAAATAAATAATGCAGTTGATCAAGTGAATAAGACCTTGGAGACCAAGTATGCCCTCATGTCGCGTCCACGATCAAAAGTATCTGAGATAGACATGAGAATTGTCACGGCATGTAAACGGCAGGAAAATCAAGAGACAAGAGGTTTGTTTATTGTCAAAATTGTTTCAGAGGGGAGCAAGTGAATGGATATATTATCAACTTAAGTACAAGGTCCCCTTGCCTCTGTGCTAAATCTTAACACACAGCAAGTTGCACCCTTTGTTGCATACCCCTGAGAATGCGGTCACTACACATCTCTGCACCCTTAATGCACACACCAAAGATAGACACATATTCATTTACTTTCTCCCATTTTCTATACTATATACTCCCATTTATGTACAAATGCGTAGAGGTCTTTTGACATAAATACTCCACCTTCAGTTTCCAAGTATAATACCCTATTTTCTTGTATTCTTGTCATATCTGCATAAACTCACATCCACCCCTTTGTAAATCTAATCTCCATTATCATTTTGTATTCCACTCTGCCTTTATAGATCCCATCCTTTAGATTTATAAAGTAATTTGTATTTCTCCGAAACTTCAGCACAATAGTTCCCATTTTTCAGAGCTAGCTAGTGGCTAGACCAGATCATGAATGCGAAACTCTTGTCCAGATTTTCTTTTGGCCATTGCTTCATTGTTCTACTTGTGCTATTTTGCTACACTGTTCTACTCATGAAGACTATTTCGATCAACATTGTGGTACCTTCAGGAATTCTTGAGCAGTATTTTCGATGTAATTTATTTTTATTTAACCAATTTCTATTTTTTACAAATATTGTAGAACTGATAGGAAGAAATAAAAGTCCATGCAGCTTATCTATCTTCATTTAGAGAAAGAGATTAAATGCATACAGCTTCACAGTTCACTCACCCCCTGTCATTTTATATCCTGTTATGCTGAAATGAAGAGAGAGACATCCACACAGGTATAAGCTCAATTTTTCACTTTACATATACATAATTTTTCTATTTACGTTGCTGCACATGATCAGAAATCATTCTACAGGCATCCTCATCTTAACCAACTATGGCACTGTATAATTTACTAGCTGCTTGTCTGCTTTTTCAGCAATATATGGGACATACATACAACATTTTTGATAGGATTTTTGTCGAAATGTAAACCAACCATGATTATAATCCTCACAAATAGTGAACTCCATTTCATCCATGACTCATTTAACCAGAAAACCCAAAACAATGGCACCATTCAGTTTGAGTGACTTGGCCATTAGCCTCTTTTGGTGGTTGATGTACTCTTTAATCTAACTATATTGTTGCACCTTCAACTTTCTAGTCAGGCTTTAAAAAAAGGTCTTGTTTTAGAGGCTGAAAGTAGAAGTTGAAGGTATACATTATCTTTCCATCCACCCCATGTGTATTTGTATGGTTAGTACTTTGACTTGTATAGAACAGCTTGGAATGGAAGCTCTTTTTTTCCCCGATATGGAGACTTTTTTGCCCTGACCACTCCCTGAGGGAATTTCCTAATGGAATGATTGTCAGAGATGTTGATAGAAATTTAGCAAGAGGACATTTTTTTTAATATTTCTCCAGGCAGTCTCATTGGATATGACATGCATGTCGCTATTTGAATGATATTTGGCCTTGCCATTTGGATTTACAATCCATTGTGATGCTTAGACTAGACATAATTGTTGGTAAGGCCCCAATACTCTCTTAATCTTAATTTTTACTCGCAAATATTCCCTCTTACCATCTATTGTTTTCCCTTAAATTTTTCTTGCAGTATCCTTACATTTTTATTCTTTCTTTATCAGGTCTTCACTTTGTGGTCGATGATGATATCAAACGATGGAGTAGATTGAAGATGGACTCTACTGGAAGATCCCAGTTGACTCTTTTACGCACATTGAAGCGGGTGCGGGAAGTGCGTGGTCCAGGCAACATCGTACGATATGCTGTAATTGTCTGAAAAAACTGTGAACATCACCCAAGATTCTTCATAATACAGTTTGTTTACACCTGCTATTTGTTTTGAACATCAGAAGTAACAAAATATTTACTTTTTATGGTTTTTTTTTTTTTTTTTTTCCGCTGTCTCCCGCATTTGCGAGGTAGCGCAAGGAAACAGACGAAAGAAATGGCTCAACCCACCCCCATACACATGTATATACATACGTCGACACACGCAAATGTACATACCTACACAGCTTTCCATGGTTTACCCCAGACGCTTCACATGCCCTGATTCAACCCACTGACAGCATGTCAACCCCGGTATACCACATCGATCCAATTCACTCTATTCCTTGCCCTCCTTTCACCCTCCTGCATGTTCAGGCCCCGATCACACAAAATCTTTTTCACTCCATCTTTCCACCTCCAATTTGGTCTCCCACTTCTCGTTCCCTCCACCTCCGACACATATATCCTCTTGGTCAATCTCTCCTCACTCATTCTCTCCATGTGCCCAAACCATTTCAAAACCCCCTCTTCTGCTCTCTCAACCACGCTCTTTTTATTTCCACACATCTCTCTTACCCTTACGTTACTTACTCGATCAAACCACCTCACACCACACATTGTCCTCAAACATCTCATTTCCAGCACATCCATCCTCCTGCGCACAATTCTATCCATAGCCCACGCCTCGCAACCATACAACATTGTTGGAACCACTATTCCTTCAAACATACCCATTTTTGCTTTCCGAGATAATGTTCTCGACTTCCACACATTCTTCAAGGCTCCCAGAATTTTCGCCCCCTCCCCCACCCTATGATCCACTTCCGCTTCCATGGTTCCATCTGCTGCCAGATCCACTCCCACATATCTAAAACACTTTACTTCCTCCAGTTTTTCTCCATTCAAACTTACCTCCCAATTGACTTGACCCTCAACCCTACTGTACCTAATAACCTTGCTCTTATTCACATTTGCTCTTAACTTTCTTCTTTCACACACTTTACCAAACTCAGTCACCAGCTTCTGCAGTTTCTCACATGAATCAGCCATCAGTGCTGTATCATCAGCAAACAACAACTGACTCACTTCCCAAGCTCTCTCATCCCCAACAGACTTCATACTTGCCCCTCTTTCCAAAACTCTTGCATTCACCTCCCTAACAACCCCATCCATAAACCCACTTTTTATGTGTCCTTTAATAATCTCCGATGCACTCATGCTATTGCTGCATCAAACCTCAGTAAGATATTGCATCATAACAGCATACATAGGTGAACATGTCAGTTATGGAGACATGAGGAAGAGACTGGCTCTGATTTTAAAAAGCTGGGTTAATGCAGGCATTGGCTTCATCTGTGTGACCTTCCAAATCTTTTGGGCCATTATCCTTTTCCCTTTGGTTATCAGTGCACAACTTGCCAGATTTTGTTTTACTAAATCAGTACAAGGTAACAGTGGTTTATCCAACAAAAATTTTATTTTCATACTTGAGTGCTGTTTCTTGCATTAGCAAGGTAGCCCCAGGAATGTATATAATTTTTTTTTTTTTTCATGTCATATTCGCCATTTCCCACATTAGCTAGGAATGTCAAGAACAGATGACTGAGCCTAGAAGGAAAAATCCTCACTTGGCCCCCTTCTCTGTTCCAGCCTAGAAGGAAAAATCCTCACTTGGCCCCCTTCTCTGTTCCTTCTTTTGGAAAAGTAAAACAGGAGGGGAGGATTTCCATCCTCCTGCCCCCACCTTTTTTAGTTACCTTTTATGACACCAGAGGAATATGTGAAAAGTATTCATTCTCCCCTATCCCTCACTCATTCTCTCCATATGTCCAAACCATTTCAAAACCCTCTTCTGCTCTCGACCAGACTTTATAATACCAAACATCTCTCTTACCCTGTCATTACTTTTAATCATACTACCTCACAGCACATATTGTCCTCAAACATTTCATTTCCAACACATCCACCCTCTCCGCACAACCTTATCTATACGTAGCACATCTCGAATCCATATAATATCGTTGGGGATACTATTCCTTCAAACATACTCATTTTTGCTCTGCCAAATAACATTTTCCACACATTCTTCAGTACTCATAGAATGCTTATGCTTGCCCTCTTCCATCAATATGTGACTTACTTCTGCTTCTATGTTTACATTTGCTGCATGTCCATTCTTAGATATCTAAAACTCTTCACGTCCTATTTTTCTCCATTTGAACTCGTCCCAATTAACTTGTCTCTCAACCCTGATGAACCTTGCTTTTATTCACGTTCACTCAGCTTTCACCTTTTACACACTTCTAAATTCAGTTACCAACTTCAGCAGTTTCTCATTCAAATCTGCCACCAGTACTGGATCATCAGCAAGCAACTGATTTACTTCCCAGGCCCTTTCATACCCCATAGACAGTTTAAGGTCTCAGATTATTTAACATTCGCCAATTAGAGAACAACAGCCATTAGATAGCAAACATCCATATTTTATTTATTTATCATTTACTTGCTTTGTTGCTGTCTCCCGCATTAGCGAGGTAGCGCAAGGAAACAGACGAAAGAATGGCCCAACCCACCCACATACACATGTATATACACACACGTCCACACACGCAAATATACATCTCAATGTACACATATATATACACACACAGACATATATATATACATACACATATAACATTCTAGAAATTTTAAACTCCATTTATTATGATTTTTTAAACTTGTATACATTTTATTTTAGATATTTTAACTCTTAAAATATGGATCTTATTTTTTCCCATATTTAAATAAATGTCTATCTTCGAAATGAAGAAGATGAAGGGAACAACAATAAGAGAGAAGGAACCCTTTGTGCGTGGGGCCTGGATGTGGAAAGGGAGCTGTGGTTTCGGTGCATTATTACATGACAGCTAGAGACTGAGTGTGAACGAATGGGGCCTTTGGTGTCTTTTCCTAGCGCTACCTCGCACACATGAGGGGGAGGGGGTTGTTATTCCATGTGTGGCGAGGTGGCGATGGAAATGAATAAAGGCAGACAGTGTGAATTGTGTGCATGGGTATATATGTATGTGTCTGTGTGTATATATATGTGTACATTGAGATGTATAGGTATGTATTTTTGCGTGTGTGGACGTGTATGTATATACATGTGTATGGGGGTGGGTTGGGCCATTTCTTTCGTCTGTTTCCTTGCGCTACCTCGCAAACGCGGGAGACAGCGACAAAGCAAAGCAAACACATGTACGTAATTCATACTGTCTGCCTTTATTTGTTCCCATCGCCACCTCGCCACACATGGAATAACAACCCCTTCCCCATTCATGTGTGCGAGGTAGCGCTAGGAAAAGACACCAAAGGCCCCATTCGTTCACACTCAGTCTCTAGCTGTCATGTAATAATGCACCGAAACTACAGCTCCCTTTCCACATCCAGGCCCCACACACAAAGGGTTCCTTCTCTCTTATTGTTGTTCCCTTCATCTTCATTTCAAAGATAGATATTTATTTAAATATGGGAAAAAAATAGGATCCATATTTTAAGTTAAAATATCTAAAATAAAATGTATACAAGTTTAAAAAATCATAATAAATGGAGTTTAAAAGTTCTAGAA
Source organism: Panulirus ornatus (assembly GCF_036320965.1). Taxonomy (NCBI): domain Eukaryota; kingdom Metazoa; phylum Arthropoda; class Malacostraca; order Decapoda; family Palinuridae; genus Panulirus; species Panulirus ornatus. The sequence continues at coordinate 73,780,206 of NC_092226.1, read as the reverse complement.
TGTTATTTCATGATTAGAATTTGATAAAAGTAAAAATAATGTATATTTTTGGAGATATATTTCTTTCCATGTCAAAGCCAATCAGATTAAAAATATCACAATCTTTTTCCAGTACACGGTAAACACACAAATAGCTCACCAGGAACAGTGGACACAATCTCGACAACACATGCATGTAAATCCATAGAACTGTAGCCATAATTTTATGATATTTTTGTACTAAGACGTGAAAATAGCTGGAAACAGCATAAAGATGTGTTATGAAATGAAAAAGGTGTATGTTAATACCATCTGGATTTATGCACTGTTCATGTACATTGTTGTCAGAATGTAAAAGGTCATGTCACAAGTGTAAGCTTGATAAGTTTTCAGGTTTGATAGAATTCCTGCATTATTTTCAACCTTAAATTTTACAAGTTGTCATTTTGCCACACCAGATTTTGTGTCCTTGGTTTTTCCCCATACATCATGTGCTGGTGATACATCGATAAGCTGTTTCACATGCATTCTTGACCACTACACTCAGAATTACTTTAGGGTGAAATAAAACAGTTTCCTTAAATACTTATAAGTTTTTGCTTTTACAACTTGCAGTGACTTCATTTTCATATTTGTTCCATAATGCTAAGGTACAGGTTTAGCCAAATTTACTATATTAAGTGAATAAATGCCCTGTTTATTATACGAGCTGCACTGCAAGTTAGGGTGGACACTTATTGGTAGCTGGACTGTCTTGTGGTTTGTCCACCATCCATTTGTTTGTGTAAGGGTCTAAACTCAGATGAAAAATTCATGTAAGCAGACCATACTCTCATGAATTACTTTCACTTTCCAAATACAAGAACAGAGGAGCAAAACAGAGATTCCTCCAATAGTCTAGCTGAGGTATCTGATTGTCCATGGATCTAATCAGGATTAGAAGGGAAAAAGAGGTGATATGTTTGATAAATGGAACCTGGATGCTGTGGCTCTGAGACAAATGAACAGGAAGGAGAAAAATGGCTTCAGAATGTTTGGGAAAGTTGGGTCGGTGAGAGGGCAAGAATAAACGAAGAGGTAGCTTTTCTAGTGAAGAAGTTGTGGCTCTGTGAAAGAATGTAAGGAAGTGCCTTAAAGACAGATGTGGGTTGAGTGAAGGTAGACTATGAGAGGTGGTTCACTTTTAGTACTTATGCACTTGCTAGAAAGAGGAGTGAAGATATAGGTTCCTTTTGGGAGGAATGAAGTGAATGCAGACAGCATGAGAGACTGTGTGAAGTGTGGCATAAGTTAAGACCAAATGAAACAAGGGAATAGGAGAGCAGTGGAAAGTGTTCTATCTATCCATACCTCTGACGCCTGTTCTCTCTGGATACTCCCTCAAGACAGTGGCCATGACATAAGTCTCCATAACTGGTACATTCCAGTTGCCACTTCTTAGCTTTTAGTGACTCATCCATAACAGGCAACTCTAGCACAGTATTTCCAGAGGCCCCTACCTGATGCTCCTGTCTACTGTTCCTACCTTCTACTTCTATTACTCCTATAATTTTTCTAAAAGGCAGGGCTAACAAATAGTGTTCACTGCAGGAAAATCTAGATTTTCAAAGAATGAGTTTCAGTGTTGTGAAGTGATAAGTGTGACAAGGGGAGACTATGTTTGTGGACTGAATGGCAACAGTTACATGTAGGTGAGGAAGAAAGACAGCTACCTTAGATAGAGGACTGCAACTTGACCACAGATGTGTTGGCTCAATACACAGCTTTGACTGACCCTCCTGATATCCAAGGCAGGTATTACCACTAGCATACCTCCCTGGTCAGAGGCTACCTAACAACAACTAGCTACCAGTGGTAGGTGTTTAGGGAAGCTGTGCTTGCATGTGCAGGTGAAGTGTGTTACATGCAGAAGGCAGGCTTGTAAGAATGAGGATACAAATTTGTATGCAAGAAATAAGGATGCATGGATGGTAACAGCAGGAAAGTAATGCAAGTAATGGAAGGTGTACTTGAGAAAATGGCAAAATAAGAAACTATGAAATATGTTAGAGCAAAAGGACAAACAGAAGCAACAGTGAGAGGAGCAGACAGTAAAGTAGTTACACACAAATAAGAGGTGAAAAAAGGGAGAGAGAATACTGATGGACTGCTGTCAAATTTCAGGGTGGGGTTGAGACTCAGCTGCAATCCATCCACTCCTGCTTGCCAAATTTCATCTAATGCAAGGCTTTCACCATCTCATCTTTTTTCAACTAACCGTTCAGTAGGTCAGCATGTATATAACTACAATACATGACGAATATTGAGAAACAAATATATTAGCTCCAAAACAGCATAAACTTGGTCTCTATATATACATATTTTTCACAGACCTTGCTCTAATTTAATTGTGGTGCAATGCATTTTCAAATCAAAGGCATTAGTTCCTAAACTACAAAATCCATTAATGATGTATTTTATCAAAGTAACCCAAGGAATAGTCTGTGGGATTTGGCTGAAAATGGCAGGCACTGGCTGATTGTGTAAAATTATCTATGCATCACTGAAAGGCACTTGTTTCAGTACATTCTACATAACAGACACTGGATGTGTGCAAGACATTTGTTAGTTTATTCTTATATTAACTCACTAAGATAAAGAAGCCATTAGGTATTAAAAAAAATATATTTTATTTTATTTTGCTTTGTTGCTGTCTCCCGCGTTTGCAAGGTAGCGCAAGGAAACAGATGAAAGAAATGGCCCAACCCACCCCCATACACATATATATACATGCACGTCCACACACGCAAATATACATACCTATACATCTCAATGTACACATATATATATATATATACACACACAGACATATACATATATACACATGCAAACAATTCATACTGTCTGCCTTCAGTCATTCCCATCGCCACCTGTCCACGCATGGAATAACATCCCCCTCCCCCCTCGTGTGCTAGGAAAAGACAACAAAGGCCCCATTCGTTCACACTCGGTCTCTAGCTGTCATGTAATAATGCCCGAAACCACAGCTCCCTTTCCACATCCAGGCCCCACAGAACTTTCCATGGTTTACCCCATTATATTTTTCATAAAAAGCTGGGAAATAGTTCATAAAAATAGCATACAATGAAAACCAGGAAAACCTTTGTACATGAGACAGTGTATAAGAAAGGGAGTTATAAACTATTTAAGCCAAGTTGTTATAAAAAAATTTTAAGGTTTTGAATAACTACATACTGACACAGCATGTATGACAGAATAGCAACACTTGGTATATGAAATTACTTCCACGTAAGCACACAGAGCCAAATGACAATTTTATACCAGTAAAGATGCATGTAATCTTACACCGAATAGATACTTTAATCTTTAATCGGTTGTCTCTAATGAGGATGTCATTGCCTTACACACTTTCTCCACATTGTTCTTAAACTTCAGGGCTTCACGCTGCTCAAAATCCAAGTGTTCCAGGGATGCGTTACACACACGAATTAAGAACTCGGCCCCTGCACGTGCACGCTCTTTCCCACGAATCTTTGTTGCTTCTAACCTGTTTAGAATAAATTTGCTCATAACTAATAATTGAATGCATATGTTACTGATTTGATTCATTTAATATCATTATACATCATTATCAACCTATAAACAATAAGATTCTTCCTGCATTCCCACAAGGATGTCCTAAGCCAATTAACCTCATAGCACTTCAGTCACTATACAAATCACCATGTTAGTTTTCAAGACCTAAATGCTTGCAAATAAATGTCATAATGTTGTTAAAATACATACGAAGCAAGAGCCTTATTAACTATATGAATGAAGCCAAATTAACTAAAAAACATGAAACCTTTACCTTGTTTGGTGCCACTTACAAAACAGGACTGAACAGTCACAGCAGCCTTTTTTTTTTTTTTTTTTTTTTTTTTAATAAGGATATGCCAGGAAAATGTGAAAGTTTAAAGAGAAACCAGAAGTCTAACGGGGGAAGAGGTAGGCACCTGGACCAAGGTTTGACTGACACTCTGTTGTTGGTCAGGAGCAGGTTGAGGCATTCCTGCAAGGTGGGATCAAATATCTGAACAAAGAAAGTGCTTCAAAGGAGAATTTCATGGGGATGGACTAAACCCTTTCTCTGTTGGTACAAACCCTAACCCTCTTGCTAAAAGAGTACATCATATATCTAACAAACAAAAGGCTGATACAAAGAACTTAAGAAATGGAGTGCAATATCCTTTTAACAATTGGAGAGCAAGTGGGGGTGAGCTTTGTGATACGCATTAGTTTATGATATCACTATTTGTTAGAGAAATACAAGATAAGTACAGACTAGAGAGCTCATGTGACTTATATAACAATGGTGTAACAATTTAGTGTAAATCCACATTGGAAAGATGGTGAAGGAAGGTACAGCAGGGGCAGACCTTGTGATGCAAATGCACTAAACAACACTACTGTCTACGGTTAGTATTCACTCATATACATTTTTTACATATATATATATATATATATATATTCACACTTAATGAAGTGGCTTTCAATCTATTTTTCTCTATCCAACCCAGTTCATTTCATGAACTCCCTCAGGCAAAGAGCCTCAATAACAAGTGAACTCCAGCCATGAAATGGCTAGGTTTGTTAATAAAGGCATCATGTTTTCCATTTGGAAAAAAAAAGAATCTCATCTGCTTCTGCTCAGAGATAGTTTAAAAGTGTTACATGAAAGCTACAAAAGACTGTGATAAAGACACACTTTGTATCCCTTACCAAGAGATCATTAATAACTGCCAAGAATACGGCAATCAGGATGAAGAAAATTATATTATCGACCACATATTCTTCACCTTTGAAAGCCCATGATGTAAGAAAGCTCACTTCATCTTTGGCAAGCATACAGTAACTTATCAACTGAGTACACTGGTGGAGGCCTATTATGTTCAGCAGTACAAAGACATCTGTCCCTGAACACAAAAGGCACACAGTGTATGGCATAAGGAAGTATGCAAAAGAATGATTAGGAATATTCTGCATCAACTGCAACTTCTTATAGATAAAATCAAGAACAATCAGCATTCCATCATAGCACTGTATTATTCATTTTCTGTGTTCGTGGAATAAGTACATTCTGAGAAATAGAGTATTAAAGAATTATAGCTTTTTTTCCCTTTCCCCTTTGTACAAGAGGAATCCTGGAATAATCATCTGGATTTACCCATCCATCCTACCTCTTCATAATATACTTACTTTTTTCTGCATAGGTACAGCATGAGACCTCAACATGTTGAGAATGCCCAAAGACCTTTATTATATGTTCAGTGAAGCTGGAGTTACTCAAATCTCACAGAAAAGGTCTTACAGGCCTTTAGTTAAGGGAAGTAAGGCCTTATGCCCGAACTAAGGAAGTCATGATCCTCTTACTATGCTAACAATACTACCCACAGAGTAAATGTTTTCCCACCTTCCAAACTCCAAACTCTGTGAACCAATCAGTCTCCTGTGGTCTACTGTTTAACTAAGGAAAAATAAAATTGTCAGATAAGGTAAAAGATCACTGAATACATGATAAAATGCAGTTACTTCAGAATGTTTACTGGAACTAACATTATAATAAAACTTCTCTGGTAACTTACTCTTCCTTGGCTTTGTCAAGAGCACACTGTTTCTGATATAGGGAGCCCTTATGGACCTTCCTTGCTTCAATAATCTGCTGATGTAATCGCTCACACTCCTGACGCATCTCCCTCTCCTGAAGGATTGAAAACTCCAATCTTTTAATAAATATTCCAAAACCCTCATATATGCATACTAGCCACAATACTATATCTCTAATCCTCAACTGGTATTGTAAAAATCTAAGTAATAATGAGACCATTTGATGACAGGAAGTGTGTAAAGATCAGCCAAATTAAACCAACTCCAATTGTAGTCATACATCAGACACTGGAGGAAGGGAATCAGACAAAGAAAGGTCCTCAGAGAGAACAAAGTTGAATGCCAGCAAATTTTTTTGTACTAAAAAAGGCATTTCCTACAATTGAGGCAGGATGTACTTGAAAATTTGTACTGGAACATCAGCTACTGCACATGTTCCTCTGCTATAGTATACCTTCAGTCTTTATCATAAACTACAATCAGTCACAGTCTACAATCTAAGTATGGTACAGCAGTACAGGAAATTCTCTGAAATCTATCATAAAAGAATCAGAAGGTAGTTACCAGTTGCAAGTAAAGGAGAGAGAGAATGTGGGATGCAGAAATACAATTCAAAAGAAGTAAAAAAGCAGCAAAAATTAGGAACATAACAAAAAAATGTGCACAGCACATGACAGAGAAGCAATTAAAAGATGTAAATAAGTACAATAGAATAAGAGAAAATTTGAAAAAGAAAATATGTATTGTAGACAAAGCAAGTGACAATATGGAACAGTTCCATGTATTCATTTGGAGAAAACTGAAAGCTAGAGAACACACAAGGAGCATGGGAAGGGTTAATAAAAGAAGTATATAAGATGAACAAGGTTCTAATGTGTACTCACATTATCCTCAACAAAAAGAAGATGAGAGAGAGAAGAAACCATAAAAAGCACTGAAACTATCAGTCACGTGTGATATTAACAATCTATAATCCATATAAGGCACACAGACTAGGAGAAATATCTAAAAATGTACTTAAGGAGTTTACAGACACATTAAACAGTCTAGGGACATAAAAAATATTTCTTTTTTTTTTGCCGGTCTCCCACGTTTGCGAGGTAGTGCAAGGAAACAGACGAAAGAAATGGCCCAAACCACCCCCATACACATGTATATACACACGTCCACACACGCAAATATACATACCTACACAGCTTTCCATAGTTTACCCCAGACGCTTCACATGCCCTGGTTCAATCCACTGACAGCATGTCAACCCCGGTATACCACATCAATCCAATTCACTCTATTCCTTGCCCTCCTTTCACCCTCCTGCATATTCAGGCCCCGATCACACAAAATCTTTTTCACTCCATCTTTCCACCTCCAATTTGGTCTCCCACTTCTCCTTGTTCCCTCCACCTCCGACACATATATCCTCTTGGTCAATCTTCCTCACTCATTCTCTCCATGTGCCCAAACCATTTCAAAGCACCCTCTTCTGCTCTCTCAACCACGCTCTTTTTATTTCCACACATCTCTCTTACCCTTACGTTACTTACTTGATCAAACCACCTCACACCACACATTGTCCTCAAACATCTCATTTCCAGCACATCCATCCTCCTGCGCACAACTCTATCCATAGCCCACGCCTCGCAACCATACAACATTGTTGGAACCACTGTTCCTTCAAACATACCCATTTTTGCTTTCTGAGATAATGTTCTCGACTTCCAAACATTCTTCAAGGCTCCCAGAATTTTCGCCCCCTCCCCCATCCTATGGTCCACTTCCGCTTCCATGGTTCAATCCGCTGCCAGATCCACTCCCAGATATCTAAAACACTTTACTTCCTCCAGTTTTTCTCCATTCAAACTTACCTCCCAATTGACTTGACCCTCAACCCTACTGTACCTAATAACCTTGCTCTTATTCACATTTACTCTTAACTTTCTTCTTTCACACACTTTACCAAACTCAGTCACCAGCTTCTGCAATTTCTCACATGAATCAGCCACCAGCACTGTATCATCAGTGAACAACAACTGACTCACTTCCCAAGCTCTCTCATCCCCAACAGACTTCATACTTGCCCCTCTTTCCAAAACTCTTGCATTCACCTCCCTAACAACCCCATCCATAAACAAATTAAACAACCATGGAGACATCACACACCCCTGCCGCAAACCTACATTCACTGAGAACCAATCACTTTCATCTCTTCCTACACATACACATGCGTTTTATATTTATACTTTTATATTTGATATTTATATTATATTTGTCGCTGTCTTCCATGTTAGAGGTAGCGTGACGAAACATGAAAGAATGGCCCAACTCACCCACATACACATGTATATACATACACATCCATACATGCACATGCACATACCTATACATTTCACTGAATACATATACATACATACACAGACATAAATATATACACATGTACATAATTCATACTTGCTGCCTTTATTCATTCCTGTCCCCACCCTGTCACACATGAAATGATCCCCCCCCCCAACACTAGGAAAAGACAACAAAGGCCACATTCGCTCACACTCAGTCTCTAGCTGTCATGTATAATGCACCAAAACCACAGCTCCCTTTCCATATCCAAGCCCCACAAAACTTTCCATAGTTTATCCCAGACACTTCACATGCCCTGTTTCAATCCACTGACAGCACGTCGACCCCGGTATACCATATTGTTCCAATTCACTCTATTCCTTGCATGCCTTTCAACCTCCTGCATGTTCAGGTCCCAATCACTCAAAATCCTTTTCACTCCATCCTTCCACCTCCAAATTGGTCTCCCACTTCTCCCTGCTCCCACCACCTCTGACACATACATCCTTTGTCAATCTTTCCTCTTTCATTCTCTTCATGTGACCAAAACATTTCAACACAACCTCTTCTGCTCTCTCAACGACACTCTTTATATTACCATGCATCTCTCTTACCCTTTCATTACTTAATCAAACCAACTCACACCACATATTGTCCTCAAACATCTCATTTCCAGCACATCCACCCTCCTCTGAACAACACTGTCTATAGCCCACGCCTCGCATCCATATAACACTGTTGGAACCACTATTCTTTCAAGCATACCCATTTTTGCTTTCCGAGATAATATTCTCGCCCTCCACACATTCTTCAACACTCCCAAAACCTTCGCCCCCTCCCCCACCCTGTGACTCACTTCCGCTTCCATGGTTCCATCCGCTGCCAAATCCACTCCCAGATATCTAAAACACTTCACTTCCTCCAGTTTTTCTCCATTCAAACTTACCTTCCAATTGACTTGTCCCTCAACCCTACTATACCTAATAACCTTGCTCTTATTCACATTTTCTCTGTTTTCTTCTTTCACACACTCTACCAAACTCAGTCACCAGCTTCTGCAAATTCTCACCCGAATCAGCCACCAGCGCTGTATCATCAGCGAACAACAACTGACTCACTTCTCAAGCCCTCTCATCCACAACAGACTGCATACTTGCCCCTCTCTCCAAAACTCTTACATTCAGCTCCCTAACAACCCCATCCATAAACAAATTAAACAACCATGGAGACATCAAGCACCCCTGCTACAAACCGACATTCACTGGGAACAAATCACTTTCCTCTCTTCCTACTCATACACATGCCTTACATCCTTGCTAAAAACTTTTCACTGCTTCTAGTAACTTGCCTCCCACACTATGTTCTCTTAATACCTTCCACAGAGCATCTCTATCACATCTATCATATGCCTTCTCCAGATCCATAAATGCTACATACAAATCCATCTGCTTTTCTAAGTATTTCTCACATACATTCTTCAAAGCAAACACCTGATCCACACATCCTCTACTTCTGAAACGACACTCCTCTTCCCCAATCTGATGCTCTGTACATGCCCTCATCCTCTCAATCAATACCCTCCCATACAATTTCTCAGGAATACTCAACAACAACAAACATACCTTTGTAATTTGAGCACTCACCTTTATCCCCTTTGCCTTTGTACAATAGCACTATGCATGCATTCCGCCAATCCTCAGGCACTTCACCATGAGCCATACATACACTGAATATCCTCACCAACCAGTCAACAACACAGTATCGTTACACCCTGCTTCAGCGAGGTAGCACCAGGAAAACAGACATTTTTCATCATACTTGATTGCCATTTCCCGCATTAATTTTTTCCTCTAAGGCTCAGTCATTTGTTCTGACACTTACCTTGCTGACACAGGGAATGGCAAATATGTGGACTACTGGCATTCTGTCGAAAAACATACAATCTCTCTTTGTCATTTGTAACATTTAAGAACACTTAGTCACAGCTTCTTCTTTTGCCTTTTGGCAAAATGGTAGGAGCAGTAGATAGAAGTAGTAAGTAAAGACATTTAGGTAGGAGCATTCAATAGAAGTAGTCATTAGGAACTTTAGGTAGAAGCCTCTGCAAACATTACACTTGAGTTGTCCTCTGCCAGTGGCCTGTTGAGGGTAAGGCACTAAAGGCTAAGAAGTAGCATTTAAGTAAGTTTTTTAGTTATGAAAGACTCTGTTGCTATGGCAACCTTTTAGAGGGAGTTCCAATTACTATAGGTGTCAGAGATATGGAGAGATTGGTGCCAAGGGATTAGAGCAAAGCAAACTTCATATCTATTATAGGAAAAGAGATAGAAAAAGTGAATTAAACAAAACCTTAAGTATGTAGTGGAAAAACTATCAAATCACTAGACTACTGCACACGGGAAATATACAGGTAGGAGCAGTTAAAAGGGAAGACTCAAAATAATTTGGAAGGATACTAAGAAAACATGTACCTGACAGATTCTTAGTATGGATAAACATGAAGATATGTGCAGACTATTTGGGTTTGAGGAAGTCTTATAAGGGCCATCCTCTTGTACGATGAATCACATTAAGGTATGACTACATATTTTATAGCTTATAAAATGTGAACCAAGTGAAGGAAGTGACATTTAAAAATATCTTGTAACATCAAGCTGCCAAATTTACATAATTATAAGTATTCAGTTAAATGGGAGTACAACCAACAATGCATTTACTTTTCTATTTCAAAAAGCCTTACAATGTGTTAATTTACTTCCTGATTTTCCAGAAATAATCTCATTACAAAACTGCTGTTGCATTCTAATACAATATACATACAGTAATGCTATCTATAAGCTTGCCTCAGAGATCAGTATTTTGAAGTCAAAGAAGCAAGTGTTATCAGGCACTTCATGGAAGCTTCAGGAACTCATTACATAACATACATAATGTGTATGTTGTGATGTTATATAGGTGAACACTTCAAAACTCTCTCACTGAGAAGTGTCATAAAAACCTGATCCTTCCTTGGAAAGGTCATGGAAATCATGAACTTCATAAGTCCTCAAAAATTCTGAAGGTTGACCAATTTGTTATGCTTACCTCAAAGAGCAATGATAACCTTATGTAATGCACGGGTCATAAGCATTTATAATATTCCAAGGGGTGTCAACAGAGTACTGGCAAGGCTCAATCAGGCTCTTCTTTCCCTTGGCTGAAGACAACCATGTCGCATAACCTGATCACTTTGCCACTCATACCTTTTACCTCTCATCATAGACAAGCTTGATTTGTCACAGAATACTTGCAACAAACAAAATTAATTAACCTACCATATCAATTTTAACCTTAAGAGTTTTTCGTTAAATGAAAAAAATAGAATAGGAAACATGTACATTATGTATGCAAACATGTAAACACACACCACCATACCTCCTGGCCTGTAGTCCTGCCCTGAGAGCTACTGGAGCCCCACAGATGGGGATCTTAGGGCAGAGAGGTAAGGTATATGTATGTAAACAAGTATTTTTTTCATACTAGTTCACTGTTCCTGCATGGCAAGGGAACACATGGAACAGGCAAAGAAGTCCTCGTTTTGCTCACATCCACTCTTTAACTTTCATTTAAAGTCCACAGAAACCAAACCAAACATCCACAGTCAAGTCCCAGAGACTATTGTCCCCCTTCTTTTATACAAGGGCACTACACATACAATCTGCCAGTCTTCAAATACCTCACCAAGAACCATACAAACATTGAAAAATAAGACTAACCAACAATGTCATAATCCCTTTTCTGAGAAACTGCAATCTCATACACTCCTGATGCTTTGCCACAGTTCACCTTATACATAAGGCTCTCACTACCTTTTCTTTTTTCACTTCACTATTTGCCAGGTTTCTTTCTTTCCACATGCCACCTAGTCCAAAACACCACATTCACCATCCTATCATGTAACTCAGTATGTGAAGAGTGGCACAGGGTGAAAGAAAAACGAAACAATGGGAGTGGAATAGGATAGGAGTAGCACTTACATGTGCTGGTGAAGTGTGTGGCTTGCTGAAGGTGGGAGGTGAGTGAAGGAAAAAGGGGTGGAGAGTGTTGGGATGAGGGAGTTACACTGCTAATGAAACAGGAAAGATGGAGGCAAGAATAGTAACTGCATGGAAAGAATATGAATGATTGGGAGATGTATACAAGAAAGCAGCAGGTTAAGACTGAGGTACTGAAGTTGAATAAGAAAACAAATGAGAGAGGGTAACAGAACATCAATGAACTCCAGGAAGTCTAAGAGAATGTTAGGGAAAGCGGTGAACACTGTGAGGAGAAGAAACATGAGTAACAATGAGAGGAGCAGAGGGGAAAATGCTAACAGACGAAAGGGGTAAGACTTAGTATTTTGAAACACTATTGAATCTGTGAGAGGATAAGGTGGCAGATAAGGTGTCTGGGAGTGGATGACAACTGCAGTGGAGTTTCTTTAATTATCATGTAAAATGCACCAAAACCAGGTCACATAGTCTACAGCCACATCCCAAAGACTATTCCATGATTTACTCTTGACTACTGCAAATACCCTAGCTCTACCCACCAACATTATATCGACCCCTCACATCAATCAAGGTTAATATATCCCATACATGCATATAACCCTAACAAATGTTCTAGGCCTGATACCCCGAAGTCTTCTTCACTCCAACTTCTATCTCCTTCATGGTCTCCAACTTTCCCTCTTCCACTTCAAACATGTAGATCCTCTTCATCAGTCTTTTTCAATCATTCTCACCATGTTTGCTATCATACTTCTCTCATACAGTGTCATTCCTATATAATACACTCTCCTCACACAACACTTATCGTACTGAATTTTGTTTCCCAACATGTCCATGCTCTTCCTTTCCTTTTATGCTTGAGGCCCATGACTTGCATACATATAACACTGTCGGGACTACTACACCTTCAAATGAAACTGTCTTTGCCTACAGACTTGGCTACCTCTTTCCACCCCATGACACAAGTTCCACAGTTCCCACCACTTCCATACTGAGATACCTAAAGCATTCCACTTCCTCCAGGACCTCCCCATTTAAAGTTACTCTCAAAACATTCTGTCTCACCTCCCTGCTGCATCTCATTACCTTACTTTTGTTCACATTTACTCAAAACGTTTTCATTTCAAACACCCTCCTAAACTTGCTCATTAACTTCTGGAGTCGACCACATAGGCCATGTAATCTGTAAACAGGAACTGATTCGCCTCCCAAAATCTGTAAACAGGAACTGATTCACCTCCCATGGTCCCTTTCACTATCGACATACTGTAGACTCACCCCAAGTCAAAGTCCCTTGCATTCGCCTCCCTTACCACTGCTTCCATGAACAGATCCTTAACTGAGACCCACTTTCACATGGAACCTCTTACCCTCCTCCCTTCTTACTGGCACACAAGCATTATTCCTGTGGTTAAAAGCCCTCACTGCATAAAATAACTTTCCTTTTCTCACATATATCTGTAGCATCTTCCACAAGGCCTCTCTCAACTCTCTCATTGTCCACAATCCTCAATATCTCCTAAAGCCACACTGCTCCTCCCCATTCAGATGTCTTGTGCATGCCACCATATTCCCATTCACTATGCTCCAATGCACCTCAACTGGTATATGCAATGGACTTATACCCTTACAATTCAAACATTCATTTTTGTATTTTGCAAGTTCTCAAGTTCCTCTCCATAGGCCTTACATACAATGAATAGCTGAACTAACCAAAATCACTGCCATCCATTTTCTTGAGACATTCAACTACAATCCCACCCACTCTCGCCTCCTTGCCACACCATCTTACCTTCTCATTTTAGTATCTTATTTCATTTCTCTTTACCATTTGCCAGGCCTTTCCACATAACACCTAATCCTAAACACACCATATCTTCCACTCTACCACCAACCATATTGAACAGTCCTTCAAAATTTTAAATCCATCTTTTTCACATCTTTGCCCAACCACATTTCTGTTCACGAATATTATTATACTTTGTTCATAATTACCTCTTCTGCAATCTCCTTCTTTGTCATGAGAATATCCTCCTCCATACGTTGCAGCCTCTTCTCTTTTTTACTAACTTGATCATTCTTTTCTTGCACCATCTCCTTAATCTGTGAATTAGGCAAAAACCAAAATGTGAGCTGTAGATATAATGTATACTTACTCTGCAGTAACCACGAATTGTTAAACAAAACTTCCACAAGAGTTTCAAGCTTCCTCATTCATAAATCATCTTCTCTCACCACCTTTTATTCTCTGTGTCTGAGGCAGTGAATCTAAAACTTTTACAGTATGTAAGTATAAATATGAAGATGGAGTTAGAGTGTAACATCTTAAAATAATACGAATTAGGGAATGGAGGAATTAGAGTGTGACCTTAAAAGAATATGAATTTTGGGGAAAAAGGCCTAATTGTAAAGACTGAAGGATACCAAACTGAGCAGCAGATGAAGAATTACTAAGGCTTAGTACAGTAAAAACTTTAAATCTGGCAATAAAAACTAATGTTGCTACAGAATAATAATGGAACATCTAAAATCAAGACTTGCTGAGAATAATACAAAATCAAAGTCAAGGATATACAGAAAATTTTCTTTCTTTCAAGTAAACACCTAATGTTACTAATCAAGTGTTAACAGATATGAATCTATTTACTTTTCTTGATGAGAGAAGCAGTATGTATAATTGACATTCTGCAAGTGAGGAGCTTTGGAATGGATAATGAATGAAGTTTTGGTTAATTTCCATAATGCAAAAGTACAATAGCTAAATACCAGAGGACTTTCATGAAAAGGATAAAAAACAGTTGCCATAGTGTGACGGAGGGAATGTGTTAAAGAAAACGATTAATAATGATAATTAAAGATTTGTTATGACCAGAGGATCTCTAAATGAAATATAAACAGAAAGATGCTGAAGGATTGCACAAACTATCCAGAAACACTGAAGCACTGGAAGGACTATTTCTAATAATCAAGAAGCAAAAACAAAAGATGCATTGGTTAGTTGAAGCACTTAAAATAACAAAATTAACATAAAATAGTGAAATATGTACATAGATTGATGAAAAACAGGAAGCTGTAGGAAAAGGAAAAGAACAGGGGGGGTTCTCTTCACTAACCCTTTCCCTGTGGCAGTTCTAATAAACAATGTACAAAACACTCTGTGAGCAGATTCTTAATTATAATAAAAAATCTCCATAAGTTTATCAAGATTGATAAGAACATAATTTTATAAATATTGTGATATTTATAAAATATATACAAACCATTTCAGAATTCCCTCTTCAGCTCTCACCAAATCATACTCATTTTGTCACACCTTTCAGTCACTATGATTTCTTACTTGATCAACCTTCATCATACTCCATATTTTCCTCAAACATTTCATTTCTATCACATTCATCTTCTTCCATACATGAGAAATGCAAACAGTGTACAAAAATGATTTCAATGCTAAAAGCAAATACAAGAAATCCTTACCTTGTTAATCTCCTCCTCTTTCTCTCTCCTCTGGCTCTGAGATTGATATGTATCATGTTTAGCCTTCTTTTTTTGAACATGCAGTTCATTTAGCAAAGTAGTCTGCCAATGGTGTATGTTGTCACTAATGTTAACTGAAGATATTTCAAAGTCTTTTGGGAATTCTAACTGGTGTACAAGTGTATTGTAGGCATATACATTATCACAGAGGGTTTTCTGTGCTTTTCCCAACTCCATTTCAAGTGCCCATATCTAATGAGGGAAAAGAAAAAAAAATGAGATGTATTTTTCATTAAAAATAATGAAAGTTCTTGAGACAAAAGAAATTTATCTTCATAATGTTTCTCAACTCAATGCCAACCTTTGGGTATAAAATCAGCAAAACATGAATCTTTAACAGATACTTTACTAGGGTAAGACTTACGATCTGAAAACTGGTGTTCAAAATTTAATCCTGATATTTAATATCGTAATTTTCATGAGAAACCCATGCATCTTTCCAATATTTCTGTTTCCTACTTCCAAATGCACTCAGGATTTATCATTAAACAAAAACAAAACTAACAAAGGACCTCAGGACAGTTTAAGCTCCCTGATCAAGATATTTCCAATGTCAAACCACATATAAAGGGATTGGAGGGAATGATTATCCTGGTGATGTTAATTACCTCTGTGTCAAAGTCCTTGCCTTGCTGTTGATGTTGTGCAATGAGTGGGTCCACATCATTAGCATGATTCTTTAACCTTGCCAATTCTTCAACACTAAGTGCCTGTTGTGCCTGCTGCCTCTCCAATCTTGACACCTCTTCTTGAACCTGAAAAATTTTAAAGGGTATACATATCTGAGACAATATATTCCTATTATCCATGATATATAAAACAGATTCCAATAACTTACAAAATCCTACCACAACTCCTCTGACGTAAAACACAAGTCATGGGCGCACAAATACCTTTATGTAAATATGATGCAGTCTGATTAAAAGTACACGAGAGGATAATATAGAACATAAAGCAAATTACATGATTACTTCTAAAATGAGTCACTTGTAACAGACTCATAGGGGTCTGTATTTTAGGGCACACTTCCTGTCACATTTTGTGGCCTTTCAGCAGATAGTAACTCGTGCATCAGCCACCTACTGCTAGGATTAAGGAATGTGGGAACATCGATGAAGGGGGCAAGGGGGGGAAGTGGTAACAGGTAGTGATAAAGTGAGGAGATGGACTGAGTATTCTGAAGGTTTGTTGAGTGTGTTTGATGACAGAGTGGCAGATGTAGGGTGTTTTGAAAAGTGAGTCAGGCAGAGAGGTATGGTGAAGAGAGAAAAGGGGGTGAAAGCCTCACAGAAGATGGAATCCAGCAAGGTGGCAAGTTTGGATGGTATTGTAGTTGAATTCACTAAGAAAGGGGGACTGTGTTACTGATTGGTTGGTCTGGACATTCAGTGTATGTATGGATCATGGTGAAGTGCCTGAGGATTGGCAGAATACATGTATAGAGCCATTGTACAAAGTAAAAGGGATAAGGGTGAATGGTCAAACTACAGAGGCATTAGTCTGTTGAGTATTCCTGGAAAACTGTATGGGAGGGTATTGATTGAGAAGGTGAGGGCATGTACAGAGCATCAGATTGGGAAGGAGCAGTGTAGTTTTAGTGGTGGAGGATGTGGAGCAGGTGTTCACTTTGAAGAATATATGTGAGAAATATTTAGAAAAACAGATGAATTTGTATGTAGCATTTATGGATCTGGGGGAGGCATACAATAGGGTTGATAGAGATGCTTTGTGGAAGGTCTTAAGAATATATGGCATGGGAGGTAAGCTGCTAGAAGCAGAGTTTTTATCAATGGTGTAAGGCATGTGTATGAGAAGGAAGAGAGGAGAGTGAATGGTTCTCAGTGAAGTTCAGTCTGCGGCAGGGATGTGTGATGTCCCCATGGTTGTTTAATTTGTTTATGGATGGGGTGGTTAGAGAGGTGAATGCAAGAGTTTTGGAGATAGGGGCAAGTATGCAGTCTGCTAGGGATGAGAGAGCCTGGCAAGCACTAGTGGCTGATTCGAGTGAGAAACTGCAGAAGTTGGTGACTGAGTTTGGAAAAGTGTGTGAAAAGAGAAACTTGAGAGTAAATATGAAATAGAGCAAAGTTATTAGGTTCAGCAGGGTTGAAGGACAAGTTAGTTGGGATGAAAGTTTGAATGGGAAAAATTGAAGGGAAAGGAAGTGTTTTTGATATCTGGGAGAAGACTTGGCAGTGAATGGAACCATGGAAGCAGAAGTGTGTCATAGGGTGGAGGAGGGGGCAAAGGGTCGGGGAGCAATGAAGAATGTGTGGAGAGAACGCTATCTCAGAGAGCAAAAATGGGTATGTTTAAAGGAATAGTAGTTCTGACAACATTATATGGTTGTAAGGCATGAGCTATAGACAAGGTTGTGCGGAGGAGGGTGGATGTGTTGGAAATGAAATGGTTGAGGCCAATATGTGATGTGAGGTGATTTAATCAAGTAAGTAATGAAAGGGTAAGAGAGATGTGTGATAATAAAAAATGTGGTTGAGAGAGCAGAAAAGGGTGTATTGAAATGGTTTGGACATATGAACCAAATGAGTTAGAAAAGGTTGATAAAGAGGATATATGTGTCAGAGGTGGAGGGAACAAGGAGAAGCAGGAGACCAGATTGGAGGTGGAAGGATGAAGTGAAAAAGATTTTGAGCAATCAGGGCCTGAACATGCAGGAGGGTGAAAGGCATGCAAGGAATAGAGTGAATTGGAATGATGTGGTATACTGGGGTCAACATGCTGTCAGTGGACTGAACCAGGGCATGTGAAACATCTTTGGTAAACCATGGAAAGGTCTGCAGGGCCTTGATATGGATAGGGAGCTGTGGTTTTGGTGAATTATACATGACAGCTAGAGACTGAGTGTGAATGAATATGGCCTTATTTTGTCTGTTTTTGTGGCACTACCTCGCTGATACAAGGGGTGGTGATGCTCCTACCTATGTTCCCACTGACTTCTCCCGCCTACTGTTCCTGCCAAATGTTCCACTCTACTACCTCTACCTAATGATACCATCTCCTACCTAAAGCTCCTGCCCAATGCTTCCATCTACTGTTCCTACCTTTTTGCAAGGCAGGATTAGTGCATAGCGCTCTCCATAGAAGTCTAGAGTTATCAAAAATGAGTTGTGTGAGTTAAGTGTTATCTAGTGTTATATGTAACTAGGAGAGATTGTATGTTTGTGTACAGAATTTGGCATAAAAAACTATGAACATAAATAATGATCACAACAGATAACAGTAAAAGAATTTCTCAAACACTGTTTTTCTCCAAGGTATAATAAAAACCATACCTGTCTTCCTTGAGCTTTTACTTCAGAAAGTTTTGATTCTAACTGAACTCGTTCACTGTCTTTGCTTGAGATATGAACTTGAAGGTCCCGGCAGTGAGCAGTCATCTTTTCTTCATCCTTCAAAAGCTGAAAAATAAAAATAAATTTTTGTATCACACACACACATACAAAAATCCAAGAAAAACATCAGGGTTTAACTAATACTAGAAATAATTTCTACACATCATCCTTCTATTTATACACATTACTCCATTCCCTATTTAATGGGTAGAATAGATACACAAACCTTTCAAACATCACACACACATTCTTAACCCCTGCCCAGTAAACTGAAACACAGCAAAGACTTTCACATTTATAAAACAGTACCGCTTTTCCTTTTCAAACTAGGATGAAGCATCAAGTCAGACCACCTCCATACACAAAGTACTTCCATTACATCTGATTCTAAATCATTTCTCTAGCAGGTTCATCTGAAATATCCACAGCCCTAATAAACTCTCACTACATTTATCCATCTCTCCTGTAGTAAACCTTTCCTCTTAAAACCTTCTACTGAACTACCATATATCTACTTGACCAACTAATAACCTGCAATATGTTTTACATGACCATACCACCCTAAAAACCTTTTAATCCATGCACCATTCTATTGCTCTCTTTGCATCACAAAACTTTCTCCCATCATTCTTCATTCTGCTTACCCTACATTATTCTAAGGACACCACACAAGCTATCTAATTTTACTGCTCTTAATCCTTACCTACCCTCACATATGTATGCAAGTGTCAATCCTTACGTACCCTCACATATGTACACAAGTGTCAAACTCACACATCAGCAATGGAACAGCGCTCCTTCATGGTGCCTTAAGTGCACCTAGAATTCTTATCCCACGCATGACTCTATTTCCAACTTCAACTTTAATAATGCCATCTATATTACGCTTTACTGCCAAATATCTAAACTCACGTACAACTTCCTGTTCTTCACCATGCTATGTAATCTTACACTCTGATCTTACATAACTTTCAAGAACCTGCATCTTATATTCATTTGGGTTCACTTTCAACATTTTCATTCTACAAATATAACTGAGTGTACTCACCATTCTATTAAACTCTTCACATTATTAATCTGACAACACAGCATTATCTGCAAAAAACAACTGCAGCAACCCCTATTCTGTTTCTACATGGTTAAGTATCACATCAAAATCACCTCATTCTCATCTCAAGCAACACCCAATCCATCTATTCGTAATAACCCCATTTCCTAGAGCTTCATGCAGCAGCAAAGACAAGATGGACTCCTTCAAAGCAAGAAGTTCTTTGATGAGACTGAACTCTCTTTCATCAAATGACAATGATACAATCTCACCAAAAGTGACTTTTCACTTACAGTTTAACCACAAGCTAGCAGTCTGATAACTCCTGCCCCATCCATAAAAACATCAACTAACCATGATGACATTATGCAGTCTTGATGCATCCTCAGATTTATTGTACACCACTCACTCTTACCCAGACTTACTCTCACACATGCATTATTTCCATTACAAAAGCTCTTAACAGCATCTAAGTCTTCCATACACACCATATAGTCGACTTCCCGCTGAGTTTCCTATTCACTTCCACAATGTTTCTTCTTCACTTCATTATATGCATTTTCTAAATCTATAAATCAAGCAGAGGTATAAGTTTGTTGAGTATTCCTGGTAAATTATATGGGAGGGTATTGATTGAGAGGGTGAAGGCATGTACAGAGCATCAGATTGGGGAAGAGCAGTGTGGTTTCAGAAGTGGTAGAGGATGTGTGGATCAGGTGTTTGCTTTGAAGAATGTATGTGAGAAATACTTAGAAAAGCAAATGGATTTGTATGTAGCATTTATGGATCTGGAGAAAGCATATGATAGAGTTGATAGAGATGCTCTGTGGAAGGTATTAAGAATATATGGTGTGGGAGGCAAGTTGTTAGAAGCAGTGAAAAGTTTTTATCGAGGATGTAAGGCATGTGTACGTGTAGGAAGAGAGGAAAGTGATTGGTTCTCAGTGAATGTAGGTTTGTGGCAGGGGGTGTGTGATGTCTCCATGGTTGTTTAATTTGTTTATGGATGGGGTTGTTAGGGAGGTGAATGCAAGAGTTTTGGAAAGAGGGGCAAGTATGAAGTCTGTTGTGGATGAGAGAGCTTGGGAAGTGAGTCAGTTGTTGTTCGCTGATGATACAGCGCTGGTGGCTGATTCATGTGAGAAACTGCAGAAGCTGGTGACTGAGTTTGGTAAAGTGTGTGAAAGAAGAAAGTTAAGAGTAAATGTGAATAAGAGCAAGGTTATTAGGTACAGTAGGGTTGAGGGTCAAGTCAATTGGGAGGTAAGTTTGAATGGAGAAAAACTGGAGGAAGTAAAGTGTTTTAGATATCTGGGAGTGGATCTGGCAGCGGATGGAACCATGGAAGCGGAAGTGAATCATAGGGTGGGGGAGGGGGCGAAAATCCTGGGAGCCTTGAAGAATGTGTGGAAGTCGAGAACATTATCTCGGAAAGCAAAAATGGGTTGTTTGAAGGAATAGTGGTTCCAACAATGTTGTATGGTTGCGAGGCATGGGCTATGGATAGAGTTGTGCGCAGGAGGGTGGATGTGCTGGAAATGAGATTTATTGCATGTTTGAGGACAATGTGTGGTGTGAGGTGGTTTGATCGAGTAAGTAATGTAAGGGTAAGAGAGATGTGTGGAAATAAAAAGAGTGTGGTTGAGAGAGCAGAAGAAGCAGAAGAGGGTGTTTTGAAATGGTTTGGGCACATGGAGAGAATGAGTGAGGAAAGATTGACCAAGAGGATATATGTGTCGGAGGTGGAGGGAACGAGGAGAAGTGGGAGACCAAATTGGAGGTGGAAAGATGGAGTGAAAAAGATTTTGTGTGGTCGGGGCCTGAACATGCAGGAGGGTGAAAGGCGGGCAAGGAATAGAGTGAATTGGATCGATGTGGTATACCAGGGTTGACGTGCTGTCAGTGGATTGAATCAGGGCATGTGAAGCGTCTGGGGTAAACCATAGAAAGTTGTGTGGGGCCTGGATGTGGAAAGGGAGCTGTGGTTTCGGGCATTATTGCATGACAGCTAGAGACTGAGTGTGAACGAATGGGGCCTTTGTTGTCTTTTCCTAGTGCTACCTCGCACACATGAGGGGGGAGGGGGATGGTATTCCATGTGTGGCGAGGTGGCGATGGGAATGAATAAAGGCAGACAGTGTGAATTGTGTGCATGGGTATATATGTATGTGTCTGTGTGTGTATATATATGTGTACATTGAGATGTATAGGTATGTATATTTGCGTGTGTGGACGTGTATGTATATACATTGTGTATGGGGGTGGGTTGGGCCATTTCTTTCGTCTGTTTCCTTGCGCTACCTCACAAACTCGGGAGACAGCGACAAAGCGAAAAAAAAATAAAAAAAAAAATATATAAATCAAGCATGCACATTTTTATCTACAACTTTCTTAATTGCTTGTCTGAGTGCAAAATCTGAAATACATGCCCTCTTCCATTCTAAACCCACCTTTTTTCATCAAAAGGGGACTCATTAATCCTTTTAATCACTAGCTTACCATATATCACGCCAACTGTGCCAAGGAAAATCATTCTTCTACAATTCCTACTCTCACTTACTCCCCTTTCCTTCACACAAAGGAACACTTACAACCTTTTTCCAGTCATAGGCATGTGACCACTTAATCTTGCTTCCATACTCCATTCCAGATCCATTTTACAGCAGTTTCACATACACTCCTCACTATCTAGCCTATCACTCCATCTACACCTCCACCTCTTTGATTCTTTTAAGAAATATATTGTGCTACATAATTGCCCCTTTCTAAGGTCTACCTCTACCCTTTTTTCACTCTCTCCTTCATCTATTCCTACTGCACCAATATTGTCTGTTTCATTACCATATCCAATTACCTCTTTAAAATACTCTCTCCATCTCCTACAAATTTCATCATTCACTGTTAGCATTCTGCCAGATTTGTATAACATACTTTTACTACTTACTCAACCATCTCTTCTTATTCCATTGATCTTCTAAAACATCTTGTTATCTTATTTCAAAATCTAACTCTTTTTTCTTCTAAGATCTTCCAACTGCTCTCCTTTTAAATCCTCTGCTCAGCCCTTTATATTCTATACTCTTTGCCCTCCATTCATTCATCCCTATTTTCTGGTAAATTCACCTTCTTCCAAAATCTTTTTCTTCTCAACTGACTTTCTTAAATATTCATTCCACCATGATATAACCTCTTTCCATAATCTATACATATCATACCACACATCCTAGCAGCCTCCAGTAATACAGTTTTAAACTGCCATATCCTCAATCTCACTCTGTATTATCTTGAAGCCTGTCAGCTTCTCATTTAACTTCTGGAAGATTAGTTTCATTTTCAGTCATAAACTTTTCCAATCTTATCTTTCTCTATTTCTCATTTGTATTTCTTGTCTACGCCACTTAAATGAAAACCTGACCTACATTTTGTTACCATATGACTTAAACTCCCTCCCAACCCACTTGACCAAACATTATGCACATAACCCATCATATTCCTTTTTGCCAGAAACCAAATAGTCACACTCTTGTCTAATGTCTTTCTTATCTCTGTAACTTGTACATTAATGAACATCTCTATCCATAAAGTATGTATTTGCAACACTCATGCTTACTGTTGCTCTATCTATATCTCTGATGCCCATACCTTCCAAGAACACCCATCAAGAGGGTGGCTGCAGCAAAATTCTCCACCTACCCCTGTCCTTACGTGCCTCACTCACGTACACAATCCATGAATACTTTTACAGCTGCCAGTTGCATGCATCTAGAACCCCATACCCACTTATCATCCTTTCCTCCTATCACTATCAATTTCTGATTAATTAAATTCTGGGCTAAGTACCTTCTGAACAGTTATGCCTTTTCTACCTTAATGCAAACAATAATTACATCCATAGAAAGAACTGTTTTGCTCACAACACACTTAATACATGCTTAATGACATGGCATAATCACATTCATTACTGTGACTTGTTAGGTTACCAGGGTATACTGATGGCGCAACTGTTGCAGTCTTTCAGGTCGACTACTGAGCACTGCTACTTCATTCTCCAGCTGCTCATGTTCCTCTTGAACTTGCACCATGTCTTGTGATCGCACACCGTGAGCAAGCTCCAGTGTATGGCGATATTCCTGGATGAACACAATACAATATTTGAAGAGTACATTCCAGAATTACAATAAGGTCTTCAAAGGGATATTTACACCTCTATCCCTTGAGTGACATAAAAATGCTTAAATTTATCTTAAAATTCTACTGAAACTTACAACTTATCTGCAAAACATGGTCAAAATCTACAGGCAACTCAGAAAAATTGTTCTCACCCTTGTTCACTGTTTCCTGCATTAGCAAGGTAGCAACAGAAAAGAGCAGCCTTATTTGTTCACATCCACTCTCTAACTACCATGTGAAATACACCAACATCAAAGCTCCCTATCCTTAGCCAAGCCTCAGACTTTTCTGTGATTTTCCCTGATGCAATACATTAACAGCACTTCGCCCCAGTTTATCAAACTGCCATGTGACCAAACCATTTCAAAACACCCTCTTCTGCTCTCTCAACCACACTCTTTTTATTACCACACATCTCTCTTATCCTTTCATTACTTACTCAATCAAACCACCTCACATCACATATTGTCCTCAAACATCTCATTTCCAACACATCAACCCTCCTCCGCACAACTCTATCTATAGCACATGCCTCGCAACCATATAACATTGTTGGAACCACTATTCCTTCAAACATACCTATTTTTGCTTTCCGAGATAATGTTCTCGCCTTCCACACATTTTTCAACACTCCCAGAACTTTCACCCCCTCCCCCACCCTGTGACTCACTTATGCTTCCATGGTTCCATCTGCTGCCAAATCCACTCCCAGATATCTAAAACACTTCACTTCCTCCAGTTTTTCTCCATTCAAACTTACCTCCCAATTGACTTGTCCCTCAACCCTACTGTACCTAATAACCTTGCTCTTATTCACATTTACTCTCAGCTTTCTTCTTTCACACACTTTACCAAACTCAGTCACCAGCTTCGGCAGTTTCTCACCCAAGTCAGCCACCAGTGCTGTATCATCAGCGAACAACAACTGACTCCCTTCCCAAGCCCTCTCATCCATAAAAGACTGCATACTTGCCCCTCCCTCCAAAGCTCTTGCATTCAGCTCCCTAACAACCCCATCCATAAACAAATTAAACAACCATGGGGACATCACGCACCCCTTCCACAAACTGACACTCACTGGGAACAAATCACTTTCCTCTCTTCCTTCCCCTACACATGCCTTACATCCTCAATAAAAACTTTTCACTGCTTCTAGCAATTTGCCTTCCACACCATGTATTCTTAATACCTTCCATGGAGCATCTCTATCAACTCTTATCATATGCCTTCTCCAGATCCATAAATGCTACATACAAATCCATTTGCTTTTCTAAGTATTTCTCACATACATTCTTCAAAGCATACACCTGATCCACACATCCTCTACCACTTCTGAAACCACACTGCTCTTCCCCAATCTGATGCTCTGTACATGCTTTCACCCTCTCAGTCAATACCCTCCCACATAATTTCCCAGTATGCATACTAAGAAGGTTGGATCTGTGTCTTCCTAGGTATAAGAGGGTGAATGTAGATTTCTGTGGGGATGCAGAGATTCTGTTTAAAGTGAGTCATTGCTCTAATAATTCTACGTGTCATGTTACATGTTTGTTGTTTCTTGGATAGTGTCAGGGTGTTGCAATATAAATGTGAGGTTTTCTACAATGAAAGGACTTTTATAATGCAGTCCACAGGAGGTGATGGGGGCCATGTATGAAGATACTGTTCCCAGGGAGACACCATTGTAGTTTGAGAGTTTCATAGGCGAAGCCTTTGTAAATCTAATAATAAATAGGAACAGAGTGAGAACAGTGAGGCATGTTAGGTAACCAAAGTTTACATGTAAAAGAGACAATGTATGATAGAGAAAGGAGAATAAGGTGTGAATGCAGTGTTCATATAGATATTAAATGCACTTCTGTATGGACATGGAGTTACAGCAAAAAAAGTTACTGACATGCAATGGCTAGTTTATGGAAAATTTTTGCACATTAATCATGCTTTAGATTTCAAAAACAGCATGAAGGATGTCAGTGATGAGAATCACCAGGAGAATCAGTAAACACTGGATTACAACAAAAAATGACTTCCTAACATACCTCAAGGTATGCCTCAGTTTCAGCAGGCATTCTTTCACATTTAAAAACATTCACATGTGTAGAAAATTTGATCTTGGACAGATTTATGGATGATTCAAAGTCAACTGGGAAAGCGATGGACACTGGATCTAAGGATTCATAAGTGTTGACAACATCCACCATCCATGCTAACATAGCGAGAACTGACGGCCAGGTGTGTGGTGAACCAACTGTAGGGTAACCATTTCTTCAGTGAATATGCTATTAAACACATGGCATAATCTCCCACTTTCTAATGCTAAATAAGCAGTGACTGCAACCTCTGAATCTAGATTAACCACCAAACATTAAATTCTAAAATCTTAAAAAGGTTATCAATAAATAATTACATACATATTCAAAAACTCATGTTATCCAAAACACTCTTTGGTTTAGCTGTAAAGTAAATTTCAATCCATTCAGGCAACATTTGTACCATCTGAAAAATATATCCTGGACCTGATCAAATACATTACTTCCTCTTAGCAAGCATCCAATTTTGTTCTCCATCCACCTACTCCCATATTTATCATTTCCTTAGTCATTGCTATGACACAGGCACACCAAAGAAGTTTCTAGCCCACAAAATCAGTAAATCTTTCACAATAACAAATTAAATCAAGAGATCAACGGCCACATTATGATATCATTGTACACTTGCATAATCACAAATGGATATAATATGCAAATCTTCCCCACACATTTTAGTTGTTGACCAGTGTGCCTTAGCTTATATCTCATCACAACTAGAAAATATTGATAAAGAATTCAGCGAGTTGGTTTGGCTATCAAATAAAAAAGAGAGGGCACTATGGTACTTGTTCATATTTAGAAAATTGTGTGTGTGTGTGTGTGTGTGTGTGTGTGTGTGTTGCTATAAAAATCTATCAACAGACAATGATTATTCTACCTATGAGTAATATGAAAAAGGAAGTACAAAGAGCAATAAAGCTCTTAAATAATGGAAGAGTTGGGGATACAGATGGAGTAATGAACCCCTAATTGGTGAGTCTGTTGAGAGCATATCACCTGTATACTGCAACATTCCGGTTATCCCAGTGCACACCATTTGCCCTGCAGAATGTTCAGGACTAGATTTCCCAAAACCTTTCACTTTGTCCTTCCAACTCATTACTGAACTCCCCCTCCTTCTTGCTCCTTCCACTTTACACATGCACATCACCTTAATCAGTCTTCTGTCACCCATCCTCTCCCTATGATCAAACCATTTCAGCACACCCTAGCTGACCCTTCTCAATCAGACTGTAATAGCTACTCAAACTTATCTTTTAAACTCTCATTTCATTACACATTGAACCCGCCTCAAACCTCATGTTGTCCTATGGCATTTCATTTGCAACACATCCAACCCCTTCCTTACTTTTGCACTCCTAATCACTGTGCATTTATATTTTGGGGTTGATCCAGGATATTGTGAACTGTCCATCTCTAAATAAAAGTACTCATCTGACCTTTTGTATAACTTTCTTAACACTGAAAAAAGCTGTATTCTCTATAACTGCTGCCAACATTCCTTTAAAACCATATCAGACGCTTAAAAAATGAAGATTTACTTAAAAGAAAATTAAGGAAAAATTAATGGGAATTATTCACCAAAAATAAACGTATTGAAATATCTTTAGTATAACCTTTTCAACATTAAAAGATGCTGTATTAGACAAAAATAATGATCTAATTAAAACAAATTAAGAAAATACAGAGTTCTCTAATAAATGGTATACTTAAGGACATAACTAAGTCAATAACAGGCCTATATCAAGTATATAACTTTGTCTAAATGATACATATGTGTAACTTACTTTTTTTTTTTTTTTTTTTTTTTTTTTTTATACTTTGTCGCTGTCTCCCGCATTTGCGAGGTAGCGCAAGGAAACAGACGAAAGAAATGGCCCAACCCCCCCCCCCCATACACATGTACATACACACGTCCACACACTTATGAAGCAATAAAATCAACTGAAAACAAAGACTTAGAGGCCATCTTTCCTGCATAATTGGTGGAACCCAGCAGAGCACAGACAGCATAAACATGTACAGGCTGTGCCAGCTGTTTCAAGGTCAGCAGAGAGTTCCCAAATGGTGCAACTGAGGGGAAACTTTTTGACAGCCATGGGGTAAATTCAAATTCACAGTCATGTGGTATATATATTTACTCGGATTCATCTGATTGTCACAATAAAAGGATTTATTATATTCAGGACCTCAGCCCCTCTCCCACCCTTCAGCCACCATGGCTCCATGTGCTGCTATGTCCAATCCTCACTATCTAGACCACTACACTTCCTTTCACACATACTCCCAGACCCTGTTACCAGCTCCTGGAATTTCTCTGAGGAGTCTCCGATCTGAGCCACATCATCCCCAAAAAGCAACTGGTTCATCCCCCATGCCTCTCCAACTCAGAGCATACTTTATACCAACCTCTTGCTCCATGACCCTCTTATTATCTCCCTCAGCACCCTGTCCATAAACAGATTAAAACAGTCATGATGTCAAAACATATCCTTACTAAAGAACCGCTCACCCTCCTCCCTCATATGCATGCCTTACACTCCCAGTAAAATCTCCTTTCTGCATTTAATAAACTTCCATTTACCCCACATATTCATTGCACTTTCTACAAGACATCTGTGTGAACCCTGTCATACACTTTCTCCATATTTATTTATGTGACATGCACATCCTTGTCTTGATCCATATATTTCTCACACAAAGGGGTTGAAGTGCTGTTAATGGACTAAACCGAGACATGTGTAGCGCCCATAGTAAATCATGAAACTTAGAGAATGGATATGGGCAAACAAAGCCTTTCTTCATCTGTTCTTGGTGCTACCTCACTAATCTAGGAAACGTCAATCAAGTATAAAAAAAAATCAAAACAAATACCTGCTCCACACATGCTCTACCTCTCCTATAGCCATACTGTTTTTCTCAAATTAGATGCCTCATACATGCCACATCCCTCTCAATCACCACACTTCCATACACTATACCAGTCATATGTCAAGCACTTTTATTCCCTTTGCTTTATAAATGGGCAAAACACAAACAATCAGACAATGCCCGAGAACTATCCTCATTGTCATGTAAACACTGAATAGCATAACTTACCAATTGACAGCACTCAAACTCCATTTCTTAAGATACTCAAATGTAAGCCCATCCACCCCTGCCACTTTGCCACATTCATCTTACACAAGGTTTTCATCACTTTCTCTTCTTTAACCATAACATTTGAAGTGACTCACTTCACATGCCACCTTGCCCTAAATGCACCACATTTGCCTCTTTATCTTCAAACATATTCAGTAGTACTTCTAAATGCTCACTCCAATTCTTTTTCACCTCTTTTTTTACTAGATATCATTTCCCAATCTGTTCACCTCACTATTATTCCCATTTGCTTTCTTGTACTTCTTACACCATATGTCTCTTTCCAATACATTTTCTTATTCTCTCTTAAGCTCACAAAATACATAATTGAAAAATTAAAATTTCAATAATTTTCAAAATAAAGACTTATCTTTATTCCTTAAAGGTCCACTACCTACATCCGAATGTGCATTTAAAAATCACAGAACACTTCATTTTTGTTACGAGGCAAAATGAAACTGGTGTAAATGTAAATATACTGCCAAAAATGATAGTAAAACCTCACCACAACTTACCTGTGATAAAAGATGACTTGGACATCTGAACTGGATATGCCATAAGTTTCAGAAGTCTTGGGATTTCCTCCTCAAATCTGTTGGGTAGCACGTAGGAGCTATCCAGATACCGATACACAAACTAAAACAAGGGTAAATAAACATATTTTTCCCACTTCAGTCAATATGTTACTGAACTGATCTACAATTTGTATACACAACTTTTTCTTTTACTCAGTATGGGAGCATAAAGATTACATTATTATTAATCTATTAACATTCTTCTGTAAATCAAATCCACATCAAAGTTAGCATCATTATCTGTCACTGTGCCTACAAATTACATTCAACTACAGACATCAATAATGTTTTGTTAAGACTTTTTTTTTCAAATGAATCATGTTAAGGCATCTGAAAATTAAAGACATAAGATCTGTCCTTCAATGATTAATTTACAATAAAAATCTGTGCAACCAGCATTCATTACAAACTAAATCTATATGAAACAAGAAAAAGATCAAAACCAAGAATTATGGCTAGATGAAAAAAAAGAATAGTGCCATGTGTTTTAAAAGAAATGGAGGCTTTCACCTTTCACAGAACTGAGTGAAAAACCAAGTGTTTGAAATACAGGAATACAATAACATTTCCCATACAACATAATGCTATGAAACAAGTGTCATACCATGGCATTAAGTATGAAAACTTTACAGGAAAGATACATGAAGACAATCTTCAAGTGAATTGGAACAGTTACAGAAAAAGCATAAATCTTCTTCAAATGGGCATGTTACATAAGAATAGGAGCAGTTACATTTAACTTTGTCCTTTCGAAAAAGAAAAAAAAAAAAAAGCTGCTTCTTCAAGATTCTTAACAGAAGGAGAATATTTGAAAACTGTATCATGCAGCCATTGTGTGCATAGGGAAGCACCAGGTGTTTTGAAACCAATCACTCAAAAAAGCAAAGCATGGTAGATGGGTTTACAATTTCGTTGATAACTTTCAGCATCAGCTTGAGAACAAGGCATCTTTGAACGATGAAATCACAAATGTTAATAACACTGCAAAACTTAGTGCTTATTTAGGGAGCAGGGAAAAATGTAAATGCAAAAGAGTTTTCTGACCTGGTACCTATCTATCTGTATCTCTGAGGCCTGTTCCCTTCTGGAACTCCCTCAAGGGAGTAGCCACAGCAATAGTCTCCATAACTAGTGAATTCCACAGTCGCTTCTTAGCCTTTGGTGCTTCACCCTAAACAGGTCACTGGCATAGGACAAGTCTAACGCAGCATTTGCAGAGGCTCCAACCTAATGTTCCTACTGACTACTTTCACTTAATGCTCCTGCCTAATGTTCCTAACAACTACTTTGACCAAACATGTCTACCTAATACACCTACCTAAATGTTCCTACCTACTACCTCTATCTATCGCCCCTACCATTTTGCCAAAAGGCAGGGCTATCACACAGCACTCACCACAGGAAAATCCAGAGTTACAAAGAATGAGATGTGTGAGCTTAGTGCTGTGTTACATGTGACAAGCATAAATTGTACGTTTGTGGACAGAATGCCAATAATCAACATAAGGGTGAGGAAGTGCAACTTGACAGCCAATGAAGTGCTAGCTCACTATGCAGCTATCACTGATCCTCCTGATACCCAGACAGGTAGTACTGGTAATATACCTCCTTGGTCACTGGCTGCCTGCCAACTACTAGCTACCTATCAATCTATCTATATCTCTGATGCCCATTCCCTCCAAGGGGGAGTCCAAGGGAAGAGTCTCCATAATTGGTGAAACCCAAGTGCTGCTTCTTAACCTTTACTGCCTCATCACTAACAGGCCACGAGCAAAGGGCAACTCTAGCAGGTTTCAGAGGCTCCTACCTAATATACCTACCAACAACTTCTACCTAATATGTCTACCTAATACAATCTATCTTCATGATACTGCATATGCCTTCAAAATCAAATACAACTGTCATCAAACAACATACCTTACCTTTGTATTTTATATTTATTATACTCTGTCGCTGTCTCCCACGTTAGCAAGGTAGCGCAAGGAAACAGACGAAAGAATGGCCCAACCCACCCACATACACATGTGAATATATATATATATTCTCTTTATATATATATATATTCTCTTTATATATATATATTCTCTTTGTCAATCTTTCCTAATTCATTCTCTCCATGTGACCAAACCATTTCAACGCACCCTCTTCTGCTCTCTCAACCGCACTCTTTTTATTACCACGTGTCTTTTACCCTTTCATTACTTATTCGATCAAACCACCTGTCTTTAATAAACCTTGTAACCGAAAATCACAAAATATTTTCATGTGAACTATCATGCCATTTAGCTTCTTTCAATCCCTTTTCCATACTACTCTTTTATAAGAGCAAACCAAAACACTGATATACAAGGCTAAAAATAACAGTGCCTTAATATAATTTTCCAAATTTGTTTGTCCCACTATAAATATCCAAAACCCACAGGCATTTTTCTTCTGCTACACATTCTTCCTGCCATGTAATCTAGATATACAAATCCCAGATGATATCTTGGGGAAAAAAAAAGAAGAAGCCATCACTTACATTGAAAATATTCACAAAATCTTTTGTAGATGGTGTAAGAAGAGTGCGTCTTTGTATACCATATTCATATCCATTATTCTCAAGGAAGTCCATAACTTTGTCAATGCACCGGCTCTTAAATGTTGGGTCACCAATAGGCCGAGTATCCTTTCTTCCTTTACTACCCATGCTAGAGCCCCGTGCTGCATCAAAAGACATCCTATTGGGATATCAAAGAAAAAATTCAAGAAATGAGATCTATTTCTTCAGTTTTAGTGTCTGCAACTGAAAGATGCCTAATTAAGCAAATAATGAAATTAGAAAAAATAAATAGGCTCAACACCCAGTGTATGGAAAGTGCAATTGGTGTATTAAAGAAACCCTCATTATACTCTAAAAAATCTCAAAGACATCTATGACTGATGACTAATACAGTGGAAAAAAATATACCCCTCAAATCCTTTGAGGCTGTTTTCTGGAATGTGGCTATCGGCTCTCAGAAGAGCCTAAAATGAAACAAAAATCCATTTAAAGAGGTACTGCACTCCATACAGTGATGCATGGATGCAAGTCGTGAGCACTGAAGACAAAGGAAGAAAGAGGGTGGATGTGCTAGAAACAAAATGATGAAGAACAAATGGCATGAGGTAAGTTGATAGTGTGGTAGTGAGCACAGTTCTGATTATAGGGGTCAAAGAGGATTTCATAATACGATTCTGGTATATGGAAATGATGAGTGAAATGAAAGACAAAAACGGCCTATGGGTTGCAAATGCAGGGATCAAAAGGGAGAGGAAGAAGGTGGAAGGGTGTAGTAGAGATGACTTTAACAGGTGCCCAAACAACCAGGTGGGCAAGATGCTGATACTGGACAATGAACCATAGCAATGTGATATTCTACAAAAGAGGGAATGATGTGCAATCAAAAGGTTAAATCAAGGTATATAAAGTGGTTAAGGCAAGCCATGTAGTCTATGGTGCTTGAAAATGAACAGCAGACACTGATTTTGCTGCATTATCCCCACATATGACAGCTAAAGACTGCAAATGTACAAATAAAGCTTTAATCACTTGTTCCTTAAACTAATTCATAAAGATGGGAATAGCAAACAGGTATAAAAAATGTAATAATATGATGAATATTGTATCTCGACACAAAGATGACAGTTAAAATGGTGCAAACCACACTGATAAATACAGTTGAAATATGTATGTTTCAGATCGCTAAACAACTGCACACAAGCAGCTGGGATGGATTTTCTGTGATATAAAATGAAGTTGGCAGTAAGGATGATAAAATGAGAGAGAAATCAGATACAGTGAAGGAGATGCTTGAAGGATAACTATTCAAGACAAACTACACTTTTTGCTAAAAACAACAAGACTTTCCGGAAATCTGCCAACCTTCTGGAAAGAGGAAGGGTGGTTACTAGAATTCTTATCCATTCTTTTAATATATTCAATTGACAAATGATAAAAATATAATCTATAATCCACTTCCAATGAACATTTGACTGAGGTAACAACTCTTTAATCATTTTATTTGATCACCGCTAATGTTAACCCTCATAAACTGGCTCTTGGGCAGTGGTACTAATCTACTTTCTCATTTCATTTACAAATTCTTCTTCCTGCTACTAATAGTTCACACAAGCATATGCAAATCTTACAAATCAATTAATCTATCATAGTAAGGATTAACTGCTTTACATGTATGAATCTAATAGTGAAAAATCTAAAAATGAATTTTGTTGTAAATACTGTTTCCCTTAACAATAAAACAGAAACTAATCATCCCTTGATGTGTAAGGTAGTAAGTCATTTACATACGTCTATTACATTACAACACAAACCTGCTAGCACTAGGTGGTGCTATAATATGAGATGATGCCAAATTGCTGCGAGTTGGAGTATAGCGCCCACCAGCTGTTGACAGACGAGTAATGCTTTCTGTGCTCCCTCGTTTTATTCTCCCACTAATTCGCTTCGCACTATCTGGCTGCGATGCTTTCCCAAGATGTGACTTTCTTCCAGGTTGCCCGATACTTCCTCTGTAACATAAAAATCAAATCATCTGATGTTTACAGCATAAATCATACATATATACAGTGTCATACAATAATACTTAGTGGCTAGAATAGAATAAGCACAAGTAACTATATCTACAAATACTTACAAGATTTTGCGAAAGGGCAGAGAGCGCATACTACACTCAACATGTGTCACTTGCAATTCTCCACTGCCAGGAATACAGCATAACCATTATAATAATGTTGGATTTGTCTACAGCTGATTTAACCAAACTTTCTAGTCTTAAAAGTTTCAGTGCTCACTCGCTGCACACTTTCATTTCACTATGTATACAATACGGAGTCTACACCCTTTTTGCTGGGATCCTGAGTATATTGGCTCAAGGCCTTTTTGATGTGTACTGTACCAGGAATTCTCAAAGATCACTTGCTCTGTTTTGTCCATAATGTGAAGTTTTCAGTCTTGGTATTTTTTCCTACTTTATGTGGTTTGTTGACATGCATAATTACATATTTCACTCCTTCAGCCAAAATTCTTCCACCTTTTATGGTGATCCATATCTTTCACACCCTTAATTATTCTTAAAATTTTTTCTAACCTATCCAGCTTTTTAATCTTTTATTTTCAGCCTGCTCTGTTGAGGACACTACAACAAAGCTGATTTCAATTTTATTCTTCATACAATATAAACAGTGAACACTGGACAGACTTGTGAGTGGATAAATAATGCTTTACATGAGGGCTGTGTAAGGCAGAACTAAACATGGTAGATGTTGAGATTATAAGGGTAGATGGCTGTGACTGAAATGCAGCAATAAGAACATATCTTCAGAATTCAGTTAAGAGGAGAAATCTTAAAGTACCCCAAAATTCAATATCCATTTTTCATGTTACAAATCTACGAGCCATTTAATTACATTTGCAAAAAATTTGCAATATCTTAAGGAAAACTTGATTATGACTTCAAAAAAACAAACCAGCAGTGATGCCACTTTTCTAAAAATCTGTCCAGCTTTGGAATAATTTATCACATCTCATGAAATTTTTCCTATCTCTTTGTTTTAGTATCTCTATACAAATTACAGAGAACCAGCTGAATGAACAGGATCTGGTTGAAGTCTACCCCCAAAAGTGGGGCTGATTAGATTTTATGTGAAAATGTGGCTCACTTATCTATCTATCTCTGATGCCCATTCTCTTTGAGAACTTCCTTAAAGGGGTGGCTGTGGCAAAAGAGTGTCCATAACTGGTAAACTTAAAGTACCATTTCTTAATCTTTAGTACTAAGCCTCTTTCTTTACAGGCCACTGGCAGAAAACAACTCTAGGGCAGTGTTTCCAAAGGCTCCCACCTAATATTCCCTCCACTTGCTTCTATCTAATGCATCTATATAATGTTCCCACCAACCACTTTTACCTAATGCTCCTGCCTTATGTTCCTACTGACTACTTCTTAATATTTCTAGCTGATGTTCGTGTCTCATGTTCCTACCTACTTCTATCTATTGCACCAACTATTTTACGAAAAGAGAGCCAACACACTGCGCTCACCACAGAAAAATCTATAATTTCAAAGAATGAGTTGTGCGAGTTAAGTGTCGTCATCCAGAAAAAATGATGAAAGGTTTTCAAAATCCATATAATTGTTTGGACTATCTATAAAACTTAGGACAGGTCAATTACTTAGAACAAAATTTCTTCCACAGTTTACACTAACCTGTTACTTGGAGTACTGTCAACATTGCGAGACTTCAGCACTGAACGCTGAACGTTCCCCGTTCCTAAATTAGATTTCCTCATCATCCTGGTCTGAAATAAAGATAACATGAAAAGGGATTTTATTGAGTTAAACTGTCTAACAAATATGACAAGAAATTTATCATGCCTGTTCTAAAGAAAAATGATGATGTAAAAACTGAAATATGTAGATCTGAAGGACTGAAAAAAATGGGATAAGAAGCCTATGAGTACCCATGTGCATGTGCTCAGTGGTGAGTTACTAACATTTCAAAAAACAGAGGTTTGTCCATGAAGTCGCCTTCTTTGACTAACATAATACTTATAAGGCCAGCAGATGCTCACTCAAGGAAACAATACCATACGGTAACCTACCCTTTTATCTATGACCAAGAAAGTCTGCCTCAGGTCTGTTACCTTATTGTTAAAATGTACTTTTTGTTGCAGACCATGATATGGAGCATTATGTTTTTCTGAGTGATATCAAAAAAGTCAATAAGGGTTACACAGATACTGTATACTGTAATCAATCTTATTTCATGCAGCACTTGTATAGACTTTTACCCTCAGTATATTGTACCCAGGCAACATAGGATATATATCACGTAGTTAAGATACCTGGCTATGTAAGCACTATAAAATCTGAGGGTGTATTTGTGCCCAAAGATAAAAAAAAAAGGCATTATATGCACCATATCAGTTACATAATGCA
This sequence comes from Panulirus ornatus, assembly GCF_036320965.1. Taxonomy (NCBI): domain Eukaryota; kingdom Metazoa; phylum Arthropoda; class Malacostraca; order Decapoda; family Palinuridae; genus Panulirus; species Panulirus ornatus. The sequence goes on along the minus strand of NC_092226.1, from coordinate 73,743,323 downwards.
GCTGCCACTTCAAGCAAATTTTAGGCAATGATGGTTATGTCTGACTGTAATTGTTTTAGATGTCTTTTAAACGATTCTGAACATTTCTATGGCAAATCACTGCTCATAGATTTTCCCCACCCAAAACCCCCATTCATAAGCGGATGTCTGAAATGCCAAGTCTACCCAACTAATAATGTCCCCTACCTTCTCCTACGTTAGGTTTGGTTTAATTAGGTTAGGTAAGATTAAGCCTGGTGTTTATCTCATACACAATTTGACTTCTCACCTTCTATGACAGTTACAATAGGGAAATGAGCTTCATGAAGATATATCATTTGGATACCAAAGAAACACACCATAACGTGCTGAACTTTAGCTCTCAAGCTTCAGAAACACATATATCAAGGGCAATATTAGTATCATCAAACCGGTAAGGTCCAAATGATGCACATATTTGTTGCTCCTATAACTGCCAGTACACAGATCCAAAATTTAATGCTCCAAATCATGCTCTACAACATTGATAATCCTCTAAACAGTAAACTATCACACTGCAAAACAAAAATACGTAATATCCAAAGCGATTTTCCATGCCCAGTGATAAAGTGACACAAATAAACAAAAAATTGAACACTGACCCACTGATGCCACTATATCCGTCGGCAAAATAATTACTCTAAACTACTAATGGTTTCTAATTCCATCCCTCCCTTGTCCCACTACCCACATTTCAAATAATAGATCCACTTTTCAAAATACCGAGCCTATCAACTTCACTAGTAGCGCCATTACCGTACGGCCTACCATGGTCTGTGTTCTCAGTGCCCACAGTCTCTATATTCTGTTGTTATATATGATGCTAGAATCTTAACACCACCTACATTAATGCTTATATCAGCAAGATATAACCTACAACAGAAGAAACCTAAACAGTATATAACAGCGAACGTAATACGGTTCAAGATTTTTGACATTAGCCTTCCAGCCCGATCTGTAATCAACCTTTATCATTAACTTCACAATTGATTTCACTGTCAGGGTTACCGTGCACTAACTCAGGGTCCATGATGTCAATGGTATCCACCATACCTTCCTCTGTGGCAAAGATTCAGTCAATATTCTCTTATTTGTGCAGGTTACAACCGTCTTAAATTCGTTACTCACAACAAACACTCAGGCGGATTCAAATTCGCGTTTGTACTTGTGAAAAATAACACAATAAAAAGTGAAATACAACCTTAGATTTAGCAATTAGTTAATTTCTAATATATATATATATATATATATATATATATATATATATATATATATATATATATATATATATATATATATTGTATTCATAACTTAATAGCCTCTTTGTTTATGTTTTCGTAATATGGCATTGATCAGATTTCAGGAAAAATTGAATATTTCGTTTCTTTGAAAAACTTAAAGGTACACTCGAGATTCCTTACTTACTCATTTAATTAAATTTGCTTCAGATTCCCTTTCTGAAAGGAACTTGATGTTACATCATTCTTCTTTTCCAGGGGCTCTTGCAACTCCAATGCTCCGTTACATTCAGTAGCAGGGGGAGAATGGACTATTCTACGCGATTCTTTGACGTAAATTATAATTATCACTCAGACTCGGCCTCACCAAAGTCAACTTCCCTCCTCCGATGTCGTCTCAAGCAGATTAAACCCAGTGACACTTTAAATCGAGGTAGACATACACCGGCGAGCATTAATATTAATCAGGAGGTCTTAACACAAAGTAACATCATCTACCTTACATGCTTGATGCAATTAGTATTGCA